>NC_090268.1:378623077-378947661 GCF_040414725.1 Anabrus simplex | reverse complement strand
GCACATACCTCACAATTTCATCTTCAACTTCTTTAAAGCGTCCTTGTTGCGGACCACTGAATGCATTTTTCGTACAGTACGGTAGGCCTACACATTTTATTTAGCTCTTTCTCTTCACGCTAATGCCAAATATTAGCTTTAGTTAGGCCTATGCCATATTTTCTTGCGGCTGCACAACTATTCTAATTTTACGAGTGTTTAATAACTATTAACTTAAAATTGGCATCATAATATAGACTAGAACCCATTGAAAATTTGCCAGCAATACCTTTTCCACGTATCTTTACAATACGACTATCGATCATGAAAATTTTTCTGCTGTCTCTAAAACTTAATTTTACTAAGCGTCAAGTACAATAGACGCTTTGTAACTCTGCCACTGAGTAGCCACGGCCTTTCTAAGAATTCAAAGGCTCGCATGTTTTGATGCCATTCTGCAGATTTGAGAAAAGATTTTGCAGAAGCTAATAGAACTCCATACTCTCTTCACTATTTCCTGAGATCCAGTGACGTTACGCAATTCACTGTACAACCGGTTGTTGCGGCTAGCGATGTAGGCTATAGTAAAGAGGCAGTCATTTATTGTCAACGGGTTTTATGCGCGTGTGAAAAGAAGCAGCTTGGTTACTGCGGTAGTTGCCAGTGGTATCCATTAACTTACTGGTAGACCGCGAATGCAAGACAACCCTTGCGTTTTCGCGTGAGATTCTGAGAAAGAAAAGTCTTGGATTTGGAGAAACATGGTATCACTCCTGAGGTTTCTGTGGCAAACACTTCAGTTTTCTTCTTCAAACGGCGTCACCTAACGTAACCGTATATGTATAATGAAAAGATATTTGAAACGCATGTAGAGAAATGATAACCTACTCGTGAAAATTTTTCATGTAAATAGCCTTTCCGAAATTTAACTAGACGCGAGAAGACATGAAATATCCTCTGAAATCAGTGGTATACTCTGCCATATATTGAGGTGTATCACATTCTTACTTAATTTCCGTATATAACATTCAAATCAAGATATTGTTTACTTCAGTCATTATTTTTAACGAGTTAACAACTGCTATCGGCCACGTTATTTACGCATTTATTACGAAAGCGTGTTATCCTCTTTCATTTCAAATTTTCTTTAGAGAACAGCAGTCAACGGGTATTACTAATCAATTCCAACATCGCCTTTGAATATTGATGAGGGAGCTCGCAAATGCACAAAGTGAGAAAACTATACCGTACCGAAGATGATCAATCGCATTTTGTTGCAAACGTTTCAGTTTTCTTATTCAAACAGCGTCACCTATCAAGACTTAACCGTACTAAGCATATGATGAAAACACACTTCATGTGCCAGTAGATAAAGGATAACCTTCTCGCTATAAATTTTTATAATATCCTTTCCGTAATTTAACCAGACGCGAGAAAATATAAACTAACCAATGAAATCAATTAAGCACTCTGCCATATCTCGAGGTGTATCCCGTTCTTACTTAATTGCAGTATTTAGCCTCAAAATTAAGCGGTCGTTTAGCCAGCCTTAATTTTTAACGAGTTAACAACAGTTATCAGACATGTTATTTACGCATTTATTACGAAAATATGTTCTCTTTCACTTTGAATTTTCTTTACGGAACAGCAGTCGATGGGTATTACTAATCGACTCCGACATCGCCTTCGAATATCGACGAGAGAACTCGCTAGTGCACATAGCGAGGAAACGATGTCGAAGGTAATCGATCAGATGCAATATCATCGCCTGGGTGCATAAATATTGGTAACGGAAAAAAATCATGCGCACTTAATCGCTCGTAATAAAGAATGCGTCAGTGATAGGGCTCTCGCTGTAACTGAAGGACGATACACAGTTTAATATAGGAATTTTGAAGGGACAGAAAACAATCATCGCTATAGCGGAGTTCTCGTTATATGCTGTACTCGCTATATCGGACTTCTACTGTACGTGATTTGACAGTTCTTTGTTCCTTAATATACTTTAAATTCAGATGTTTGTAATTCACAACTTTCATGAACTGTTCTGAATTACAGGAAGTGAAGAAACGATTCCCCAATGGTGTGCCGCTCTTGAATCCTATTACAGACATGCACATCGAAGATGCTATGTTTGAAGATATTGTCAAGAGGATTGAGGCCTTTGAAGAAAGGCTTTATTCACATCCACTTCACAATGCTGATGAATTTGAAGAACTGTATACCCTGTATTCAAAGAAAGCAGCTGTATGTATAGATTGTCTGGTTGCTATATTTATTTATTTTTATCATCATCTTCACTTGCATAAATGTGCCACATTCTTCTGTATTTTACACAGGTCGCTGAAAAGTTGAAAGCGCTGAAGCAGGACCTTCGGAAAGCAAAATCTCTACTCCAGATGGATGAGTTGAAGTGTAGAAAAAGAGTTCTGAGAAGATTAGGCTACTGCACAGCAACAGATGTTATAGAGATAAAGGGAAGAGTTGCCTGTGAACTCAGCAGGTTTGTTCCTAATTATCCTGATAACTAGTTGTGAGTTCTGTTTGTACGTAACTTGATCCAAACTGCAGCAGTATCTTTTTCTGAAATAAGGTATACAGCACACAGTAGTGGTGATTATTGTGTAAAGGAGAAATACAACTGGATATCCATCTTTTAATATCAAGCAGAGGGATGAACTGTAAGAATTTCTACCATTTGAAGAATGACAGTATCAGTGATGGAAAAATCCAGAAATGACATGAAAATTATTGAAGATTCACAAGACCTTGCTTATAGTACTTGGCATGAAAGGCTATTCACTAAAAAGCAAATATCGCTGGCCTATTCTCTTTTCTTAATGGCTCAACATTTCTGCCAACTTCACTAGTAACATACTGAAATAACCATCAACAAACTAACCTCAATAAAAGTATCTATAAAGGAATTTCTATTACCCAAATAAATGATCAATCACGATATTCATAATTAAGTCTGTTTTCAAGCTCAGTCTGGAATTAAGGAAATAGACACACTCCCTCACTCTCACTTAATTCAATGTTATACATTTCTGCCTTTATTTTGATATACACATTACTATAACCGTATTCTTTGGTGTTTGCATGGTGTAAATAATTTGGCTTCCTTCTTGGAATTTGTTATTACTTGTCAGACCAAAGTGAAACCACGTTGTAATAATACACACAAGCAAATCTATTACATGTACATATGCCATAAGTCAATAAGAATACACAAAGGCAAGTCTGCAAACCATACAAAAGTCATGTCAAGACAAAGTTATTTTAGGTTGATAACGAAATTTCCTTCCATTTCAACTGATTTTTATAGAGGAGGTAATGTTGCTTTATTTCTCAGAGGAGTTCTTGCAGATTTTTCTTACTTCTTATACATACTAGTTGAATTCTATACATACAAAATGGACGGAATAAGACCGTATTAATAAAATGCTGCTTTCGTCATTTAACACCAACTACGTTATTAAATTGTTATTCAAGCATGCCACAATTCTACTTACCTAGTCTTACCCCGACAGATTTACAATCCTACAGGAAAAGAAAGTATGCTTTACTTACTCCCACAAATGTAACACTAGTGATTTTCACAATATGGCGGTGGCGGTACGTATTGGTACGTATAATCTCGCAAGTCATGAAAAAATCATGACTACATAGTGTGAACAGTAACTGTGAGACATCATATTGATAAGGTATGGTTAGCGACACTCAATCAAACCCAACGGTTAGAAATTAACTATAAATCACTACCTTCAGTATTAACAGGAGAGAAAGAGTAAGGTTGTACCCTTCAGTGTATAAGCTTACAAGGCAGGGACTATACATAATACCATTGAAGTGGTCAGAGAACAAGAGTCAACCAAGGGAAGTCATATAAAATGAAGACCCGGGAGCAAGTAAGTGGGAGTACTGCAGGCTCTGGTAGGGTCCTCATTGTCACTATCCCATGCTTCTTAGTTGACAGCCTGTGGGGATTCTCTCTTTTAGTGGTCTTGTACGACAGGCAGAAATGTTCCGTGGATCTTCCTATATTTGAACAATATTGTGCTTGCAGACACCACCCAAGTGTAATTGCAATCTCGAGTTGAAGAACGGAATAACCGTCTCTCCCTATATGGTCTCCACCTGAACATCAAGAACCGAGCGAGTTCGTCGTGCGGTCAGGGGCGCACAACTGTGAGCTTGCATTCGGGAGATAGTGGCTTCAAACTTTGCTGTCGACTGTCCTGAAGATGGTTTTCCGTGGTTTTCCATTTTCACGTTAGGCGAATGCTGGGGCTGTACCTTAATTAAGGCCACAGCCACTTTCTTCCCACTTCTAGCCCTTTATGTCACTTCATTGCCATAAGACCTGTCTGTGTCGGTGAGATGTAAAGTAACTTGTGTAAAAAAAAAAAAAAACCCATCAGGAATACAAAATACCTAGAAACTAATCCAGTTTGTGGCACTGTGCAAGTCAGTGGGAAGAGCTTAGCTAAAACAGATAGCTTTGTGTACCTTGGATCTCATCAGCAGAGTGACTGCAGAATCAATCAATCAATCAATCAATCAATACTGATCTGCATTTAGGGCAGTCGCCCAGGTGGCAGATTCCCTATCTGTTGCTTTCCTAGCCTTTTCCGAAATGATTTCAAAGAAATTGGAAATTTATTGAACATCTCCCTTGGTAAGTTATTCCAATCCCTAACTCCCCTTCCTATAAATGAATATTTGCCCCAGTTTGTCCTCTTGAATTCCAACTTTATCTTCATATCTTGATCTTTCCTACTTTTATAAAAGCCATTCAAACCTATTCGTCTACTAATGTCATTCCACGCCATCTCTCTGCTGACAGCTCGGAACATACCACTTAGTCGAGCAGCTCTTCTTCTTTCTCTCAATTCTTCCCAACCCAAACATTGCAACATTTTTGTAACGCTACTCTTTTGTCGGAAATCACCCAGAACAAATCGAGCTGCTTTTCTTTGGATTTTTTCCAGTTCTTGAATCAGGTAATTCTGGTGAGGGTCCCATACACTGGAACCATACTCTAGTTGGGGTCTTACCAGAGACTTATATGCACTCTCCTTTACATCCTTACTACAACCCCTAAACACCCTCATAACCATGTGTAGAGATCGGTACCCTTTATTTACAATCCCATTTATGTGATTACCCCAGTGAAGATCTTTCCTTATATTAACACCTAGATACTTACAATGATCCCCAAAAGGAACTTTCACCCCATCAACGCAATAATTAAAACTGAGAGGACTTTTCCTATTTGTGAAACTCACAACCTGACTTTTAGCCCCGTTTATCAACATACCATTGCCTGCTGTCCATCTCACAACATTTTCGAGGTCACGTTGCAGTTGCTCACAATCTTGTAACTTATTTATCACTCTATAGAGAATAACATCATCCGCAAAAAGCCTTACCTTCGATTCCACTCCTTTACTCATATCATTTATATATATATAAGAAAACATAAAGGTCCGATAACACTGCCCTGAGGAACTCCCCTCTCAACTATTACAGGGTCAGACAAAGCTTCACCTACTCTAGCTCTCTGAGATCTATTTTCTAGAAATATAGCAACCCATTCAGTCACTCTTTTGTCTAGTCCAATTGCACTCATTTTTGCCAGTAGTCTCCCATGATCCACCCTATCAAATGCTTTAGATATGTCAATCGCGATACAGTCCATTTGACCTCCAGAATCCAAGATATCTGCTATATCTTGCTGGAATCCTACAAGTTGAGCTTCAGTGGAATAACCTTTCCTAAAACCGAATTGCCTTCTATCGAACCAGTTATTAATTTCACAAACATGTCTAATATAATCAGAAAGAATGCCTTCCCAATTAACAATGAAACAATATAACTAAACAGCTGTATTGCCTGAAGTGAAAGATATATGGAACCATAGTATGTCCAGGTGGGCTGTATGGTGCTGAATGCTGGCCGTTCAACAGAAGTAGTGAACACTAGTTTCATGTCATGGAGATACGAATGCTCACTGGTTGATGGGCATGTCCTTAATCCACCTCGCAGCATTGTCACAATTTGTCAGCCAGTGGACAGTGTACAAATTATGAAGAAAATGCAGGAAAGGTGCTTGTGATGGTATGGCCAGCACCTGGCACGTTTGCCAACCTTTCCTTCCACTTTGACGTCAACAGTGTACGCCCACTTGAACAACCAAAAAAGCGCTGGTTAAATATGACAAAAGAGGATATGAGGGCTGTTGGCTTTAGGCCAGACAATGTCTATGACCTTGCAAAATGGCATTTGAAGACTCGAAGAATAGACTTGGACTTGTGGGACAACACTCGTCGGCGGCGGCTTTAACACGTTTCTGAGTATAATCTTCTTCTGTGTAAACTTCACTCCGAACTCAAGGCTGTTTGTGGATGTGTTTACGGTGAGAGTCCAACACTAAGAAGAAGAAGATGGAGATGATGATGAAGGAATATTGCACAAAAAGAAAAGAGTTAAAATGAGTAGTGATTTCAATACAACTTGACTGAAGGTTTTTTATATTCTTTACATTATGTGCTGTGGAAATCTTAATTGCAAGTTTGTAATATCGAGCATATATTTGTATGTGTTACTTGTTACTTGCAACAAGTTACCATGTGCCTTGAAGGTTAAATGCATGCAGTACCGGTCTTAGAATATTTTTTGATGCGGCAAGGGTTGGTATTTCTGAATTAAGAGTTGGCGGTTAATTCGAAATTATGTAATTCAAAGTCCGATTTTTGCGTTCCAACGACTTCGAATTAACGAGGTTTTACATATCAAGATTATAGTTGAAACTTAAAAAATGTTACTCAGTGAACATGCTCAGTGGACAACACGTTTTGACCACCTTACTTGCACATCATAATGATGAAAGAATAGTGTAATGAACTTAAAACATAAATTTATTTTTCAATTTCAAATCTGATGTCAGATCTTTTGCCCGCTGTCCAGCAGCTCAGCATCCTTGTCTTCATTATGCCAAGCCAGCGTTCTGTCTCAGTCGTAGTCGGCCAACATTTGCAGCCTTAGAGCATGAAGTATGGTAGATTTTTTATTTTAGATGATCTTTCATCCTGGAGTTGAAATGGACTCTGGTTGTTGTTTGCCAATTTGTCCAGGCTGCATTAATTCTTGTGTTGACCTCTTCGACAAGTCAGCTGTGCTGGAATCAAGTATTTAAACTTTCTCACATGCAGTAGGTCATAGCCGTTATCTTGATGGTTCCCATTGTTTGTGCGCCTGACGTCATGTACTCAGTTTTCTTCTTGTTGAGGCGCAGGCTGTGTTTTGCCACTCTGTCCTCCATTCTTGAGTTTGGCATTGTAGATCCATCTTGTTCTCTGCAGCTAACAAGACACTGTCAGCATAGAGTAAGGTTCATGTTAAGGGCTGGGGCAGGACTGCTGTCATGGCGTCTCATCACCAAGTTGAACAGAAGCGGTGATAGGGTGGAACTGTAATGTAAGCAGACTATGACGAGGAAGTCTTACAATGAACCTGCAGTAGTTTGAATATAGCTCCTCAGTTCTTCATGAAGCAGCTGCATTCAGCTGACCGATGTTCTGGCTTGCTGGATGAGAGTGCGCGGTATCCGCTCAAAGTCCTTCTTGAGGTTCAAGAATGTGAGATGAAGCCGCTTGTGTTTCTCATTGTGTTTTTTGATGCAGTATGAATTGCATCAGTTGTACTGCAAATCCAGTTTGGTTGCTAGTAAGCTTAATGATCCAACGAATCCTTTCATCTAAAACATGCTTCAAGACCTTCATGGCATGTTACGCAGCTGAATTGAGCATTAATTAGCACACTCAGCGGTGTTTCCTTTCTTTTTAAAGATAGCACAGAACCTAGAACTCTGTTGGGTGATCTAATGCTGAGATTTACCATATTTACTCACGTATTAGACCCCCCCTTTTTTTTCTTTTTCACTTTTATAGCCAAAAAGGTAAGGAGGGGTCCAATATGCGATAACCTCAAATTTTGTGCAGTGAACACATGACTTCTAGGCTATAAGGAGCTATAAATTATACATGTAAACATTCTACACTATTCTTTAACATACTTATGAATATATTCTGAGTTTTCCCAGCTATTTTTGTTGGAAGGCAGTATTTCTAAATTTAAAAAGACAATAAATGGGGAACATGACTTTTAGGCCTATAAAGTAAATGTAGTCTGCACTCTTTAATCATGTCATTCCTTTCATCTCATTAACTCCTCTTATGATGTTGACGTCAGAAAGGGCATCCGGTCGTAAAAACGCGCTACGGAGATTCGTCCCACTTCTTACTTGATCCCGAAGAGAGAAGGGATGAAGGTATCTTATTATCGTATTTTGTGTCCGGCTCCATATCTTGATGGATAGCGTGCTGGCCTTTGATCACAGGGGTCCCGGGTTTGATGCCCGGCAGGGTCGGGAATTTCAACCATAATTGGTTAATTCCCCTTGCACGGGGACTAGGTGTATGTGCCGTCTTCATCATCATTTCATCCTCATCACGACGCGCAAATCGCCTACAGGCGTCAAATCAAAAGACCTGCACCAGGCTTCTCTGGAGGCCACTCGGCATTTCATTTCATCGTATTGTGTAATATTAATCAAAAGAGCTTAATGGCCAATCCTTTGTTTCTGTCAGTTGAGCAGTAGGCCTGCCACACAGTAAATCTGATCACTGCTTTCATTTGAATTGTCATGGTCTCATCTTGTGCTGCCAACTTCCCTGCTACTGGCGTGTTGTCATTCCAAATGACATAATTTTCACTGCCTTCGAGAGCATTCAAGATCCCGGCATTTTGAAACTTTTTAAAATACTGTCGTTCCTGACTATAGGGACCAAAATGTGAGAATGGTTTCTGGAGATGGTGTCTGTTATTCCCAGTTGGGGTATGTGTAGCAGAAGCCACCCTTTCCAAATAAAGCCGTGCTATAGAAAGCGTGCCAACACACCAGCCAATAACTTGCCTATGTTACGAGTTGTACTTCCGAATGTAACACATAGTGACTGGAAGTATTCTTTGGATAAATGCGGCTGTTAAAAGCTGGACCTTTATTTTAAAATATATTTCATGCTTGTTCTCTACATTTATCACATCAGGATTTACCTAAACAGCTGTAATAGAGATAAGAGAGACTGCATTGTTTAGGTTAGGTATGCTATCAAGTGTCCGGACAGTGCCAGAAGGTCCACAATGGAAAGAATAAAAATAAAAAACGGGACATCTTGCCGCATTTATGGATATCTACAGGTGTGGCGGTAATGCATTTCATTATCATTATGTTTAAATTTGTACGTTCGTTGTCTACATTTCTTTATTAATTGCATAGTATGTTTTGTTTGGCATCTCCAAAAATCGTGAAAGTTGTTAGTGGGGATGTAAAATCAGTATTACTATTATTATTTTTAGGTACGTTGCCGTGTAAAACAGTCGTTATGAATGGATTGTCTTTATTATGTTTATTATGTTTTAAACTTACTTCTCTCAAAAAATTATGTATACTAGCAGTTTCCCGCTGGCTCCGCCCGCAATGTACAATGTATGGTGTTGTTCGTTACTATCCTCACGGATGTATTTGCACAGTTCCGACTTAATGAAATAAAGCACATGATCTGCTGCGGTAATAGAATGTAATATTGTGTCAAGACAACACTTGAAAATACATTACACAAAGAAATTGAATTAAACGTTCCTTGAAACAACACTATGCACTGAATTGTTGAAAAGTCCTTGAAAGATCTTAGTCATGGAGACAAATGTACTCATAACTTTTCTCAGAATCTAGCAATTTAAGTAGTTATTACCTCAAAAGAAAGCACTTGATCCACTGAGTGTTTTTAGACCAAAACGAACTGCGTACCTCAATTAGAACGAAAGATTTAATTGCTTCAATGAGAAAAAAAAGTTGAAGAAATGGGACGTCAAATTGAATGTGCACTCAATACTTTCCTCAGAATCAACCAATTTGAATGGTTAAGAGCTGAAATGAAAGATCTTGATCCACTGAGTGTTCTTAGGTCAAAACGAACTCCGTACCTCAATTAAAGCCAAAGATACAATAGCTTCAAAGAGACAAAAAATTGAAAAAATCAAATAATTTGAGGAAGGCGATTTATAGTGCCTGATGACAAATCTGTGCATGAACACCTTTCAGTTTAAAAAAAAATTAAGGAAATCGACCGGATAGAATGGCCGTGCTGACTGACTTTAGTTTTCATCAATTATTTTAATATATAGATTGGCCCGAGTTACGACATATTAAACGTTCACTTAATGTGATCTCTGCTGCTGTATTAATAGCAACAACCGTGAATATTGCTTAACTAAAATAAACTCTTTTCCTCATCCCAATGTGGTGCAGCTCTTTTTAGGCACGCCCCCAATGGAGGGGACGTGCATGCATCATTTTTACTGCATATCAACCTTCCTGCCATTCTTAAATCTCTGGCACTATGGTACTGGGAATTAAAATCAGGCCCCCAAGAACGGCAGCTAATTGTGGCAACCATTATGCTGGCAGAAATTCTTAACTACAAAAAACAGACATTATAGCATGACTGATGCTTGCTTGAATTGCGTGAATTGGACATGAAACTATTCACCTATTTGTGCGACGTCATCCTAGCTGCAGTAGGCCTGTGTTACGGAGGTAGATATTTCTTAACTACGAAAGATAGATACACTGCATGACTTTGATGCATGTTTGCCGTGCACAGGTCATATGAACCAAACTATTCACAAATTTTTTGTGTGATGTCATCGGAGCTGCAGTAAGGCTTGTAGCCGCTTCGAAGCGGAATCATTCTTCTCTGACGATTTATGTTGGGAGGTCTTGTAATCAAGATTTATTTTTCTCATTTTCTTTGTTTGAAAAATCCAGGGGGTCTAATACACGAGTAAATACAGTAATTAATTTTGTTGGGTCACAACCGATTGTGTCACTAGAGGTATGTCATACAACATGCAGTCCCAAATGGACCATTTTCTGCCCTTCAAAAATCCCATTACATCTGCAAGATTAAACTGATTATCATGGGAACTGAAAGCTGACATTCTAGCACTGATCCACAGAGGGAGGTCAAGAAAACACGAAAATAAGCCATCTATGGTAGATAACTAAAGAGTATTCATTGAAAGTAGCATTGTGATGTGAGAGAACATTTACTTTATTTGCATGTCAAGTTTCTCAAATCCCAGTCGTATTAAATTATTCTTAGAAATGAACTCATTTGGTATAGTATATGAGTGGTTATGGTGATTGAATTGTGTGAGGCGAATGGTTAGGTTACCTAGAGATGAACTTTGCCAGAAAAGGCTAAGAGAAGCAGTAGGAAACATACACTATGATAGTTACATTTGGTTGTTTATGGATTCATTATAAGAGGTGTAGAACTAGACAAGGCCATAGTGCTAGTTGTGGATAGAGGATTGCCGAGGCCCTTAGTTTTGCAGACTGTTGAATGTACGGCAAGGTATGTATAATTAATTACTCTATTAACTCTTTATTTTTAATGTAGTATCTAATTTGTTCACAGTGGCGATGAACTGCTCATGACAGAGATGATCTTCAATGGGATGTTCAACAACCTGACTGTTCCTCAATGTGTGGCTCTCATTAGTTGTTTTGTCTGCGATGAGAAGAGCTCTGAAATGCCAAAAATGTCTGAAGAACTTTCAGGTCCACTAAGACAAATGCAGGTATGTGATCTTTCTGCATATAAAAACATGATAAACATCATCCCTGAATCTAATTATTTGAGAACGAGGCTTATTACCATATTTACTCACATAGAAGACAGATTGGGGCAAGTAGATATTTACTCGCGTATTAGACCCCTTTTTCCCCCCACTTCTACAGCCGAAAAATGTAAAGGGGGGTCCAATATGCAATAACCTCAAATTTTTTGCAGTGAATACATGACTTCTAGGCTATAAAGAGCTATAAATTGTACGTGTAAACATTCTACACTGTTCTTTAACAAACTTACGATTGTATTTGAGTTATACTGGCTGTCTTTGTTGGAAGGCAGTATTTCTAAATGTAAAAAGTCAATAAATGGTGAAAATGACTTTTTTAGGCCTACATATAAAGTAAATGTACTCTGTTTCAGTTACTTATATCATATCACGTCATTCATTTCATCTCATTAATTCCTCTGATGAGTTCAACGTCAGGAAGGGCATCCGGTCGTAAAAACTCGCTACGAAGATTCGTCTCGCTTCATACTCGACCCGTAGAGAAAAGGGATAAGGGTATCATATTATGCAATATTGATACAAAATAACTCATTTGTCTCTGTCAGTTGAGCAGTAGGCCTACCACACAGTAAACCTGATCACTACTTTCATTTTAGTTGTCTTGCGCCACTAACATACCTGCTACCGGCGTTTCATCTTTCCATGTGCAGTCATCTTCACTGCCATCTTACTACTCATCAGCCATGCATTGCAGTCGAGGCCAAGAGCATTCAAGGTCCTGTCTTTTTGAACCTTTTAAAAATAGTTTCATTCCTGACTCTATACAGTAGTCCAAAACCAAACCAAGGTTCTTAAATGCTACTAAGGTCCATAGTGTGTGAAGCTATTCACAGATATTTTCTGGAGAAGATCTCTGACATTCCCAGCCGGTGTCTATGTAGCAGAAGCCACTCCTGAATAAAGCATTGTAGTTGAATGCGTGCCAAATCACCAGCTGATAACTAGCGTATGTTACGTGTTGTATTTCCGAATGTAATACATAGTGACTGGAAGCATTCTTTTGATAACTGCAGCTGTTGAAAGTCAGACCCTTATTTTTAAGTATATTTAATGCTTGTTCTCTACATTTATCACATCAGGATTTATCTAAACAGATGTAAACAGATGTAAGAGAGACCACATTGTTTAGGTTAGGTATACTATTGCCCGGATAATTCCAAAAGTTCCACGATGGAAATAAATAAATAACAGGAATGTTTGCTGCATTTATGGATATCTACAGGTGTGGTGGTAATGCATTTTATTATCATAATGTTTAATTGCGTACGTTCATTGTCTCCCATTTTTTATAAACGTATACCCTAGTATGTTTTGTTTGGGTGTCTCCGAAAATCGTTGAAAGTGAGGACATAAAAATGTCTATATTATTACTATTTGTTAGGTACATTGGCGAGTAAAACAATTGTGATTGGATTGTTTTTATCACGTTTTGAACCTACTTCTCTCCAAAAACCCTATATTGGGCCGAGTTACGAGATAACAAACGATTACTTTGTTAATGATCTCACCTGCCTGTATTAATGGGCCTAGCAACAACCATGATTATTTCTTAACTGAAGGAAACTTGTGTCCTCATCTGTAGGTGGTGCAACTCTTTTTTTAGACAGGCCTCCAGTGGAAAGGAGTTGTATATACCATTTTTACCGCATATCAACCTTCATGCCATTCGTTAATCGCTGGCAATAGGGTACCGGGAATCGAACTCAGGCTCCCGAGAACGGCAGTTAATTGTGCTAACCATTACGCTGGCTGACATTCTTAACTACAAAACACAGGCATGTATACATGAGTGATGTGTGCTTGCAATGCGCGGGTCGGACACGAAACTATTCGCCTATTTTGCGACGTCATCAGAGCTGTGGAGGTAGACATTCCTTAACTACGAAACACAAATGTACCGCATGGCTTCGACGCGTGTTTTTATTGCGAGGGTTGTACGGACAAAGCTGTTCAGCTGTGTGATGTCATCAGAGTTGCATAAGGCTTGTAGCCGCTTCGAAGCGGAATCGTTGTTCTTCTCTGACGAATTATGTTGGGGGGGTCTTGAATGCAAGATTTTTTTTTCATTTTCTTTGTCTCGTAAAGCCAAGTGGGGGTCTAATACACGAGTAAATACGGTATTGCAAATATTCGTTTATAGGGCAATTAGTTTTGGAATAATTTATCAAGGGAAATGTTCAATAAATTTCTGTGTTCTTTGGAAACTAGGTAAACAACTCGTAGGGAATCAGCCACCTGTATGTGGTATGAGGGGTACCGATACTGATGCGCTCCTGGCGCTCCTCTGTCGGTCATGTTTGATGTTTTGCATAAATAAATGTGTTAATTATGATGCTTTGAACATTAAAGTGAGTGAGAAAATTCATTATAAAAAATTTTATTTGTGATGCGTGTGTGTTTTTTATGTGGCCAGGGGGTCTGAGTTCATTCTGATGTGGCTGACACAGCGAATTTGTGTTTACGGTGTGATAGTACTATATACAGTAACTGTCTAAACCCTTGTTGTGTGGAGGTTGCAACGGCTTGCACCGTGAAATTGCGCCACTTATTTATGTGAGTAATAAGTAGAGGCGGGTGTTATTTTAAATACAGCATCTGGGGCATTAGTTGGGCTTTATATGAATATGCGGACGTTAGCCACCCAGTAAGTCGGTGACTACTGCTTAACACGTTCGCGGCCGCTCTGATAACGGCAACCATTACTGTGGTACCGCAATACTTTCTTTGTTTAAAGGAGTTCATTTCCGTGTCCTTATGCATTTTAGATTATTATTTTAATTATTACAATATTATTTATGTGCATACGGGTCATGACGCACACGCTGCGTCAGCGGCACTACCGATGAGCTCTTCACCTTTGGTGCCATTTGACGCAACATGTGCGTCATGACTGGTAATGAAGCGGAACGAGGAAAATTATGTTTTGTTCGATTGTAGAACTTGTTTACAACAGAGAAATAAGTTCTTGAACATTTCACACAAAAATACTGTGCTGTAGAATCTTAGTATTGCTGTGTGAACAATGTATACTTACATTACTCCATAAGCGGTACAATGTAACTAGTCAATACAGTGTGCTACTTTTCAGTGACACTTCCTCGCAAAAAATAACTCTTCTGCAAATGCGTTACATTAAGTTACAATGTTATTCGGCAAGTTGTCATCTGCAAGCAAGCTAAAATAATCAATAGTTTTCCGTCACTTGGCAGTGGAACGTTCATTCCCGGCCGACCAATAAAGTTTATTTGTTTCGTTGAGGACGAATCTGACCTCCAAGAAATGACCCCTGAAATATTGCCCGTGTTATTTGGCGGGATATTTGGAGATGAGAGGTTACTTACGTCTTCCTCATCTTCTGTAATGTGAGAATTGGGAGTAAACACTCGACACACACATCCGTGATTAAAATTCTCACTCAGGTGGCTACAGTCACTTTTCACACCATCACTGTCATCACTATTAATGCTGTTACTGTCACTAGCGTTCAGGAGAGCATCCAGACTATCATCATTAATTGCAAATCACATGTTTACCCCTCTAAGACCAGGTTTCTTCCGGTGAGAAGGTTCTGAAATTTCACTGTTCCCTTTTGACATCGCGGAAATGGCTACAGATATTGTAACTAACAATTGATCTGATGCCCGGATGGCGCATATGTTTAATAACACCTTAACAATGCACAGCTAAGAGGTCTATTTGTTTACATACATATTGGTGGAAATACGAGCCTTAATATTTGGTGCGGAATGTGACTCGCGTGTGTCGTCATCGGCAGTGAGTGAAAGTGGCGTCATGATGCATATGTGCCGTCATCGGCTGCGAACGTGTTAATTGCATCAGTGTTACGCCTTGGCTGATGTTAATTGCTCTTGGTGCAGGAGCAGAGGATGTAAAAACGATTTTTTAGTGTGATGTGTGTGTGTATTTATACCGTATTTCCTGCCATAATCGCCGATACCGCATAGTCGTCACAACCTTTATTTTCAATACAAAAATCGGACTTTACACATTTAATCGCATAATCGTCGCACGTCCAAATTTTGTTCACCAATCTGGTTAAAAGGTAAATGGAACTGCAATGTAAGTTGCACATGAATGCGCAATTTAAATACGTGTATGGTTTATGGGCAATTTGGCAACACAGTCACATTTGCGAGATGTTGCACAACATATAAATAAATAATACCGGTATATGTACAACGCATGGCTTACCGGTAGACTATTGGCAGTTTGACAACGTGGTCGCGAGACAGTGTACAATTTATTCACCACCTACATATTATGAGCTATCATTTGAAACTTTACAATTTTTCGCCATTGTAAAGTGAAAACCGTCAATACGGAATGATTCTAATATCTTGTAATAATATCATTTGAAATACGTAAGGCTGTAAGTTATCGCTTATCGGCAACATTGCCAGGAAATACCGGTACCAACACACATATGTCTTGTAGTTGAAAAGAGGTCTGATAGAATTCTGCATTATTACAACCACCCGCCCTCCGGCGCAGCAATCGCGAAGGACCTTGGCCTAGCAAGCGACTGCTGCTCAGCCCGAAGGCCTGCAGATTACGAGGTGTCGTGTGGTCAGCACAACGAATCCTCACGGCCGTTATTCTTGGCTCTAGACCGGGGCCGCCGTCTCACCGTCAGATAGCTCCTCACTTGTAATCACATAGATTGGTGGACCTTGAACCAGCCCTCAGATACAGATAAAATTCCCTGACCTGACCGTGAATTGAACCCGGGGCCTCCATGTAAGAGGTAGGCACGCTACCCTACACCATGGGGCCGGCTACTGTGTTATTGCACACGAAGTGAAATCCAAGACGATAACACAGATTTCCACGGAATTATTCAGCTCACGGTCAGCCGCATTATTTATGATGTCTCAGTTGTCATCACTAGACTGTTATCTTACTACTACGTCATAAGTGTCCGGGCATGGGATGAAAACATTTACCCAAGCAGTCAAGATAATTATTATCCAATGGTATTAAAGTTTTATTTTATAAACTTATCAGTAATGTATTGTAAAATCATCAATAACTGGGAAGATATATTAACCTAATTACCGTATGTTTAAAGGAAATTGAAAAAATGAATGTTTGTTACTGACGTCTTGGAACACGGTCAACTACAGTAGATCTACACCGCGCTAGCTAGAGCGATATATGAAGATGTCCGTGCTCCGGTTTTCCGAGCTTCGTGCAAGCGCACTAGTGTGTTGCAACCAATGAGCTCAACTGATAAATTGCTGCATGCTTCCTTGCTGCCTAACAGTATTGGCTGCTCTGGAATGGACAGATCACAGATGCATTTATTTGTTTGTGACTGACGTGATTACTGTAGACATGTGTGCGTGAGAATTTAAGTTTTTAATTTGTGTTTATGGTGTTTGTAGAAATAATTTGTTTTAATAGTGAACAATTACGGAAAGTCATTTATATTGCAAAACATTAACGTGTGAAGCATTTATAAGCGATTATGGGTAAATATAGAAACTATTCTGCGGGCTTCAAGCTAAGCCTAATTGCCTTCGCTGAACAGCACGGGAACAGAGCTGCAGAAATAAAATTTTCAGTGAGTGAAAAGTTGGTGCGTGACTGGCGGAAATTAAAAAACAAGCTAAAAAGCACAAACCCTTCTAGACGCGCATTTAGAGGTCCTAAAACAGGGAAGTTTCCTATAATTGACGAAGAAGTGTTTATGTACATCAATGAAATACGTAGCAATGGCTGCAGTGTATCATATGAAATGTTACAAATTAAGGGACGGGCGGTAGCGCGCAAACACAACATAACTCAGTTTAAGGCGAGTCGTGGGTGGATTAAGGGGTTCATGTGACGACACAGTCTGTCAGTGCGAAGGAGAAAACACTAAGCCAAAAGTTGCCTGCTGATTACACGGACAAGATTGTAAATTTTCACCGATTTGTCATATGTTTGCGCAAGGAAACTTCGTACTTGCTTTCTCAAATTGGTGTTGCCGATCAGACTCCAATCTTTTTTGATATGCCTCGCAACAGCAGTATTGCGCTAAAAGGATCACGGAGTGTATTAATGAAAACCAGCGGTAGTGAGAAGTTGCGCTGCACAGCAATGCTAGCCATTACAGCTGATGGAAGAAAGTTTCCGCCTTACATCATTTTCAAGAGGAAAACGATGCCTAAGAATATACAGTTTCCCCATGGAATTCATGTAGGAGTGCAACCAAAGGTTGGATGGACGTAGAACTCATGCTGGACTGGGTTAAAACTGTGTGGGATAGAAGACCCGGTGCACTAGTAAAACAACCAGCTCTGCTTGTTTTAGATAGTTTCCGAGGTCACCTCGTGAACGAAGTGAAGCAACTTCTCAGTAAAAATAAGACACAACAGATAGTCATTCCTGGTGGCCTAACATCTGCTTTGCAGCCACTAGACATATGTATTAATAAACCCTTTAAAGACCACATACGTTGATTTTACAACGAATGGATGATGAGAGGCAATCAGCAATTGACGCCCGCTGGAAATATCAGGCGTCCACCCTTGGACTTGTTATGCTCGTGGGTGATGAAGATTTGGGACCTTGTACCACCTGAACTAGTCTCCAAGAGCTTCGAAAGGACTGGGATTTCGAATGCACTAGACGGATCCGAAGATGACGCAGTGTGGCAGAGAGACGAAGAATCTGATACTGTTATTAACAGCGGGGAGGACGGCGCATCAGATACCGAAACCTGCGATAGCGACACAGAAGATTTGGAATAAATTGTGTACCGGTAAGTCCGTATTTCACAACAAAGCGATAATATTTTGCAAGTGTAATATTTTAACTTTAATACTCAAATTAATGACAATTAACTTAATACGTTCATTTTTATTTTCAGGTTGGGAAAACGTTCGCCGAATTGTTGCGAATTATTATGAATTTTGTTTTAGACTATTTTAATTATTTTGATGTATAAATGTGAGTATTACGTGCATCTTAAATTTGTATCAAATACAATTTAGTTATACATAAATTTTTTGAGTGATACAAAAACTGGTATTAAAAATTCTTTGTATAATGGTCGCACCCTACTATTTTTTCGAAAATGTTGGTATAAAAAGTGCGACGATTATGCCGGGAAATAGGGTACGTATGTGTGTATTTCTGTTGATTTGTGGTCTGAGTGTTGGACTGGTTGATTTGACTGCGACTGCCAGTGGATCCTGGCTTGCTAGGCTCTTGTCCTTGTTCCTGCTCTCTGATTGGCTGGCAGGCTGAGCAAGTATTGATTTTTCCAGGCATGTTTGACAGGTTGCATGGCCAGGGCGAGCAGGGGCTTGCTGTGGCAGGCGAGCGGACGCGTGGGAGTGTGATGCGTGTTTATTTATATGTATTTCTGTTGATTCGTGGTCTGAGTGTTGGATTGGTGTTATTGTGTGTGTGAAATGGGAGAGATACTTAGTCTTTGATCAGAAAGATGTATTTGGGGAGTCTGTGTACTTCATCCCTGCGGTCAGGTTCATTCTGTCGTAGGTTTTGAATGAGGGAATTATTGATTAGCTGAGTATTATTGTAAAAGTTTGTGGTGAGCGTTAGTAGGTGATCAAGAATATAGAGTATTTTAGTGATGGTGTGTATTTCTTCTATGCGGGTTTTGTAGTCTTTGACTGCTAGGTGGAGTAACCAGTTTTGTATTACTTGAATTTTATGAATAGTTGTCCGCCGGATAAAGCCTATGGCTGGGAAAGCATACGTGAGTATGGGACGTATTAGTGTTTGTAAATAAGTTTTATGTTTCGCTGTGATAGGGTACTGCGTAAATGTATGAGAGGATATAACATTAAGATGTGTTGTTTGGCTTGTATGGTGTTTTGAATGTGTTCTTGTAGTCATAGTGTTTTATCTAGTGTAATTCCCAGATATTTGTGACTTGTAACCCATTAATTGATCGGTTGAGGAGGGTAAGTTATTGTTGTAGTTGATCATGTCTCCTTGTGAAGTGTATTGCTTTTGTTTTGTGAAGGTTTACTTGTATCTTCCATTTGATGAGCCAGGGTTTGAGTCTCTGTAGGTGTTGTTGTACATGTTGTGTGGCGAGGTCTGAGTTGCGGCTTTGAGCCTTAATGGCTGTGTCGTCGGCGTATATGGCTGTGAATGTATTTGCAGTACAGGTATGTCATTGATATACAATAAAAAAAGGGTTGGGCCCAAAATACTGCCCTGTGGTACTCCGGCATGGATGTTTTTGTGGATGGAATTTACGCCGTTTATGCTGATGAAAAAAGTGTGGTGGGAGAGGTAGTGGTGTATTAGCTTAATGTAGGTTGGATGTAATTGGAGTCATGTTAATTTTTAGATGAGGCTTGGGTGGTGTACTCTGTTGAAGGCTTGACTGTAGTCTAAAAAGATTGAGACTGTACCTTGGCGGTGTTGGAAACCTGTCGTAATGTATTCTGTGACCCGTAACAGCTACGCCGGGGTGACAGTCCTAAATGCAGATCATTGATTGATTGATTGATTGATTGATAGGTTGACACTCAACATTTTTAACCTAAAAACAGGGGGAGAAAATAATGCAATATTCATTTTGAATCTAAAATACTGATGGAATTGCGTTACTTTTACGGTGGGGTCCTTGGCTGTCGCTGGTATAGTGATTTCCTTTGAAGAGAGATTTCTCTTCATGAATCTATACAGTCACCCTCTTGCTTCTTTGAGATTGTGAGATCCCTATATTGCTTTTCTTTGCAATCTCCAGTGCCTTTAAATGTACCATTTCATTTGAAACTGGATAGATGTTATTTCTTAATCTGGTTGCATAGCTTAACAGATCTTTTTAATTTCTGGATGCTGGCCTGAGGTTCATCTCCAAATTAATACCGTATTTCCCGGCATAATTGTCACACTTTTTATACCAACATTTTCGAAAAAATAGTAGGGTGCGACCATTATACAAAGAATTTTTAATACCAGTTTTTGTATCACTCAAAAAATTTATGTATAACTAAATTGTATTTGATACAAATTTAAGATGCACATAATACTCACGTTTATACATCAAAATAATTAAAATGGTCTGAAACAAAATTCATAATTATTTGCAACAATTCGGCAAACTTTTTCCCAAACTGAAAATAAAAATGAACGTATTAAGTTAATTGTCATTAATTTGAGTATTAAAGTTAAAATATTACACTTGCAAAATATTATCGTTTTGTTGTGAAATACGGACTTACCGGTACACAATTTATTCCAAATCTTCTGTGTCGCTATCGCAGGTTTCGGTATCTGATGCGCCGTCCTCGCCGCTGTTAATACCAGTATCAGATTCTTCGTCTCTCTGCCACACTGCGTCATCTTCGGATCCGTCTAGTGCATTCGAAATCCCAGTCCTTTCGAAGCTCTTGGAGACTAGTTCAGGTGGTACAAGGTCCCAAATCTTCATCACCCACGAGCATAACAAGTCCAAGGGTGGACGCCTGATATTTCCAGCGGGCGTCAATTGCTGATTGCCTCTCATCATCCATTCGTTGTAAAATCAACGTATGTGGTCTTTAAAGGGTTTATTAATACATATGTCTAGTGGCTGCAAAGCAGATGTTAGGCCACCAGGAATGGCTATCTGTTGTGTCTTATTTTTACTGAGAAGTTGCTTCACTTCGTTCACGAGGTGACCTCGGAAACTATCTAAAACAAGCAGAGCTGGTTGTTTTACTAGTGCACCGGGTCTTCTATCCCACACAGTTTTAACCCAGTCCAGCATGAGTTCTACGTCCATCCAACCCTTTGGTTGCACTCCTACATGATTTCCATGGGGAAACTGTATATTCTTAGGCATCGTTTTCCTCTTGAAAATGATGTAAGGTGGAAACTTTCTTCCGTCAGCTGTAAAGGCTAGCATTGCTTTGCATCGCAACTTCTCACTACCGCTGGTTTTCATTAATACACTCCGTGATCCTTTTAGCGCAATACTGCTGTTGCGAGGCATATCAAAAAAGATTGGAGTCTGATCGGCAACACCGATTTGAGAAAGCAAGTACGAAGTTTCCTTGCGCAAACATATGACAAATCGGTGAAAATTTACAATCTTGTCCGTGTAATCAGCAGGCAAATTTTATCTTAGTGTTGTTCTCCTTCGCACTGACAGGTTGTGTCGTCACATGAACCCCTTAAAGCACCCACGACTCGCCTTAAACTGAGTTATGTTGTGTCTGCGCGCTACCTCCCGTCCCTTAATTTGTGACATTTCATATGATACACTGCAGCCATTGCTACATATTTCATTGATGTACATATACACTTCTTTGTCAATTATAGGAAACTTCTCTGTTTTAGGACCTCTAAATGCGCGTCTAGAAGGGTTTGTGCTTTTAGCTTGTTTTTTAATTTCCGCCAGTCACGCACCAACTTTTCACTCACTGAAAATTTTCTTTCTGCAGCTCTGTTCCCGTGCTGTTCAGCGAAGGCAATTAGGCTTAGCTTGAAATTTGGTTTTAAAACGAATATGATATACAGTAAAACCTTTCTGCAGGGGACAACAAAAATGAATGTGTTAAGCGAGAAAACTTACTACTGAATATACCAATAACAACTTTCCAACAGAGATATGGAAACACTAGATACGATTTTTTTCCGACATGAAGGCATTATACTTTAAGGTTAAGTCAATATTCCACCTTTACAGTACCAAAAGTTTATTGTCTAATTATTTAACAACATTATTTAAAATATGACGGGACGTTTCGTCTAACTTGTAGACATCATCAGCCGTAAAATATTCAAGAAAAAGCACAAAAATGACAAGGACAGAATAACACATTGAAATAAATCGGGTTGCCGAATACGTCAAATAAAATAGTGAGGCTGTTCTAGATTGTTCCGAGCACAAACATTCAAAAGTTGTTGATAAACAAACTTAAAATTATACACATGAGATGACACGGTAAGACTTGGTATTAAAATTCTTCTTGAGGGTGCTGTTGACATGCAGTATTCCATATAATTTTGTAATTTGACTAAAAACCTAGAGTTGCAACCACAAGAAAAAATGTACTCCTTTGACATAAAAAACATGTATTCTAATATACCGGTCAAAAAAACTTAAAGTTCATCAAGGACAATTTTCTAAAACACAGAAAATTAAGCATACAAGAAATAGAAGAATTCTTAAATATTTTAGAATTTGTAACCTCCAATAATTATTTTACCTTTAATGGAAAAATTTACAAGCAGGACAGTCTTCCTATGGGAAATGTATTTAGACCATTTGGAAAATTCCAAAATTCACAATAAAATTAAATGTATTGTATTCTGGATGCGCTATGTCGATGATATATTTGCCATAATAGATCATAACATCTCCAGTGGTGACATCGTTCTCGAACAGTTAAATGCGGTCGATCCATGGATCAAGTTTACTTCCAAAGTTGAAGTTAATAATTCTTTTTCGTCGCCATAAGACCTATCTGTGTCGGCGCGACGTAAAGCCCCTAGCAAAAAAAAAAAAAAAAATCTTTAAACTTCTTAGATATCACTATCAACAACAGCTCCAATAAATTCTCTTACACTATTTTCATGAAGCCCACCCAAACTGTTAATACCATTCGGCAAGATTCAATACATCCGGAATCTCGAAAAAGAGCAACCTTTTATAGTTTGATCCATAGAGCCTTTCATGTCCCTTTATCTGATGCAGATCGTGAAAAAGAACTCGACTCCATTCGCTTAATAGCGAGAATAAACGGTTTTAGTAAGCATTTCATTGACAGGATAGTCAACAAAATTGTCAACAAACCCAGTTCAACCCTTCTTAAAGAAACAAAAAGAAAAACAGACAACTATGCCTCTTTCAACTATACCAATAATAAGATTTACAAAATCGCCAACATTTTTTTAAGAAGCATAAGGTCAACATTGCCTTTAAAACAGTTAACAATAACATTAATCTCTTTTACAACCATCATAAAATCAACAACACTATGAACAAATACAATAAATCAAGTGTATACAAATTGAATTGCAGTCAATGTTCCGCGAGCTATATTGGGCAAACCGGGAGAGGCTTTTTGATCAGATATAAGGAACATGTCAACGCCGCTAAACATAGAAGATACTCCACCATGAGCACTCATATGACAGAGTCCAATCATTTCTTCACTTCCATAGAACAGGACCTAAAAATTCTTTATTTTCATAATAAGGACAGTTTACTCAACGTTTTAGAAAACATTTATATCAACATAGATCAAAACGCAACCCCACTCTTAATTTGAATGAGATTTCTGAAACTACTGCACCCGTCCACCTCCCGAGTCCCAGACTAGCATTTATCTCAGGGGTGTCTGTTCATTATTTAAGTCATCAAATATATATAAATTTAGAGGCATCAGTGAACATGGGAATGAACGGGGCAACTAAAAATAAAAATGGGGAAAGCTCAATTGTGACATGAATTTAGGGACTCCATGATAGGACTAGGAAGTGACATTTAACTTTAAAAAGGATATAACATCTAACTACAATAAAAAGATTATGAGAATGGTTTTCTTTGAAATAATTGCCAGAAGGAGCAGTTTATTGCGCCATGCGGCGCACTGAATTTTGATACACACGATAACAACCATTAATTTTACAACACGTTAAATCAAACAAATCACTTGCTTCACCGCAAGTGGTGACAATATGCTGATGATGTTCATCCTGGAAAAGAATTACATTTGTGGGGTATAATACACTGATCGATCGCATTATGATCGCACCTATGTCCATAGGACTCAAGAGCCCGAGGATAAACCATGTTTATTGTCGGCTTCTCGATTGAAATTAGATGACGTACCTCCGACTATTTACATTTCCCTGAGGTTGGCACTCGAGATGGGAAATGTCATAATGATCTCGGGAAATGTAATCACGAATGCGTTCTATTTTATATCCAGCTAATGCCATGCCACTGGAACCAACATCTACAAATTATATACACACGATCTGAACACTGCCCAACTCGGCCACATGGTCGCAGTAGGTTAGTGTCTCGATGAGATAACATGAGGAGTAGTGGGAATTACTTGCCGACGACCTCCACGCACCCCGTAGGCGAAAATAAACACACCAAGTATTACGGTAACATGACTCACGGATGAGCCAGCTAGTTACTAGAGAACCTGTGATTATTACTCCTACTTTAATTCATTATTATTATTATTATTATTATTATTATTATTATTATTATTATTATTATTATTATTATTATTATTATTTTTCAATGATTCCTAACACCGCCACGTTTTATTATGAACCTGATTATTACGGGACGCAAAACACAAATGTTATCACTGTTATTATTATGCTATCACTCCTGTGATTATTAATATTATTATGATATCACTCGTATGATTATAATTGTTATTATAGGTTATGAGTAGGTCACGTCTGCAAATATCTCAATATACTGGTTACATTTGCGAATCTACAATGATCACCAAACCAACATGTGATTATTATATTCTGACAATTATTGTTATACTGATCACTACGATTTATCACCGTTCTAACATTATTATTATTATTATTATTATTATTATTATTATTAGTCTCACACCATCAGTAATATTCCTCTTCAACACATTTATCCTCGTTTATTCATTTAACACGGTCTCACCTCTTGATCTGAAATATTTATTATTATTATTACGGTATCATGATTATCATCACTTGTCATTTTTAACTATCACAACATACGATCGTTTATGTGGAATCTGAACCTCTCGTTATCTTTTAGGTCCGTAGTATTTCAACGAATAGCTGCGCAGTCTATTTATTTCATACACGCTGTCACGGGTTAGAATCCTGCCCGCTACATAATTCAGTATTACTCTGTTACCTTGCCCGTACTTTTACACTCATTTCTTTGTGTTCATCATTAATTTCATACATTTCCTCGTATCATATTGTTTCAACACAGCTTCCATCATATGCTAAGTGTTTCCCATACGGAATTTATATCTCTTTCTATCTCAACATTTATTTACCACAGGGTTTTCAACCGACCTATATTTCTCATCTATGACATCGTACGACATTTTAATGTCCGGACTGTGTGATCTTTATAATATCTCTCTTCCCATCTGATTTATTTTTGAGGTCATTCTCCACATATCATCGCAACAACTTGGAATTATATTGCCAACATCTGACAATCATGATCACGTAATTCATCATCATACGTGTTCCGACTAATACTCGCAAAAGAAATATCTGACATTTATTTATGAAATATTAGACCGTAATTTAAACAATACGTCTGTCAACATACAAGGATCATTAGCACCGATCTCACTACTCATAATTATTAATTCACCAATTTAGATTATTACTCATATTAAGTCCAAATTAGAAAAACATACCGTCATTAACGATTCCCGATAAACATATCATCACACAAAATTTACTATTACTCACGGTTCACATCAAAAGACGATATCTCAAGAATTATTATTATTATGATGATTATTAGTGGCATTCCTTCCAACTTTTGACAATGTCAAATGGAGACTATTAACATAACAACACAAACACAGCTGGCCTGACACATGGCTGAATTTTCCCTAAATATTATTATACAACTTGTCGTCAAATGAATAACATAAAAGCAAACTCCGGGTCGAATTGAACACTACACAAAATCAAAACTTGTCGTACAATCTCGACTATAAAATAGTGGTAATACATGCATGACTTAACTGCTATTCTATACCTACATATTTCCATCCGACATTTACGTTAGAATTATTTAACCCCGTTCGTTATACAAATTTAGAATGGCACCGAGAAGTGACCCATTTCGTTACGTGAAGTAACCAAGTCAAAATCAAACTACTACCCTTCCCTGGTCATAATGACATCCCCAAATATTATTTACACATTGGTACTCATCTGGTAGTTGTAATCCTTGGCAGCATAGCAGACGAGAGACCCATTCGGCTCTCTCTGCTGTTTTAGCCTTCCATAACGGCTGGATGCCCGTCACATGTAATTTCCTGGCATTCCGCCATACTTATTAAATTATCACACATTTATTACTTCAAATATTAACACTTTTGGTATTCACTGAAATACTATCATAACACTTAATCATCCTAGACCCAAATTAATTTATTTACACTGTTATCTCTTCGTCCCCCTTTCGCACAAAGGACTTAACACAACGGTGGAGTGTTAATATACACGCCTGACGCGCTTCGCGTTGTCCGGCCCGTCCGAATCACGTCGCACTCTTGAAGAGTTCATCATGATAACGGTTTGATTCCTACAATACAGGCTCCATTAATTTATTGTTATTTCCTTGTACTGCTCGTCACACAGTAGCGTAACTCTGCATTTACTGTTTTAGGAAAAGAAAGTATTTTCTCTCCTTGGAAATACTATCTACTTTTTAGACTTCACAAACTATATATCTCAAAGTCTCAAATCGTAACATGATTTGGAATGTTTAACTTTACTCTACTGACTGGAACAAGACGTAAATACTACAAGTCCCTTCGCCCACACACGAGCACATCATGTAATTACATGCGGCTGTTCGTACAAAATGCAAGTTAATTCAGCGTCAAAGTAAAATTTCAAAGTAAGCTTCACGACGAGTTAGCGTCAACCTGAATTCAGAAATAAGCTCCACGATGATTTAGTGTCAACATGAATTCAGAAGTAAACTGGTGAGTGTTCATTGCGCTCATATTTATCGGTGAATGTCTTACTCGTGGCTCCGCTGATGTCATGTCTCAGAGAGAGGGGGTGGGTTTCTCAAATCGGCACTTGCACTCCGAACTGGAAATTATAACTTATATAAAATTAATCCCCTCATTTGGAACGTACACTGGATCGAATATGATCTCCTAACAATAATAGATTTCGGAGATATGGACGGATTTCGCTCCTGACTTTTCGCGGGCTTGAAAGCCTCTCTTCCAACGTGGTCCCCTTCCAGCCAATAGCAATCGAGGTGCTTAGATTCCAAGAAAGTCCGTCTTCAATTAATTTAATTTGCAATTTATTATTGATTATTCTTCCATGCATGACATCTAAAAAGTTCCTTCAGTTGATCCATATAACTGCAATAATTTATTGATGATTACATCTGAAGCTAACTTTATTATTTCACCCAGACCTTTCAAGGTGGTATTCCTGAGTCGTCACCTAAATTTCATGATTGGTCTACCAGCGAGCGGACGATTTAAATTTTCACCTGCAACAACTTAGCTAACGATTGCCATGGAAACATTGTAATTTTCCACTCTCTGATTCCGAGAATCCGTGACGTAGCAGAAAGTTTGCGCTCACCCAAAATATACCTTCGCAGCGCTCATGTTGCAACCATTCTGTTGTTTCTGACTCGCTTTTCTCTTCTTGTACGAAACATATTTGTGGACTTACATATCTTCTGGTTGCTAAATTAATGGGCCCCCTGCCGTGAGGCAGCTCTCTACACATTGTGACAAGCTAATCTCCCAGGCTCCAGTCTGTCGTGTCCTTAGCTCGTGTTTCAAGACTACACAGATGAAATATTGTCAACTAAAATTCTGCACTTCAATAATGTACCCTATATTCTTTCATATAACAAATCATGATTAAATTATGACCCCGATCATGCGGGTTCACTACGAACGTAATTTTTGAGGCATTGCTCAACAGTTCCTATTTCGACAAACATTCAAACAAGCTTCCACATGATTGCTCCCCGCCTATTGATTCCAACCTTCCCCTAATTTCCCCTCACTCCAGCTCCCATCACACACGACCTCCATAGCTCGTCTTCAGTCAGCCACAATCATCCATGCTAAGCTAATTACTCTTGAGAGGCGAGAAAGCAAGTAATCAGATGTGCCGCATTCTTCCCTTTCTTTCATTCTTATATCGTAAGATACAAAAAAACTTGCCTAATTTCAATAATTACAATAGTCCTTATTCTAATTCTAGGGCCATCCACTGTATTTCTACATACGTCATACGATCAGATATTCCACCTAATTTTTAGTAAGAAATGTCAACTTTGCACCAATTAGACGATCTCTATATCATCTCTCTGGATTTCCTCCACATGCTCGTTGATCGTCTTTTTACTACTAGAAATAACATTGTGCATCTAATTATCAGCTTTAACCGACGGACCTGAATACTGCATGTCAACAGCACTCTCAAGAAGAATTTTAATACCAAGTATTACTGTGTCATCTCAGGTGTATAATTTTAAGTTTATCAACAACTTTTGAATGTTTGTGCTTGGAACAATCTAGAACAGCCTCACTATTTTATTTGATGTATTCGGCAACCCAATTTATTTCAATGTGTTATTCTGTCCTTGTCTTTTTTGTGCTTTTTCTTGAATATTTTACGGCTGATGATGTCTACAAGTTAGACGAAACATGTCCTGTCATATTTAAATAATGTTGTTTAAATAATTAGACAATAAACTTTTGGTATTGTAAAGGTGGAATATTGACTTAACCTTAAAGTATACGTACGACAATACGGACTTTACATTGAAATTTATTGTATGTAATGAAGGCATTATATGTCATGTATCCACGGGTACAATGAAAACGATATCTACCATTTCTCAAGATGAGAGGTAAGTATTAAAAGGTGTGAAAAACACGAGAGAACAAATGTGAAAACCTATTCTGCTGGGGCTTATAAAATAACAAGTTCACTGAACGGTGTGAAAAACACAAAACAACAAATGTGAAAATATCCAAGTATTATTGCAGATTACACTCTTTCTAAAACAAATGTTAGTAGAAGCCTTTTATTTCAGAGCAGTGGGTTAAAAAACATATTTTCTGGTCACACTTTTAGACAATGAATTGGAGGTTATACTCGGCCATGTGCAACTGCGACAGAATGACTTTGGCTGCCATTTTGAAACTTCGACCAATTAGAATCGATCAAGTTGAAACTTGAAGGTGTGAGTTCAACATTTAATATTTGGATGTCGGTCCACTTTCTGAAAGATTTTAATGTTGCCTTCATTAGAAAGGAATTTCACTCTTTCCGTATCCATACCCAGGCTATTACAAGACAAATATGCACCACGCTAGTCAATATCACACAATTATGTTCCTAACTGAGATATAGGCTGCCATATCACGTGAAAAAAATTAATTGTACTACTCAACACAAAATACATTTCTAACTTCTGAATGGAATACAAGCACAAATAGGTTCACTTTTCCATAATCATGCAACTGTGGTGACGGCTCTTACCCAAGTTGAAAATCACATTTCTTTCCCAAGGGATAACAAATAATATTTTCAGGGCTAGGAAAAATGTGATCATACTTGAAGTAAGCGGTAATATCGAAAATTCATGATGCGTTAGGTATGTTTATATGTTCCTAATCCAGATATAGGCTACTGAATCACACGACAAATATTCACTACACTCCACTGTACCACTCAACACAAAATAAATTTCTAACTTCTGAATGGAATGCGAAATAGAAGCACAAATAGACTCACTGTGTTATTCAGCAATCTTGCTGCTAACCAGCAAGCAAAATTGAACATTCTGGAGGCTAACACCCGAACGTGCAACTTATCCTATGAAGTTCAGGAATTTAAGACCTTTTTCCATAATCATGCAACTGTGGCAACGGATCTTACCCGAGTTGGAAATCACGTTTGTTTTGCAAGGGATGACAAATAACATTTTCAGGGCTAGGAAAAATGTGATCATACTAAGCAGTAATAGCGAAAATTTGTGACGGGATAAGTGAGGTATTGTTATATAGATTTAATATGATAAGAATCGGGACTTCGAATTTACAACATGCTAAGCGGGAAAACGTGTTAATGAGGAGCGCACTAATGAGGTGAGTGCATTAAAACATTCAAGGGTACATTTTTCATTAGAGAGGTTATTTTCCGTGTAATTGATAGCTATTTTTTCCGGATAAGACCAAAGCTCTTAGTTGGTGCCTCTTGTAGTACATTTTCCAGCTTCTATATCTTTAAAGGTTATAAAAAGTGATAAAAGCTATTATTATATGACTAAGTTAATGGTATTTAGCAGAAATAGTAATGCAAATGTCACCTTGTCATTAAACAACCGTAAAATAGAACAAGTCCACCAGTTCAAGTACCTCGGCAGCATAATAACAGAGAGTATGGATCCAGATAAGGAAATCAGATGCAGAGTTGAGAACGCTAGAGCTGCATTTCGCAGGATGAGCTCTTTGTTCTGTAATAATCATCTAAATCTGAAGCTCAGACAGAGATTAATGAAGTGCTACATCTGGTCAGTACTGTTATATGGAGCAGAAACATGGACCTTAAAAGCCGCAAGTATCAAACGACTTGCCGCCCTTGAAATGTGGTTGCACAGAAGAATGCTTAGAATACCCTGGACAGATATGATAACAAACGATGAAGTCCTAAGGAGAGCTAGGACAAAGCAAGAACTAATAACTATCAAAGTTTCTCAAAACAGCTTATCTAGGCCACATATTAAGAGGAAACAAATATGGCCTCATAAAACTCATTCTCCAAGGTAAAATAGAGGGCAAATGGCGAGTTGGCAGACCAGAGATAACATGGTTACACAACATCAAGCAGTGGACCGGTATTGAGGCAACTGAGAGACTCTTTCGACTAGCAGAAGACAGAAAAACTTTCTCCAGAGTAATTGCCGACGTCTGGGCAACCGGATATGGCACTTGAAGAAGAAGAAAAAGAAGAAGATATTCTGTTTATTAAATTAGAGGTCAAGGTATTAACTGATATACTGTCACTTACAGTAAGTATTTACTGATCAATGATTTTGGTGTTACTGTGTTTTATATGAAAATTCATATGCCACCATATAACTTCTAATCGATTCCTCTATTGAGAGACAAAGATTATCTTAAGTGTAACAGTTGGAGTATAACAGGTGAATCATTATCAGAATCGTTGTTATGAGAGAATTTAACACACATTAAAATAAAATTAATCACAGTAATACAGGAAACTATGAGCATATCAGAAATGAATATACCTTGGACGTATTGTTATTGGTTAAGCCCAAAAAAATTATTAAATTTCGAAAATAAATTAAAAAAAACTATTGTTTTCAATGACAGAAAAATTAGACATTGTTGCGTCTTCCTTCTGTACTCTTAGACGTGAATGAAAGAACATTTAATTCTAAATAATTTGATATCAATATGATGTGTGTGCTGCAATTCACTCATGAAGCATTGCAGAAAGTTATTCATTGTACATGTAACGGTCATCGATGTCAGGGCCTCGCGGTCCGATGCGCGGTGAGCAGTTGCGACCGTGACACTTCCCACATAACGGGAATCACTTTCGGCAAAAGAAGGTCATTATTACTGTCTAAATCATCTGAATATTCAAGGATATCGGCCTCATTTGGCCTTGAATATGGCCTAGCCATTACTATAAAAAGATGACGCAAGCACGTGCAACAACGGAGTTATGAAAAGGAGTAAAATTGTAGTTTACGAAGTACATTGAACACACGGTATACCAAAGAAACGAAATAAACTATAAACAAAACTCATAGCAAGATCAACTTTTTGTATTCATAAGCCAATCTAAACAGATCTATGCAATAACAACTTCAAATGACCATAACATAAACATTCACGGTCAACAGGTTTCATTTGTCGAAAATAAAAATATTTTGTAGGGCTGGTGGATATATTTGTTGAGTTAAACGCAAATTCAACGCTTTAATGTACCGTCACGATCAACTGTTACGATTTAACAGCTACGCAAATGACCGATATCCGCAAATAAGACAGCCAATGTATCGGCGCCTCAAGCGTTTTCGCAATAGCCTCTCGCGCCGATAGATCGGCGGGCTGAGTGTGTAGGGGTTAAAGCGATGTAATTACTGTACAACTGACTTGGTAGGCCTAACAGAGAAGATTTTCTGTCAGGGTTATCTCCTTTAGCCTTTAGCAGTCCCCTGCCACATCTGCAAGGCAGCAGCTTCCTGTTGAATTTATGTGTCATTTCCTACACAGAGGCTTCAACAAGCTCCCTAAGGGTGAACTCCTGTCCATAGCCATTGGTTCTCTCTTAGTTTATCGGGTTATCAGGTTTGGTAATGGCCGCCCAACCCTCGGCCAGACAGTTGCAGGTAGTACCACCTACTGTGGCATACGATAGCAGGATGTACCTGACCTGACCTGACATTTATAGATTATAGCCCGAGAAAACAACTATATCGAGAGACAAAGAGTTGTGTGCAAATTCAAGGAGGCAGGTCAAAGTGTTTTGAAATCAAGAGCAAGTTCAAAAAGGAAGTTGTCTATCACCACTTCTCTTCATTACTATAATGGATGACGTTATAAAAGCAGTGAAAATGAAGGATCAGACAACAAATGCACTTGTACTTGCTGATGATGTTATGCTGTGGGGTGAGACAGAAGCAGAAGTTCAAGCTAAACTAGATATTTGACAAGAAGAATTTGAAAGAATGGGAATGATCATCAGCCAAACTAAAACCGTTAGTTTAGTGATGAGTCGAAATCCTGAAGCAGTCCACCTGCGAGTGCAAAATGAAGAAGTAGACATTATCATTAACTTCAAATACTTAGGGAGCTTGTTTCTTTTGATGATACCATAAACCTAGAAATAGGTGATAGAATACAAGCTGCATCAAAACTCTACCACTACGTTCGTCAATTGCTTTGGGATGACTCATTTCCCCAAGCTTCCAAGCTCACGCTGTAAAAAACATACCTTGTACCAATTCTAGCATATGGACTGGAAGCAGCAACGTTTACTAAATCTGCACAAAGTCGCCTACAGGCCACTGAAATGAAGTTCCTTCGGTCATGTCTCCAAAAGACAAGGAGAGACAAAATAAGGAAAGAAAGTATTCGGCAACAACCTGGATTGGACAGGAGCCTGTTGGAAACCTTAGAATTAAACAGATTACGATGATATGGACATATGAGGAGGATGGCTCCAATTAGGACCCCAAGAGCATACTATGAAAGGAATGTTGTTGGTAAGAGGCCCAGAGGGAGGCCTCGTGATAGTTGGGAAAAGCAAATTTTCAAACACCTTGCTAAACATGATGTAAATTGGCACCAAAAGGTAGAACATCAGCTGTGGACGGACAGGACGAACTGGAAGAAGCTCGTAAACATCTGCACCCTTATTGCTGGAGTGGAAAATCAATGATAATACTGACTGGGTTGCGCGGATTGGATTACAGTATTTGTGTTTACAGGATACAGTTCAGGTAGCAATTTTCCATACATGTATGTGATTGGTCGAGCTGGATATTGACTTCAAAGTAACCAATACGTAAGAAGTAATGTTATTGGCTGGGTAGGAACGCCACATTTACAATCAACCAAAGAATGTTACGGTTTCATATCTCTACCTTCAGTACTGCATTTAGTTTATTCACATCTCATGACGCGTTTGTTGTTTATCGTTCGTGAAGCAATGTGTGTATTAGTGTGTCAGTTAACTCTTTTGCCAGTATGGATCAAGAGAAGCAAAAGCAGTGCTTTAAAAGAAAAATGTGAAATACTTTGGGAAGTGGATAAAGGAGGAAAGAAAGGCGAAATAGCGAAGAAGTATCGCATCAGCCCTTCAACACTATTTGCTTGTCTAAACCAGAAAAGTAAGATAGAGCAGAACGTTCATGCTGATGGCTTTGGCCCACAACGAAAGAGATGACAACAGCAGACCATGAGGAGTTTGACAGAACTCTTTATATGTGGTTTGTCGAAATGTGGACCAGAAATGTTCCTGTCAATGGCCGACTGTTGTAACCGTCCAGGCTTCTCCAGCCAGACTAATTTAACCCATATGTGCCCACTGTCGACATTTGTCGAAGTTAATATCTGAATATTGTTGATCTTATATCGGTAAACCTGAATAATATTTTTGAGGTGCATTGTCTACAGTTCATAGTTTGATACTTACTACACAGCACGAAAACAAGAATCACTCGTTTTTGCGCCTTATTGCGTGGCTGCGCATGAAATATCATTCCGTATACACTCAAGAGGATGAAGCTTCCGTCGCGGAGAGTAATATTTTCTTATAATATTGTTACAGTTGAAAGTAAGATCGGACTTTTGCGTTAAACGTAATAACGAAACATGCCTTTAACAGATTTTGAATTAATTTATGGCTGATTTATAGTTGCTTTTGTCTAGCAGTGCAAAAAATATCCACGTCGACATATGTCGACAGTGGGCGTGAATGGGACTGCCTCAGTACTGATATACAGTTTTCATTTATTCTTCTCAGAGTGACCGTCAAGCAGATCGTAATCATCCTAGAGGAATCGCAAAACATCCTAGATGCTAATATATACATAGCACAACCTGAAAATGCTTTCCATAGCGACGGGGATAGCGATGATGATGAGTCTTGTGGAGATATAAACAGACTCTCTGGTAATCACATCCGGGCTGATGCTGAACTAGTGTGTACAAAAATAAGTGAAAATGGTACAATGGTAATGCTGAAATGAAATACATAACAGTAATTCAGCCAGCATGTATAATTCTGCATAATATGCACATGGGGAGCGTCGATCGATTGGATCAAAATGTATCTTGTTACCGCATCAGCATCAAAAACAAGAAATGGTACTGGCCTCTAATTGCGTTCCTTCTGAACGTCTCTATGGACAATGCATGGCAACTTTACCGTTTGACCCCAAAGGGCATAGAGGATAATTTAGACCTTCTCGGCTTCACACGGTACATTGTTAGGACATATATCCTATCTCGTGCCGCTACGCATCCTAACGCATGAAGACCGAATGTGAAAGTATCTTCACGCATGTTGCGAGAAGTGCGTTCCGATGGGGTATCCCACTACCTCGAAACAAGAGGGAAGAAAGTGTGGTGCGCTCACTGTGGTAAAGCTGCCAGGAAACAGTGCAAAAATGTAACGTTGGCCGCCACGTCCTTTGCTTCGAATCATTTCACTCACGCTAAACCAGATTGGATGAAGAGAAGCAGAGTGTAACCTCAAAATGCAGACTAAAATGTTATGAAATTCTACTCGTAGTTTTCCTTTTTTGCTATTTTCAGAGTGATCGTACTTGCTCAAAATTATGTATTGTGTATATAACAAGTACTATAAACATACGAATATTGTCCATTTGTTTTGAAACAGTATGCATTCTAAATTGAGACGAAAGTGTTCCTCATTTATGTTTTGAAACATGTTTTTTAAATATTTTCTGCTTATTCAACACTTATGTGAAATATATTCACTAACTGATTAATTATTACATTCATATAAGCTTAAAATGCGAAGAAAAGTTCCTTTTTTTGAGCATGTCTCTTACCCTACCCATTCATGCTCACTGTCGACATATGTCGATACGGTGAATCTCCGCGAAAATATGTTAATGAAACCTAAAATCATCATAAGCCTTTCATTTAGGTTACAAACAACTGTACTTACAAAATATATCGCAATATTCCACAGAAAAATAATTTGGGCAGATATGGGTTAATATACTATCATTTTACGCGATATCACTCGATATCAAGTTTATCTGCCATCGGCAATTATTCGTAATAACATATTTATTCTACGTCAAGTATTTGTAAATAAGGTTTTTGCAATCATATTATATAATTATAACATCATTCATTATTTAAATTATTATATTAGGTAGGATTGGAATTCGTTATGTACTGTAAATATGGTCAATATGTTGAGACATAGTTGTTGTCATTTCATCTGATATTTGTGTATACGGAAAAGGTTATTCTTATAGCGGGGAAAAATTTCATGAGTCAATGGGTTAAAGTCATGAGCCAAGGCAGTAAACAGCGACCCGAGCGCGAGGCTTGCATACCAGCAGACTACATCATCGCCACGCCTACTGGTCTTGTCAAGAAGAAAGAAGAGGGAGATGATAATGCGATCTACGAATCAGATGCTTTGTTATATAGAGATCTGAGATTGAGCTGCTACCAAGAGTGGGGAGAGCCCGGTGATATTATCAAACACGGAGTCTCAGATACTCACATCGCTACTTCTGCTGAGAACCTAACGACTATTAGAACTTCGACTGTGAACATCTACTTTGAACGACGTTATTGATTTTGAGACAGTGTGTGGTCTCTCCGAGACATAGTTATTTCTGTACAGTGTGTTGTCGCTTCGACACAGTACTCAGCTGCGGTAATGTTATCGGATCTGCGTGAGACGAAACAAGCTTATGGCTTGTGTTATATTCAGTAAATCTTCTGGGCGAAGAACTATGTTTAGTTCAAGTCCATGGAATTTGGTACAAGTCTGTACCGTATAAACAGTATAGCTCAGTTGGATTGAGATTTCTACTAACATGGAAAAATTCATATCTCTGAATTTTCTCCTCATACGATCAACGCTGATCAGTTTTTACAAGTATAGGGCCAATGTCTAATTTAAAGACTAGGCAATTACGGAGTGCTAGTCCAGATAGCCCGTACCACATCAGAGAAGGAAGGATGTCCATGGAGCCAATTCTACATCAAGAAGAAGAGAACGAGTAACCACGGAAACTGCAATTGGTGAGCTTCAGTTAGATAAAGCAAGCAATTAGTAATTTCAGTAACGTAAATTCTAAATCCCTCCACGCTTTAAGGAACTTTCCCGATTCATCACATTTTTTTTTGTATAATAAATTCATTTGTATTTTATATTGCATTAATTTTCTTTCTCAAACGATACTTAATGGTTAATCATTTAAAATCCTACCCCTGTAATTTAAGTATAAGTCTCTATGCTAGTAAATATAAATTTTGCTTTACACTTTTGTTTAAAACTGTAACGCTGGCGCCCATACATCACATAGAGAAATGGGAAACCATGGAATGTTAATTGTTTCTATTTGCGTGGCAATTTGCGGGCAAGCCATATATAGTTTATTTGATATTCATGTGTCCCAAGGTATTAACTTTCGTCTCCTCAACTGTGAAGCTTAGGGTCGAACAGTTACACTGTTATGCAAGCATGCACGATCCTTTGCCCGTTCGCTTGGATTTCTGGGGAGTATTGGTTGGCTTCATAGGTTCCGGTATGGTATTTTCCTTACTTACTTACTTACTTACTTACTTACTTACCTACTTACTTACTGGTCGGCGCTACAGTCCTTGTAGGTCCTTGGCCTCCTTTATCACCTGCCTCCATTCATCTTGGTCCTCAGCTTTTCTTCTCCAACGTTTAACTCCTAACTTTCTAAGGTCATCCTCAACATCATCAATCCATCTTTTTCTGGGTCTTCCTCTCCTCCTCCTTCCATCAAGTTTTCCTATAAACACCTTTTTAACAGTGCAGGTTTCTGCCATTCTCTGAACATGACCGGCCCACCTAATTCTTCCCTGCTTAATTTTAGTAACAATATCTGGCTGGCCAAACAGTCCTTGCAGCTCTACATTTGTCCTCATTCTCCACCCATCCTGATCTCTTACTGCACCGAATATCTTTCTCAATATCTTCCTTTCCCATCGTAACAGCCACTGTTCTTCTCTGGAGGTCATCACCCAGCATTCTGATCCATACATAACTATTGGTCTTACTACTGTTGTGTATATTTGAATTTTTGTATTCCTGCTGACATTCCTGGATTTAAACATATTTTGCAAGGCTTAAAAGCATTGGTTTCCACTTGTTATCCTCTCCTGTATTTCCACGGAGGTTTTATTGTCCTCTGTTATTATAGAGCCTAGATATTTGAATGATGCGACTCTTTGATATTCCTTCCCATTTAATCTTACTGTGGTCCTTCCTCTTGCTCCCTCTGTGTCTCCCATCTTCATATATTTTGTTTTGTTTATATTCACTTCTAGTCCTAAGTCCCGTGCTTTCTCTTCTAATACCGAGTAGCTCTCTTCAAGAGCTCTTTCATTTCTTGCGATTATTGCTACATCATCAGCATATGCTATCACTTGTACTAATCTGTTCAAAATGGTTCCCCCTGGGTTGATGGGCAACTGACGGATTACTTTTTCCAATGCTAGGTTAAAAAGCAGTGTGGAAAGTACATCTCCCTGTCTTAGTCCTCTCTCCACTAAAAACTCCTCAGACAGATCTTGCTCCACTCTCACCTTGCATACTGTTGTTTTCAAGGTCATTTCTGTTAATCTAATCAATTTCCTCGGGATTCCAAATTCTTTCATAATCTTGTAAATTTTACCCCTATCTATACTGTCATATGCCTGTTTAAAATCAACATACAGCTGATGTAGCTGTTTGTCATATTCATAAAACTATGGTATTTTCCACAAGGTTGTAAATAGTGAAGCAAACAGTGTCCCAAAGGAAGTTGCATCTTCATGGCGGATGGAGACATTGTCAGCTGTCTCGAAAAAATATTGTGGATATTTATAATGCATACGAGACTGCATTACTCTACTCAAGAATAATACCCTTCAATTCCAGGGAAATTAGTCTTTTGGGGACAAAAGCTCAAAAGAACAGATAACAGCTCTTTTGCGCACCAACTCTACAGGAACGGATAAAGTGAAGCCTCTCACAATTGGGAAGTTAGGGAAGCCAAGGTGCTTCAAGGGAGTACAACATCTGGCCTATGAATATAGGCACAATAACAAGGCATGGATGACGTCAGTGATCTTCGAAGAGTGGTTGTTGTGCCTGGGATGTTGGCTGAAGGCTGAAAAGAGGAGAATTCTTCTCATCTTAGACAATTGCTCCTCTCACAATTGTATACCTTGCCATTTGGGGCATGTGAAAGTTTTATTTTTTGCCCCCAAATACTACCTCAGTTCTGCAGCCACGGGATCAGGGGATAATTCACGTGGTGAAGGGCATTACCGAGCTTGTGTGGTCTGGTGTATGCTATGTAACGTTGCCTCAGAGAGAGACATTAATGTCAACTTATTGGAAGCAATGCAGATGTTCAGTTCTGCATGGAGATCACTGAAAGAAGAGGAAATCAGTAACTGCTTTAGAAAAGCTGAAGTGGGTTATGGAGAAGACAACATCGCAGAAAGAGAAGAGTTGGATGCAGAAACAGAGGAGAAATGGAAGCATTTGTGTGAAAAGCTGGATGTGCCAACAAGTTTAACCTCCTGAGACCCGGGACTTGGATTTTTGCAAGATTTAACTAGGTTCTGGGGTTAAGGAAAGATTTAAAGCATATTCTGATTTTTTCTGCACTGATAGTTCTCACTAGTTCCCACATATGTCACCATGTGCTAGAAATGCAGCAAGTGACAATACAAGAGGCCACATCATGCCTCAAACCTAAGGTATAGTATACTATACCGGGGGTCTCAGGAGGATAAATCTTACTGATTATATCAACGTAGACTGTGATGTGTTAGTGGAAAAGGAAATCACTGAAGAAGAGATTGTGGCCGATATTATAAATGATAGGAATCTGTGTGATGATGAGGTGGAAGAGGAAGATGTGCCTCAAAGTGTTCAACAGAGTTTGACTCTTGTGCAGGCAACAAACATGGCACTTAGTCTTCAGGAATTTCTTCTCTCATAAAGTGATAAGCCAGAATCTTTGTTCGATTCAAGTGCAATGGTTGCTGACCACTTTGAATATTCGTTTGTGTCTAGGAGTGTTCAGAAGAAAATCACAGACTTTTTCAAAAAATGAAGTCCAGGACATAATGTACCGGTGCAGGGTAAAATTTGAGATGTGCTGAAAACTTCTTGCAAATACCTGTGCTTTATATCATTACTTCATGTATATACAGTATATGTATCCTATTTTTCCTCTCATTTAATAAATACAGTATTAAGGTTTTTTATGTGTAAATTCATGTTGAAATAATGTAAATTCTTCAACAGGTTTACCAAAGGGCAAGTTCTTAAGAATTTACTTATTTCAGTATAACAAAATTTCACTATAACAAATTCATTTCTGAGGTCCCCAAAATTTTGTTATACTGGTATTTTACTCTGTTAGTGATCAGGTAAATGTTATCATTATTTTTTTGTTTAGAGAGTGCAGTTCAGAAGAAAAATAAAGCAAGAAAGGCTTGAGATAAAGAAATTCAGAAAGGAGATGAAAAAGAATTAAAAATGAGTGAATTACAACAGACATACAGAGATTGTAGACTGCGAATGAAACAAATAGTAGCAGAAGAAAAACAAAAGTCTTGATTGATTTTACAAATAAATTGGAAGAAGATAGTAAAGCAAATTCTAAATTGCTGTACATTGTTATTAGAAATACCAGGAGTAAGTATGAGCAAATAACACCTTTACAGAAACTAGATGGGAGCATCACTAGGGAAGACAGAAATAAGAGAAATTATGAAATTGTACTTTAAGAATTTATACAGTGGTATAAAGAAGGACTCAAGTCCTAATGTACAGATTCAGTCAAGCTGCAGTAATAATGTATCTGAAGAAATGCCATCAACTTGGAGTGAAGTAGAATCAGTCCATAAAAGTATGCGCAATGAACGAGGTACTGGCTTTGATGAACTAAGTGCAGCCATGATTAAAGCTGCTGGCCCACAAGGAATTCACTGGCTATACAGGGTGATAAGGGCAATATGGAAGGATAAAATGATACCAGATGACTGTAAAAAGGGAGTTATAGTTTCCCTGTTTAAGAAAGGAAGTCAAAAAATGTGCAGCAACTGTAGAGGAATTACTGTACTGTCCCCTGGTTTTAAAATATTTGAGAAGATTCTTAAACCCCAACTGCAAGAAGAACAATATGGATTTAGGAAGGATAGATTGACTATAGACTTCATATTCACACTGAAAATTATACTAGAAAAGCACTAGGAGAAAGATTGTAACTTGACATTAGTGTTTCTAGACATCAAAAAATCATTCGATAGTGTCCCTAGAACAACAATATGGGAGTGTCTTAAAAGGAAGAATGTATCTGTGGAACTCATTCAGAGAATAAAAATGCTGTATGATGACTGCTACAGCTGTGTTCAGGTAGGAAATGGATATTCAGATTGGTTCCAGACATCTAGAGGAGTGCAACAAGGCAGTGCCCTTTCACCATTACTATTCATCAATCATGGATTAAATCATAAAAGGAGTGAAGAAGAACACCAACATGGATCTTGAAGCATTTACTTTTGCACTTGATATAGTTTTCTGGGGAAATAGCGAGATGGAAATCCAGGAAAGGCTGAATGTCTGGAGTGATCATCTGAAATAATATGGACTGAGAGTAAGAGCTACAAAAACTGCTGCAATGTCTGTTAATAAACAGAGAAGTAAAGATAATATAATGCTGAAGGGTGTACAGTTGGAAACAGTAAACCAGTATCAGTACCTTGGATGCACAATATCGAGTGACAAGAGAATACAGCTTGAATTAAATAACCGTATTCAGAAATCCAGTCAATTCTATCATCAAGTTCGATATCTGCTCTGGAATAAACAAGTGCCACTAAGATCAAAACAAACTCTGTTTTGAACATACTCTGTCTCTGTATTGACTTATGGGTTGGAAACATGCACAACTACCCAAAAAGATTACAGCAGACTTCAGGCTTCAGAAATGAAGTTTCTAAGAAGCATGCTTTAAAAGACTGGGGAAGACAAAGTAAGAAATTAGAAGATTAGAGAGCAGTCTGGAATAAATCACTTCCTGAAAGAGACCATAACTAATGCACATTTGAGATGGTTTGGTCACATCAAACGTATGGCAGAAAGAAGAATTGCAAAACAATGGTTGCAAACTGAGATTACTGGAAAGAGACCTGTTGGAGGACCTAGGAGGAGATGGCTGGACCAAGTAAAGGAATCAACTGGGGTGAAGTTTTGAAGGAGCAGTGGTATATGAATAGACTAAAATGGAGAGCGCTCATAAACCACACCCAAGAAAATGGAGTGGGAACTTGATGATGAGAGAGACTTTCTTTTCATTTTTAGCTTCTATAATAAGTGTGCTCCACCTTTGCCGGCAGGACCTAGTGTTCACAGTTTTTAACTTTAAATAATATGTTTTCTGGTAGGAGCTAGAACAAATTTATTACTTTCAATGATCTGTCTCAGTCTCATTCTTGGCTTTGACAATTATGAAAGTGACTGAGGTATGAGCGATGCTAGTAATGCCATTCCTTATGCAGCCATTCCCTGCTATGAATGGTGTGAAAATGTTGCTCATAGGGTCGGTTGGTGTACACATTTCAGTGGGCTTGGCAGACTGATATGTTATAGCAACTCTGGATCAGTGAGCAAAGCAACGGGAAACTACCTCATTTCCCTAGTACGCCTCTTCAGTGATGCCTAGGCCATCTATGACAGCTGATGGCAGAGCTGTTGAGGATCCCACCAGTGGCATTGCTGACGGACTGAACATACACACATACATACAATAAGTGTGCTAGAAGGTTTCTTAATCGTTTTTAGGTTCCTGTCTGGTGGATTTTCGTATTCAGATTTGCTTCCTTCTTATTTATTGCTACAATTAGGATCTTGAAGAATAACCGTGTTCAAATATCATCTTTGAGGGGTGTACTGCAAAACCTCGTTAAGACATTTCTGCAGGGGACAGAAAAACAATATTTTAAGCAAGAAAACGTACTAATGAATATACAGATAAAGACTATCCAAGAGGGATATGGAAACACAAGATAAGATTTTTTCCGACATTAGAGCACTTTACGTCTTGTATCCGCTTGTACAGGGAAAACTATAGACCTATCTACCATTTCTAAAGATGAGAGGAAAGTATTAAAAGGTGTGAAAAACATGAGAGAACAAATATGAAAATATTTCCTGGTAGAGATTATGTAATAACAAGTACACTGAAAGGTGTTAAAAAAAACCATCAGACAACAAATGCAAAAACGTGCACAGATTCCAACAAAAATATTGAAGTATTATTGCAGATCACACTTTTTAACACAAATGTTAGTAGAAGTATAAAATAAGTACACTGAAAGATGTAAAAAGAACAAAACAAAAAAAAAAAACAGACAAATATGAAAACATGTGCACAGGAGCCAACAAAAATACCAAAGTATTATTGCAGATCACACTCTTTTTAAACAAATGTTAATAGAAGCCTTTTGTTTTGTAGCAGTGGTTTATTAAACATTTTCTGGTCGCACTCTTGGACATTGAATTGGAGGTTACATTTGACAATGTGCAGCTGTCAGGAATGACTTTGGCTGCCATTTTGAATCAAACAAAACTTCGACCAACTTGAGTGAACAAGTCGAAACTCAAGGGTGCTAGTTTCAACATTCACGACCTCTGTGCACTTATGCCAGTCCTCCTTCTGATGGATTTTAATTTTGTCTTCATTATTAAGGAATTTCAGGACATTTTCCATATCTATAACTAGACTAGCACAAGACATATATGCACCATGCTAGTCAGTTTCACACAATTTTATTTCTAATATAACACAACAAATGTTCTTTACACCTCACTGTACCACTCAGTAAAAAATAAATTTCTTCCTTCTCAATGGAATGCGAAGTACAAGCACAAACAAGCTCACTCTGCTATTCAGCAATCTCGCTGCTAACCAGCAAGCAAAACTGAGCATTCCTGAGGCTAACACCCGAATGTGCAACTTATCCTATGAAGTTCAGGAATTTAAGGCCTTTTCCCATAATCACGCAACTGTGGCTACGGCTCTTTCCCAAGTTGGAAATCACGTTTCTTTAAAATGGATGGCAAATACAGTAACATTTTCAGAGTTAGGAAAAATGTGATCATACTAAGCAGTAATAGCGAAAATTCGTGAGATAACTGAGATATTTTTATATGGATTTAATATGATGACAATCGGAACTTCGAATTTACGATGTGCTAAGTGGGAAAACGTGTTAATGAAGAACGCACTAACAAAGTTTCCCTGTATATATATTCACAGCTTTTTCAAGCGACAATCTTGTAGTATTGAAATAATAACTTGTAGTATCCAGTTATGACCTCAAGACATCAATTGAACACGTCATGAGTGAGTTGCTCATGTGGCTAGGGTCGCGCAGGTGTGAACTTGCAATCGAGACATAGTGGGTTTGAATCCCACCGTTGGAAGCCCTGAAGATGGTTTTCTGTGGTTTCCCATTTTCACACCAGGCAAATGTTAGGGATGTGCCTTAATTAAGGCGATGGTCACTTCCTTCCCACTCCTATCCTTTTTCTATCCCATTGTATTCATAAGACTTATCTGTGTTGTTGCAATGTAATGCAAATTTTAAAACAAAGAAGGAAAACAACGTTACATAATCATTCTCGTGGAGGAAAGTCTGTATGTAATAAGCACTGTGCATGTTGTGAGTCATACAGGTAGTAGCAGTTTTTGTGGAAAATGGCTTATGCCATGCTGGCAGGCCATCTACTTCATGCTGATATGAGTGCAATCTTCTGTAGTGTTGATCACATGTTCCTTCAAAGCCAGGTATGTACCTGGTAACCATCCTTCACAGTTACCTATTCCTGCGAACAAGCCTGCCTCTCGCAAAAAACTAAAAACTTACAGACATTTTATGGCGTGATTGCTGTTGACAGGGATACTTTTCCTGGTACAGTCGCGTAGCCTCTGGCCCATTGCTGCACCATTTTGCTACACTACATTACTCTACACTACATATGTCCACTCCAGGTTTAGTCGGCAACAGCAGTGAAGCAGACACCTAATGTTACTGATAATCGAGAACGCTGCCATTGTGGGGAAAGGTACTGCCCTGTAATGTGGAACCCAAGTGCTTCCCGACATATGTCCATTACAAACAGGGAAGCAATGCTGAAAGGTTTCACCTATTCAATACTTCTTTATTATATACTAGCTGATGTATCCGTGCTTTGCTGTGGGATTCTCTGAAAGGCTGTCTTTGTGGTTTTCCCAACTGAAGTCAACAAGGTCATTATAAAAACGTCAGTTGGAATGTAGTAATTAAAAGCAATGTTATCATATAGAATACTCGATCAAATGAAAAACCACGCATTTTCTCACTTTTAATGAACATTACTATGGTGCCGATCTAACAGCCCAAAGTTCCAGAGCTGGAATGACCAGGCCACAGACAGCCGTGAACACTCCTCTGACATTATTCTGCTAAATATGCACACTGCTCATTCCAATCAGTGTCTCAGAGTTGGGATTGAATAGCTCGAATGCAATGATGAACCAGAGGAATGGCATGCTAAAGAAAGTTATCTAACTCACCAGCTACTTCCCACCAGTATTCAGGCAGGCCGTTATACTCGGTACGACTGGGCGAGTTGGCAAATGTTGAGGCTGTGCCTTAAGGTCAAGCCCACTTCCTTCACACTCCTAACCCTTTCCTATCCCATCGTCGCCGTAAGACCTATCTGTGTCGGTGCGATGTATAAAGTATATTTAAAAAAAATACTCAGTACGCAGCAGTAATCATATCTATTGGAGATGAGTGGCAACAGAAGGTACAAAGTACTTCACAACAAACAATGGTCAATGTAATGTTATTGTTGATCAATTTTATGAGATTTCTATATTGTAGTTCTTCACATTTAGTTCTCTTTTGACTCTGCGATATTATTGCATCTTATAAAATTATTTATAGCGTAGACTGTAGTTCCTTATTCTGCAACTTTACATACCGATTTTCATTTAATTCTGTTTGCCCATTTTCTTGTGACCCAGTGCTGATATGGACTTAGTAACAAAAATGCAAATTCATTAATATTTCTGTGATCATAGCTGGTATGGTAAAAATGTATAAGACATAAATGATAGGAAATTTAGCCATGGAGCCGGACGTGCTCATACTATACAAAACTGTATCCAAAATGGTATCTAAATATTGCAATCATGATATACGCGATGAAAATGAAAAGCGCGACTTTTATACAGTTTCGTTTCACTTTTCCTTAAGAACTGCGATTAAAAATACCATTGCCTTCTACGATGCAGTACCAAGCATTACATCATCAAGTACTGCAGAATGAAAAAAACAAAAACGAATATATTGATTGATTTTTACTAGACGTCAGAATGGACAAATTCTGACTACGAACTGCGGCATACCATAACACGCTTCTTATTAAATGTTCAAAACCATTGAAAAGGGCAGACAAAACAATATGACTACCGGGCGAGTTGGCCGTGCGTGTAGAGGCGCGCGGCTGTGAGCTTGCATCCGGGAGATAGTAGGTTCGAATCCCACTATCGGCAGCCCTGAAGATGGTTTTCCGTTGTTTCCAATTTTCACACCAGGCAAATGCTGGGGCTGTACCTTAATTAAGGCCACGGCCGCTTCCTTCCAACTCCTAGGCCTTTCCTATCCCATCGTCGCCATAAGACCTATCTGTGTCGGTGCGACGTAAAGCCCGTAGCAAAAAAAAAAAAAAAAACAATATGACTACGACAGGCATATCAAGACAAGTTACCTGACCTATTGATAATGAATGCTGCAGAGCAGCACCTGTCTTCTAGTTATACACATTTCATTTTTGTGATGTTGAGCCAAATTGTTGATGGTTTTAATTCATTCCCGGATTTTCCGATTTCCCCTGTTGTATGTATTTTTTTCTTTTTTTTTCTTTTTTCTTTCGTGGTCCCTCCAAAAACTGAGAATCGAGGGTCCACTGTAGAATAAAAAAGTATTGAATAGGTGGAACCTGTTTAGCATTGCTTCCTGTTTGTAATAGCATTTCAATACGGATCAGCATGAAAATCATTGCTCATGATACGTTCATTAGTTGTGTCCCTTAACCTCATAGGGATTGTCTCCTTGTTGCTTAAAATCACCCTTTATTTTTAAATTCTGATTTTTTAAAATGTGAGTTTTGATCTTTCTAGGATATGGCTCGACGGATAGCAAGGGTGAGCGCTGAAGCAAAACTGGAAATCAATGAGGATGCCTACGTAGATGGATTTAAACCTTTCTTGATGGATGTTCTCCATGCGTGGTGTAAGGGTGCAACCTTCCTTCAGCTGTGTCAGATGACCGATATATTTGAAGGTATGATAACTTTTGATTGGCAGTTTATTTTATTTATTTTGTTCTAAAATCTTATTTGCTTCATAATAGCCACAGGCACATGAAAAAGCTGCAGAATAAAATTCCTGTATCTCAGCATCTCCATAAACCATGAAAGTATTTAACTCAGTTTTATGTAAAATGAAACTTGTTTGTTTGTTTTTTTGTTCCCCATATCTCAAGATCTGACATTATTCTGTTTTACATATAACATTATCTTTAACCCATATACACACACTGGGGAATGTTGATATTGATGTAGAAATCGCTGACGAAAGGGAGTTGGGGCTCGTGAAACATGTATGTGTGAAACATTGTATAAGATCAGATATTGATAATATATTGACAGGGCAGACCAAACAATCACCTGTTGTACATTATGTGAAAGTAGTCAATAAGGACCAACTAAGGGCCTGAAAATGGTCAAATTTGTCGAATCTCCTGTACATTTGTCAACTGTTCTCCATTCAACATATTGACGACTGGCCCCGTAGATCTCCGTAGTACTGCGGCCAGCCGGAGATCTCCGTTTTTACGCACGGGTATCATTTGTAGCTTGTTGTGCTATCGGTTGGCTATAATTTTAACTACTTTCAGTCATGTCATGGAGTAGAGGGATCGTAGATTTTAGTGTCAATGTATTTTTTTTAATTGTACGATCTTTGTAGCCATGGAAACTTTGCATATACACGGGTGTTCTTACTATATAACGAAAAAGTATTTCAACATTTATATGCAGATTCATTATCTGATGTGCTACGTGGGTATTGAACCCTGAGTCAGCTGACAGTAGGTGACAGCCGACAGTAGGCGGCGGACTATGAGAATTCTCCATAGGCACCTTGTATTTCCTTGATTATTGATGGAATTGTGGACGGTGTAGTCATGGAATATAAATTATCGCTGTATCTTTCTTTCACTTCACAGAGGAAAAAATTTAAAGTATCCTCTTAATTCAATACAAAACATAATTCCGTCATTAGATGGAGCAATAAAATTCAAACATGTTTCGACTCGTTTGAGCCATCTTCAGTGAAATAAGGGGGCAGAAATCAGCAATAGACTTAGGAAGTATGGAGAATAAGTGGAATGCTTTGAAGGGAAGTGTTCTAACAGCAGCAACAGATGTTGTAGGAGAGCTGAAAGCACAGAACAGGAAAGTCTGGTTAACTAATGAAATAATTGAGAAGATAATAGACACAAGAAGCAAGTTTAAGAACTCTGTGTGTCTGAAGGAAAACAACAATACGGGAAATTGAGAAACAAAATAAACTGAGAGGCGAAGGCAGCCAGAGAAAAATTTCTGGAATTATAATACATGGAAGTAAAAGAACTAGTTAAGAATCATAAATCTGAGGCAGCGTTTAAGGTAGCCAAAAGGTTCTTTGGGGACAAGATGATTAGGTGCAATGTACTGAAGACTGGAGAATTGGTGTATGAAGATTCTGATATTGCCTCAAAATGGAAAGAATACATTGAAAATTTATATGGAGGAAAACATACACCTTGTGGAATACTAGAAAATGAAGAGCCAGTAGATAAAGAAGATGAGGGAGATGAAACACTCCTGGGTGAATTTAATCAAGCAATGCAAAGGCTGAAAAACAGAAAAGCCTCTGGGGTTGATGATATACCAGCAGTGCTGATAAAAGCCACTGGGGACCATATGAAGAAAGCCCTATTTGATCTGATTTGTGAAATGTATAACACGGGGAGGTTCATACTGTCAGCTACAGAGAAGGACTTTGGTTTTTGATATGTTGATCTTCATGTTATATTTTTTGAAAGTGAATTCCATTTCTGCTAATGTACAATTCAGATCATCTTCGTTTTCTAGCAGACTGCGATATCATCTGCAAAGCGAAGCATGGTTATTCTCTCTCCTTGAATCTTGAGACCTTCAGTCATTGACAAATTATCATTTTTTCTTGATCTATTGCTTTTTGGATGTATGCATTAAAAAGAATTGGTGAGAGCAAACAACCTTGCCAAACTCCTTGCTTAATGTTGACCCCTCTTGTGGTATCTCCACATCAAAAAGCAATTTCCAAATTGTCCTTCTGTCCTTGTACTTGAAACTCAGTTCCTTTAACACTATGAATAGTTTACCCCACTCAGTCATATCAAATGCCTTCTCCAGGTCTACGAAAGCAATGAATGTATCAAGATCTTTTCATATTCGTTTCTCTGTAATCATTCTTAAAGCTAGGATTGCTTCTCAAGCCCTCTACCCTTCCTAAATCCAAATTGATCTTCTGTCAATGCCAACTCCACCTTTCCTTCTTAAAATCTATAACAAGGTTTTGATCTCTGAGAGCTTCAGTATTCCATTTTTGATTGTTCTTCCTTTTTAGTTTCTTCAGTTTTAGTTGACCTTCGCTCAAAACCATGTTGTGGTCGCTACCAGTATCTGGGCCAGGGCAGCTTCTACAGCCCTTCAGCTGTGTGTCAAATTGCTGCTTTACTAAAATGTAATTGAAATAATGTATTTGAACCACCAGCTGATTGTAAGTGCAGAATTCCTCGATCGTTCTGTGTGCCAAGCCCAAATTGGCCCACAACCATTCCATCTTTACCCTCTCCAATAACAGCATTCCAGTCTCCGAGGATTATCAGATTTTCATCTCCTTTAACACCTCTGATTAATTCTGTCAGATCATCGTACACTCTTTCCACTTCATCTTCGTGAGCAGTGGTTGGCATGTACACTTGAATGATCACGGTGTCCCTTGGTTTAGTATCTAATTTCACTAGAATCAGTCTTCCTCTCTGCTGAATATATCCTTTAACTCGGTGACCCATTTCATTCGTCAGCACTACTACAACTCCCTCTCCTGGTTTGTCCATAATGGTTCCCGTGTGCATTATTCTTTAATCTCTACTCCAAAAATCTCCATTATCAGGCCACCTCACTTCTGCTATTCCTAACACATCTACATTCATCCTTCCAATTTCAAGCTTTAGGTTTTCCAGCTTTCCACATTGTAGAAGTGATCGAATGTTCCATTTTGCCATGTGTCTCCTACATTGAGCACTTGTACAAGCACACTCCACCTGGCGATCTGAACGTAAGATAGGTAACTTGAAGGACGCACCTTTTCAATACAAATAAATGTTATAATGGTTAAGTTACAACATGTTTACTTGGAACTAGTTTCAACGCTATTTAGCATCATCTTCAGCCAAAATATGAGAAATAAACATAGGTACATACATACAAACATATACATTACACAAAATATTATAGCATTATGATTAAATAAGAATAAAAAGAGAAAATAAAATAGGGAACGGATATTCAATCACAAGTTCAGAACTTGGCAGTCATGAAGAATGAATTAAAATTGTACAAACACGAGTTAAGACTCGTTGTTGACACACACTCTTGCTGAAACTTTCCTACCCACCGTGCTGCTGTATGGTATGGTAGGGCATTATTCCCAAGGGCTTCCACTAATTCACTGTGACGTTCCATCACATTTCTCCCTCGGAGAACGGCTATTTTGATGTAAGCGCGCTGTTCAACACGTGTTACTTCCATTTCACAGGACACTCACTCACCAATTGACTGATTTCACAGCCCTATCTGCGCTACTACCAGCTATCACAGAGCCATCTGTTGTTCTGCATACACACTATGCCTGCAGAACTTCCACACGACACATATACGTTTGTGATCTGTTCGCATAACTACAAGAAAAAAGATAGATGCCATGACTTTTGCCCCAATCCTCGTATGTTAAAATTGGGACATGTTTTGCCTATAATGTAGGCATCATCTGCCATGCTATTCTTAACCTTAAGGTTAAAATTGAGAAAGTAAAAATGATTTAAGGCTAAGCTTAAAGATATTACATAGAAAGGCTTGTAACATTTAAAAACTACATAATCACACTTATTAAGATAAAATGAACACTTGGGTGAAATTAACGTATGTTGAGTCATAAAATATCGTAGTGAATAAAATAACAAATATCATATATGGTAGTTAATATTTGTGAACATTCAGGTTCTTTTGTATTTATGTTCTTAAAACTTGTTTCTTCTTGGAATGAAAGTGCTATCACTTGAGGCCGTAATTGCGGCTGTTTCAAATCAAAATAAATGGACTCGACTTGTTTTATCCACCCATGTCTCACTTCCATGTGACAAAGTTGGTACGGCCATAGTATTACTATTGAATTTAAGTTGAGTATCTCTCTTACTTTTCCTTTGAGTGTTTGGCGAACTGTCCCACACATATATTGAAATCGATGAAGCTTCTTCACCCCGTCATCATCATTAAAACACGTTTCACATCCAAGGTACTCAAAATTTGAGACTTGTTCTACTGGTGATTGCACTTACTATCTTCGCTCTGTTAGGATACTTCCCTTGCCATGCCATAACTTTGGTTTTCGTTATAGATAGCCGAAGATTATAACTTTTCACAAATGGTGTTTAACTGATGTACTGATTTCTGGAGTTTATCTTCTTCATCTGTGACAGTAAATGTCCTGACACTGACAGGAAAGACAGAAGAACTGGTTGACTTCATGAAAGAAAAAGATATAGCCATACTTGGACTGTGTGAGACCAAGAAGAGGGGTACAGGAGAGATTTCTCTGAAAGAAGGATACAGGCTGTATTACAGCGGAAGTCCTGAAGCAAAAAATGGAGTGGCCATCACACTTAGAAAAGAAATCCAAGAATATGTGGAATATATAAAATGCGTCAGCAATAGGATGATGGTGATGAGATTCCAGTTTGAAAATGGCATGAAAGATCTATTTCAGTTTTATGCCCCACAAACGGGTTGCATAGATGAACATCTAGAGGACTTTTTAGAGGAAGTGGAGAGACAGAAGATAAGGAAGTGCTTTTGATGGGAGATCTAAATGCACAAGTTGGAATGGAAAGACAAGGAAAGGAAGATGTTGTAGGCCCCTTTGGATATCATCATCATCATCATCAGCATTATCTAAAGGCTTTGCCTTGTCGCTGCAACCATTGATCTCTTCTCTCTGCGATCCTTTTCATCTCTCCATAACCTTGGCATCCCATCATCTCAACTACCTCTTCAATGATCTTCTTCCGTGGTTTCCCTCTGCCTTTCTTTCCCATCACCTTGCCTTCGAACAAGTTCTTTATGAAGTTATTATGCCGGAGAATGTGACCACAAACTGATGCTTTTCTCTTTTCTATCATTGTTATTAAATGTCTCTGGGTGTTTATTTCTCTAAGCACTGCTTCATTAGTTTTCTTCTCAATCCAGCTAGTTCTTGTCATCTTCCTCCATAGCCACATTTCCACTGCCTCTAGTCGTTTCACCTCCTCCACACTCCAAATGAATGTTTTGATAAACTATTTCTTTTGTTCAGTATCTAAAGATTTATTAGTTAAGAGCTGCTGCTTCTCCTCAAAGGCTTTCTTACACAGGGAAATTCTTCTTTTTATTTCCACAGTGCATCTGTTGTCATCGGTAATAACTGATCCAATTCTGAGATGTGCCTCTGGCTTCATTTTAGATTTGCTTACAACCTTAACATTAGTTTTTTTTACATTAATGTTAAGTTGGAAATCTTTTAAGATGGATGTTAATTTGCTGAGCATGATCTGCATGTTCTTCTCATTGTCAGCCAGAAGTGCAATATCATCAGCAAATCTAATACAGTGTACAGTTGTTCCATTTATTTTAATGCCAGGTGTTTTTGATTTAAAAATTTTCATGGCCTCTTCAATGTACAGATTAAATAGAAGTGGTGATAAGGAACACCCCTGTCTTACTCCTTTCCTGATCCTCACCTTGCATACTTTTTCATTACTTTCAATGTTTATTCTTTGATTGGTGTAGAGGTATAGTATTGCTTTTCTGTCTTTCCAGTCCAAATGAATATCCTTCATAATTTTGAACAGTGTTTTCCACTGAACATTGTCAGAAGCTTTTTCCAGGTCTACAAAAGCTATATATGTATTTCTGTTAAGCTCTAGTCTTCTCTCCAAGATGGTTTTAAGTGCTGTAATAGCTTCTCTCGTTCCTACTCCTTTCCTGAACCCAAACTGATCATCATCTAGATTCTGCTCAATTTTCGTTTTGATTCAGTTTTTTAATATGCATGTGAATATTTTTGCTGCATGTGAAACAAGGCTTAGTATTCTTTAATTGGAGCATTCTGTTGAATCTCCTTTTTTGTGCAGAAGTACTGCTTTGCTTTCTACAAAATCCTCTGGCATATCTCCGTTTTCAGCGCAATACTTGGTGATTTTGAAGAGTTCATCCTTCATCTTTTTTCCAGAGTTTTTACACAGTTCAGCAGTCAGTTTGTCTGGTCCAGGAGACTTTTTCTTTTTCAGCTGTTGCAGTGCTGTTTTGAATTCACTTCTCACTATGGGAGGACCTAGTTCATCTTGTGAAACCTGCTCTTGTTTTATGATGAACTCGTCTACATTGTCAATTTCTTCTCCATTATATAGATCCTCCAAATACTCTATCCATCTCTTCATTACCTCCTCATCTTCTATTAACAGATTTCCTTTGTTATCTTTTATTACACTGGATTTGATTTTAGCCTTGAATTGCGTTCATTTTACTTTATTGTATGCTCTGTCAATATTTCCGATTTTCATATCATGTTCTATGCTTTTACAAATGCCATCCATCCATCCATCCGTCCGTCCGTCCGTCCGTCCGTCCGTCCGTCCGTCCGTCCGTCCGTCCGTCCGTCCGTCCGTCCGTCCTGTGTTTTTTAGTTTCTTATAGTTTATCATTCCTTCTGGAGTATTTTTCCGGTGTTCTTTATTTCTTTCCTGAATGAGATTTAGTATTTCTTCAGTCATCCAGTTCTTCCTGGGTTCAAGCTTCTTTTTTCCTAGCACTTCATCTGCTGCTATTGTAAGTGAAGCTTTGACAGCGTCCCAATCTGTTTCGTTGCAGTTGTTGTACATGATCGTGTCTGTCTTTTCTGTAACTCCTAAATAGGGAAGGTTACAAGTAATAGAAATATTAATGTTTGCTACCGTTGTGCATTCACATAGCTGCACACTAACACGAGACATGACGATATGTACGAAATTAAGACTATAAGCACATTAAGCGCAGAAAATAATAACAGGATAACCAATATGACGGCTAAGAAAGGATAACAGGGAAGCGGCTGGGAACCATATCCAGGCAGTGGAAGGTATTGGCAATGCTGAAGAAGTGAAGTCAAATGTAATCCTAAACTTTACTTAACAAATTTAGATGCAAATTAAAACATAAATCAATAAAAAAATACACCATTAAAATTTGAAAACAGAAATCCAGCAATAATTACAATTTACCCCGAGGGTAGCATTTAGTTATCTAATCTTATACCGGAACATCACACATGACGTTCCACTGTTCGTGCCGACACTTTTAAAACACATTAAACAGTTCGAAAGAAGAAAAGGAAGGTAACGTTTCACTATAATGAAGATGTACATGTAAGAAAGGAAACAACATTTAAAATATAATCTTGGTGCAGAGCATCTTCAGTAGGCAGCCCCCCCAAAATCACTTCTGAGAAAGGGTTACTGTCCTAAAGGTGAATATTCCAAGATGAAGCAGAATTAACGAGACAGCCCCAGGGTGAAATTTACATATTATGATTAAATCGAAAGGCGTCGAATAAATAATTTACAAAATCAACAAAGTGGGAACTGTCTCTTTACAAATCGTCCCTACTCTGGCGAACTAACGAATCTACAAATTGTCAAAAGGTTAGGAGAGCTGAAAGAAGTTGTGATTACTCATGTCAAATCAATTTTTATATTTAATGATTGGTTTTATGTGTTACCCATACAGAGCGAGCTGCAGATGTGAGACTTTGTCAGAGGGAAGACATTATATAAATAATACAATATAGACCAAAACTTGAGGACTACAGATTCCCTAGTTTGTCACTTTCGCTAGTTTGCCAGAGTGGGGACGAAATGTGACGCGACTTACTGAAACGGCTAAGTCATTTTAATAAAATTTTGAAGCTGAAGGAAAACCAGGGGTAAGCTCCGGCAAAATAAATTAAATGAAACACTACATTTGAAACTAAATACCTGAAAGGTGAAAAACAACTAAGTGCTTACCTGATGGAGGGGTGAAGAAGACCCGTTACCTTGAAGGCAACCTTTCCCTTCACTGGTCAAACAGAAAAGACGCCTAGGAAGACCAAGGCTCTAGTGAAACGCTTCTCTCCGGAAATTAGGAAACCTTACAACAGCCAATGAGCGTCCGATCTTTTTCCTTCACCAACCAATCACATTTACTTTTATTTACTCCAATTAGAGCCCAGAAATTAGTGCTGATCAAGAACATTTAAGAAGCATTGAGAAGGAACGAAATTGATGCAACTTGACGAAACCGGAAATATCCCACGCCGAACTGGCGCGTGTGATACAGGGTTTTTCCTAATACATCTTACTTTAATCTTCCCATAATAAAGAAACAATCTTGAAGTCATAATAAAATCAAACAATTCCAGAATTCACATACCGAGGGGAGAGAAACAAATGCATAAATACATTACATATCAAATTAACCCATAAAATATATACAGTTCTTCGCTGTCTTCCAAGTCCAAGTAATTAAGTCCAAGTAATCACTACATTTTCTTCAAATGCTACTTGTGTTAATGGATCATTTAACTTTTCTAGATTCCATTTCTTGCTTCTTGGTTTCCTTAACTTCTTCAGCCTAATTCGACATTTTGCTAATACACGGATATGGTTGTTGTCGATGTCTAAGCCAGGATAGCTGTGGTATGACGTTACCTGATTTTTGTACCTTCTCTTAACTAGAATGTAGTCAATTTGGTATCTGTTATTATCTCTGAAATCCTTCCATGTGTAACGTCTTCTATTAGGCATGTCAAATACAGTGTTCATTATGATCATGTCCTGTTCTTCACAGAAGTCCATCATACGTTCTCCTCTATCATTTGTTCGTCCTAAACCGAATCTGCCAGCAACTTTTCTAGTAATATGGCTGCCAACCACAGCATTGAAGTCTCCCATGATGATTATGTTATTTTTGTCTTTGTTTAGTTTAATTATATCTTCCATTTTATTATACATTTCCTCAACTTCATCATCGTCATGTCCAGTAGTAGGAAAGTATACCTGTATTATTACCATATCTGTTGGATTGGCATCTATTTTCACCATCATTATTCTATCATCGACATGATATGTGTTTAGCATGTTGTTTGCCCACTTCTTTCCTAATATTACAGCTACTCCATATTGTCCACCATTTTCATTTCCACTGTACACAATTCTGAAAGGGTCACTGTGGAAATCACCTTTGCTAGGCTATCTAGTTTCACATAATTCCAGGATGTCTATTTTGTTTTCATCCATAATTTGTTTGAGTTCTTCTAGTCTTCCTGTTCTTAGCATTGTTCTTGTATTCCATGTCCCTGTTTTTATCCCTTCTCCAAACTTCTGAGGTTTTCGCTTGCTGACGACCTGGGATACCTCAGTTACTCCCCTGCCGGATCTTAGTGTCCGAGTACCATGATCAGTAGTATCTAAGTTACAGTTTGTACTATCCATGGTTGCTGTACTAGGAAAAATAATGTTGTGGTTTCCCGTTACCTTCCACATCGCAGTTTTACTGCCATTCAACTCTTCCTGACCATACCTCATATCCTCATCCACCCTTCAAGCCGTTGGTCCTCTTCACCTGTAACTCTAGGTAGGGGCCCTATAACAGGATGCTACCATCCGGAGCCAGGTAGACCCTGGTTTTTTAATGAGGTTTATACTACTCCTGCTCCTCCTTCCTCATCACTTGCGAGATGAGGCCCCGGGCTTGCAACCGGCATGCCGGAGTTCCTTTGGATATGGAAAGGTAAATCCAGAAGGCGAGTTGTTGATGGATTTTTGCACGCGGAAGAACTAAATGAGGCCACAACACTAGTTGCAAATCGAGGATTGTGGCGACGTTTAGTAAATTCACAGAGGCTTGCAGACTGAACGCTGAAAGGCATAACAGTCTGTAATGATAATGTATGTATGAACCAAATGATTGTTGGACACACCTGGTTTAGGAAGAAGAACAGTCAGAAAATTACGAGGTATTGTTGGGATGACAGACGAACAAAGACCATGATTGATTATATAATCATAGAGAAAGAACACTGGAAGAACCTTTCAGATGTTACAGCCATGCCTGAAGAAGTCTTTAGTGTAGATCATAGAGTTGTGGTGGGAAAGATTGAAAAACCCCCATGAAGAAGAGAGAAAAGAATTAAAGTATGGAAGTTGAAGGAGAAAAGCATACGAGAAGAATTTCAAAGGGAAATAATACCATAGGTACCCAGGACAGAGATGGGAATGTTGAAGATGAATAGAAAAGATTTAAGGAAGCACTGGTTGGATGTGCGGAAAAAGGTATGTGGTAGAACATCAGGAATTGTGAAAGACAAAGAGAGACACTGATGGAATGATAGGGTAAATATTATAGTGAAGGAAAAGAAAATGGCATGGGCAGCATGGTAAACAGCTAAGACCAAGTAAAGTAGAGGAAATTATGTGGAGGCAAAGAATTTGACCAAAAGTAGTGGAGGAAGAAAAGAGGAAAAGCTGGGCCTTATTCACACAGAAATTGAGAGGTGATATGCTGTGCAGCAAGAAATTACTGTATGGTATCTTAAGAAACAAAAAGAGAGATAAGGTAAACACCAGATTTGTGAAGGATGAAGGTGGCATAATATTGACAAAGCCAGAAAAAATAAATAGATGGAGAGAGTATTTTCAGAAATTGCTGAACATAAGAACTGATGACAGTCATTCAATGGATGACCAGGAAAGGCAATTAGTTGATGAAGAAATGGATAAAGAAATTACAATGAATGAAATTGAAATGGTAGTAAGAAAGATGAAGACTGGAAAAACTGCTGGAATAGATGTAATTTCAGTGGAGATGATAAAGACAGCTGGAGCTGTAGACCTGCAGTGACATATCGAGTTCTCAGGATTGTCTGGGAAAATAAGGAGGTCCCTGAGGATTGGCAAAAAGGAATAATCATCCCAATTTTCAAGAAAGGTGATAGGAAAGTATTGAACTACAGGGGAATTACTCTAATATCCCATGTTGCTAAGATAATAGAAAGGATACTGGAAAGTAGGATTAGGTTGAGGGTTGAAAATCAGATACAGGAAAATCAGTTTGGTTTCAAAAGTGGAAGTTCAACAATAGAGCCCAATTTCATTATGAGACAACTAATGGAAAAGCAATGGGAATACAGGAATGATATGGTGATGACATTCACCGACATTGAAAAGGCACATGCCAGTGTCCCCAGGACTAAAGTTTGGGACAGTCTGGTGCAAAAAGGAATTGGACAGGGATTAATAAAAATGATCATGGCAGTGTACAAGGAATGTTGTAGTTGCGTGTAAAGACAAGTTGGTAGGACAAGTTGGTTCAAAATCATCAGTGGGCTGAGACAGGGAAGTGTTCTGTCGCCAATCCTGTATACAATAGTAATGGATGACATCATGAAACAGCAAAAGCAACATATGGAGGAAGAGAAATGAACATCATGTTGTTTGCAAATGGTGTTGTGATTTGGGGAGAAGAGGACATGAATGTTCAAGAACAGTTGGATGTGCTGAGTGGGAAGATCGAAGAATGTGGATTGAAAATAAGTGTAGAAAAGAGTAAAACTCTTGTTATGACTAGAGGGGAGAAAGAGGGGAAATGTCAGATTAGACTTACAGACAAGTCCCTGGAAGTAGTGGAGACGTTCAAATACCTGGGGAGTGAATTAATGGAGAACGCTCGACTGGATGCTGAGATTAGTAAGAGGATTCAAGCTGGAAGCTGTTTCTATCACAGTGTAAGAAACATGTTATGGGACAAAGATGTACCAATGGAAGCAAAGGAAACTATGTACAAGATGTATTATGTACCCATAACAACTTATGGAGCAGAAACTTGGACTGTGACAAAGAAGGATGAAAGTTGAATACAGGCAGCGGAAATGAAGTACGATACAGAAGAGTAGAAGAGACAAAATAAGGAGTGAGAAAATCCGGGAAGAAATTGGAGTGGGCACATAAAGTGAATGAGTGACGAAAGAATGCCAAAAAAAAGTGATGGAAATGCAAATGCATGGAAGGAGAGGCCGTGGACGAGCACGATCGAGATGGAAGGACACAATCCAATGCAGTATTATAGAAAGAAACCTGGACTGGGACACAGTGTTTGAGGAGGAGTGGTGGAAAGACCGAAGAAAGTGGAGAGGAACCACATTTGCTCCTACGCAGCTTCAGGTGGATAAAGGGAAATGATTATCACGATCATCATCAGCATCATCCTGCAGGATAAATTGATCATCTGCAACGAACACAGTATTTATGTATGTGTCTGTATTAAATTTTATTCCAGAGTGTACAGTTTGTTTCGAGTTTCTGATTACTTCATCTATTATTATTAAGCGTATGGAATTTACAAAAGAAAAACCTGCAAAGAATACATGGTAAGTAGGGAACAACTACACATGGATATCTAAATTGTTTATCCACTGCACTAGGAATACTGAGACATCAGCAAAGTCTTTTCGGTCTCCACCATAAGCACGCAGAGGGCATTTGTCCATTATATGATTCGTGGTCTGGACTAAAGCACCACAATCACACGCTGGAGAGTCCCTGAAGCCCCACTGGTGAAGGGAGAATGCAGATCTTCCACAATTAGTGCGAAACCTGTTTAGTGATGCCCACGTTCTTGGCAAACTGAAACCAGCTGGGGCGTGGTTTGGATTAAAAAGGCTTGGCCACTCTGGAGCTGTACGAAGCCATTGCTCTTTCCATTCCTCTTTTAAATTGAAACCAGCATCCATTAGATTCTTAGCTGTTTTCATTGGTGGCTTACGGGATTTCAGCCTTTGTCTCCAGAGATCTGCAACATCTCTGTGGAATGAACGTTGCTCAGGTCCGCAGGATTTACCTCCATATTGCCCTGCATGTGTTTCTCGGGTGATGCTAAGCGAGCAACAACACATCGGTGGCCAAACTATCAACAGTCATTGATCTCCTGGCCAAATGGACTCGGAGAGAACTTCATCTAGTGTATATATATATTTTGAATAGTGTTGGAAAGAGGCTGCATCCCTGACGTACACCTTGGTTAATTAATATTTCTCTTCCGTTAGTTTGTATCCTAAATCTAACACAATTCTCGTCCTTTTGTACAGACTTTGGATAACTTCAATAAGGTGTTTAGGGTATCTATTTTTTACCATCATATTCCAGAACTGTTCTCTATCTACCCTATCAATAGCATTTTCATAGATGACAAAAGCGACATAAGTATTCAAGTTAAATTCTCTTCTCTTCTCCAGTGTCTGTCTGAGGCTAAATATATTATCTGTACAGTTTCTGCATTTTCTAAATCAACATTGTTCTTCCAGTAAGATATTGTGTGCAATAATCTTAAGTCTATTGTTCATTATTTTAGCATATATTTTATAGCCAACATTTAATAAACTTATTCTTCGGTAGTTACTGCAAGAACTTCTAATTCCTTTCTTGAAAAGTGATATTATTTTAGTTCTCCTCCATTCTTCAGGTATATTTCTTCTTTTCCAACAAAGATTAATTAAATGTAACAATCTACATTTAAGAATGATCCCACTATATTTGAACAACTCCGTACTTATATTGTCTTCCCTGGTGATTTTCTATTTTTGAAGGATTTCAGAACAGTATTAAGTTCTTCTATATCTATTAGGTCAATTCCTTCAACACCTTTATCTATATCGTGATCATCCTGACTCTCTCCATACTCTCCATTATGCCACAATTCTTTATAGTGTTGTATCCATGATTCTTCTTCGATTACATTTATATTGGCAGTTGAAATGAAATGAAATGGCGTATGGCTTTTAGTGCCGGGAGTGCCCAAGGACAAGTTCGGCTCGCCGGATGCAGGTCTTTTGATTTGACGCCCATAGGCAACCCGCACATCGTGATAAGGATGAAATGATGATGAAGACAATACATACACCCAGCCCCAGTGCCGGCGGAATTAACCAATTATTAAGGGTTATAAATTTCATGTTGTTGGTCCGTATTGAACTGAGAATAGCATATGAGTAACAACACAGTAAAGGTTTCCACCTATTCAATACAAAATATATTCACAATATTTTAAAATTACATGGAACTAGTTTCGACCCATCTAGGGGTCATCATCAGCCACATCAAAGCAAAGATCACTCTTGACGAAATGCTAAGAACATGTTAATTTTAACAGTAAGATTATTGTGGAATAACAAGTGAATGTGGTAAATGAAAAGAGATGTTAGTATGGGACAGGTGAGTAATAGCTAATAAATATACAAGGAATATACATAAGAGGTTTGGAACAAAGTATAAAAGGGGGCTTAGTGTTGTAAAAATTATATAATCATGGGAAATAGTAAATCCTTATAATGAAGAATGCAATGTGAAATGACACATATAAAATTATATATGGCTTAGGAAGAGTGGAGGTGGTTTAGGAGGGGAAGAGGGGGTTAAGGTGGGGTTGAAGGGTGCGGGAGAAAGTGTTAATTGTCTCGGAAAAGTACCTTTGATTAAATTTAGGATTGAGTTTTGGTTGGCTGCATTATTGTTTCTGAGGAAAGTGATAAATAGATCGAAGAGACAATTAACACTTTCTCCCGCACCCTTCAACCCCACCTTAAGCCCTCTTCCCCTCGTAAACCACCTCCACTCTTCCTAAGCCATATATAATTTTATATGTGTCATTTCACATTGCATTCTTCATTATAAGGACTTACTGTTTTCCATGATTATATAATTTTTACAACACTAAGCCCCCTTTTATACTTTGTTCCAAACCTCTTATGTATATTCCTTGTGTATTTATTAGCTATTACTCACCTGTCCCATACTAACATCTCTTTTCATTTACCACATTCACTTGTTATTCCATAATAATCTTACTGTTAAAATTAACATGTTCTTAGGATTTCGTCAAGAGTGATCTTTGCTTTGATGTGGCTGATGATGACCCCTAGATGGGTCGAAACTAGTTCCATGTAATTTTAAAATATTGTGAATATATTTTGTATTGAATAGGTGGAAACCTTTACTGTGTTGTTACTCATATGTTATTAACCAATTATGGTTAAAATTCCCGACCCTGCCGGAATCGAACCCAGGACCCCTGTGACCAAAGGCCAGCACGCTAACCATTTAGCCATTGAGCCGGACATATTGGCAGTTTCTCTTTCATCACTGTCGAGGTGTTTCATTAACTTATATGCCATCTCTTGCCTACCATGGATATCATCTTATCACGATTATACATATTATTTATGGAATCGCATAGGCACAAGTACACTTGTGGGTAGTAACTAGTTATCATATTATTCGACCAACTAAGTAATATTAAGGCAAAGAAAGGACACACAATGTTTGACACTGTCACTGAGATCATCAGATATCGACCCCAAAGCCCCGTTGAACTTAGAAATAATATTTATTATGATCTAGTGAGAGAATAAAACAAAGTCGATTTTGTCTTGGGAAGAATAATATGAACCTACCAGGGGTAGAAATAGTAATAGAATATGCGTACATTAAATATCCTTGCTGTTTCAGTAGGTGGCTACCCAACAGTATTAACACCACGACCGCAAGACACTTTGGAGATCGAACCATACACCCAAATACTCAATTAGCAGAGTAACACGAAGCAGTGCTGAGATTCCAGAGTATTATCTGTGGTAGGTCCAGTTAAAGAGGGGAAATATGAGGGAAAAATTAGAATAGGCGCACTTTTCATAACAACAAAACTAACAACAGAATATATTTTCATACTTTAGAAGTTAACAATATGTAGAATGAAACATCTTTACTACAAGAAGAAACACGCTGTAAAGGGTCTTTGGTTAACTTCCACCATATATACCTTTTCTCTCTCTCTCTCTCTTTATTTATTTATTATTATTAGGACACGATTGGTAAAAGTTTGTTTGAAAACAGATCCCTAAGGATCGTGACTAGAATTTGAATAGATCAGCCACTAAACATTATCACAGTTTTTCAGAAACCATGGCATTAACACAGTAAAAAGATAGCTTTCAGCATTCAGTCCTCTTGTAGGCCACCGTAAAAATGAAACCACCAGGGTTATTTGTAAACGTTACCAACGAGAAAAATGCATATGAATTAACAATAAAAATCTTGACCAAAAGGGAGAAAAGATGGCCGAGGTAATAGGAAGGAAGAGTCTGGCTGCTTAACTTATTGTACACCGATGTGAGGTGTATTTTGTTCCCTAGAAACACTTATTGTTTGTCTTTTCCAGTTCTAGTCCACACATAATGTCAAGTAGGACGCAAGTTCAAGTTTATTTTTCCAAGAGCAAAGTTCTCTTATAAAACTTTTTCGCTCCTGCTCCCCTCATAGCCAATTTGATGTGATGGGTTTCTACAAAGATAGATTTTCTGCCTGAATTTTTCGACACTGATTTCATCCTGTTTTGTATTGTTACAAAACCAATATTTTGTAAACTAATAGGTACGCAACCTCACTATGTGCACTTATTGTTCATTTCCATCTGTATCATTTGTTTTCATTTCTTTTCTTCTTAGGTTAACACAGTTTCTAGTTTCTTTTATGTTTTGTATTAACCCCTGTTTCACTGAATTTTGTCGCAGTGATTTGTTTTTTGCTCCACATGATGATGTAAATATTGTATATTGTGCAAATTTTGTTTCCGTCTAGGCTCTGTTTTGTTTTTTCATTTGTTTCTTCATTATGTTTTTGGCATTTTTTAGCTTGTATTATGTAAATTATTTCACTCTCCCCCCCCTGCACTGAAGATGGCTCAAACGAGCCAAAACATGTTTGAATTTGATTACTCCGTCTAATGATGGAATATATGATGTATTGAATTAGGAGGATACACTCATTTTTTCACCTTTGTTAAGTTTAAAGAAAGAGATAAGTACATGCGGACGAGCGGCATCGAGGTCTATGCTCCCTCCACACACAATATTCTTCGCTCGATGCCTGACTGCCGAGCTAGGGCTAGCGCACTCATTTATAGCAGATTGGAAAGAGGGGCGAGAAAGATCGAGAAGGATCTGTGACGCAGCCAGTGACGTAGAACAGGGCAGGGTAGAGAGCAAACTCAACCAGAAGGCCGAGCAGATGAAGTAGAATTTGAAGAATAAATCACATGCGGGCGTTAATATTGAAATAAATGTAGCAGCAGGCAGCGGATGGTGATGGCCGACGAAGCCGGAGAACAGGTAGACGATTATGTAGTATTTATGATGAGAGTACGTTACAGTCTTCTATTGAGTTTATTAACTTATCCCATGCTTCTTGCTTGAGTTTTCTCGTTAGTGACTTGACCTTCTTCCTGCTGTTTTTATATTTCTTTCTCATTTTGTGGAGTGCGATGCTGTATCACTTTCAGGTATAATATTTATTTTTGCTTGACAGCTTCTGAAATTTCTTTATTCCATATTTTAAGCCCAGTTTTTTTCTTGAATTTCTTCTTCCTTCCAATGACTCCATCTGCTGCTCTCTGAATAGCTGAGGTTATGATTTCCCAGTCTTTGTCATTATCAGTTAATATTTTAAAATAGATGAAAATGGAGGGCCATGAAGTGTGTAAAGTGAAAGGCTGCCTAGGACTTGCAAATGTAGTGCTTCTAAGGTCAAGAGAGCATGACAATGAAGAGGTTGGATAGAAAATATGAAAGTTAGGGGGACCATGATTACATTCCATGCTAAATATTTTGTGAATAATGAATGCTGAATATGAAAACCACTGTTGTGTGATCTTTCATTTAAATTGTAATTTAAACTCTGATATGAATGTTAAAAGTTTTTGTTTGTTTTACAGGTAGCATTATTCGTTGCATGAGGAGGCTGGAAGAGATTCTTCGTCAGCTATGCCAAGCTGCGAAGAATATTGGAAATACAGATCTAGAGAATAAATTTAGTGAAGCGATCAAGGTCATGAAGAGGGACATAGTGTTTGCTGCCAGTTTGTATTTGTAAGAGCGTTGGTATGTTGTCTTACCACGTGTGCATTTCAGATTTATTATTTTAAATACCGACTTTTTTAAAATGTGTATATAAAATGATTTATATAGTAGACAGTTGACAAGAGTTTTGCCTTATGGGTAAAATAGGCCAGTGCTGTTTGTGGACTTAAAATGGCTCTTTCTTGCCGGCTTTTCAACTTTTATCTATGAACTGAAGCTTAATTGCTATTCACAGCATTGCGTTATTTATGATAATTGTAGATGTCTTCTAAATTTGTACAAAATTAAGAGATCAGCAAGTGATTGTTTTAGTTATAGATTTTGTTTGTTTGTTTGTTTGTTTGAGGTCTCATTCACTTAAAAGGATTGAGACCACAAAGTTATTGAAGACATCCTTCGTAAATTATATAGTGAGAAACTGTACCTAACTTCAAAAGGAAATACTGTGCATAGTATTAAAAATACTATATTCATAACATCTTGCAAGACTACTGCAATTCCACAAATATTTGTGAATTCATATAGTTATTATTGGGGAAATGATTATGAGAATGAAAATTAATTGAAAATTATTGTGGTTTTTTTAAAATATATGTCTAAAGCTGATGATTACATTCTTGTTAACACACACTAACTAAATACTGTACAGTGTCAGAAAAAGTTCAACCCTTCATTGGGGCGATGTATTATGTCTGAGGGCGAAGGGTGAATTTTGGAAAAAAATAATTTGATGTAAATACTGCTAAGACTATCCTAAATTATATATTCATGTATAAAAACAACATATATTTCATATTTTGCTGAATTTCAGCACTGATGTGTTCCAGAAATGTTTTATTATTTTACAAACATTTGCTAGCACAAAAATGGCACAAGGGTCACTGATCAATTTTACCAATATAATGTACTTTGTGAAATTGTTATTGTAAGTTTATTACTGTAATCGCAGTTCACTGACTAAATACAACAAGAGAGACAAATAATAATAATAATAATAATAATAATAATAATAATAATAATAATAATAATAATAATAATAATAATAATAATAATAATAATAATCATCATCATCATCATCATCATCATCAAAGAAGAGATAAAAGTACTCTAGTGGATCAATTTCTTAATCCAAATGCGATGGTAATATAGGCTCATGCTGAATGGGTCAGACCAAAATTATTCATGTGTCTCTAGTGCTTATGTGCTGTTGTCTTGTATGGTCACTCGTACTGCTCTCGCGTTCTCTGCTGCTTACAATTACAAGTGATTCTTTGCTGCTGTGGGAAGAAATCGTGGGGGAGATTGGCGTTCGCTGTCACTAAATGACAATTCTGACACGTTGCTGTTACTTACATTAACCATTGCCTCTATCTCATCACTTCTGATCAGTTTTCTTTTAACTATTTTGCCAAAAATGCAGGGTAAATGTAAACCATGATATTTTGCAATTGTGCACAGTCGATGAACTCAGCTGATAACTCGCAAAAAATGTGTCTAACATAGTCGTAATGCCAGCATCCAGCTTTACAATGTTTGGAAGTACAGCTTATGTCATCTGTTGACTATTCATGTAAATATTTTAACTTGGAGAGCTGATAAAATTTTGAAGTATTGTGCAAATCCGCATATGGGCTTCCGTGTGCAAGGATACATACAAGTAACCCATATATGGGTTTTCACCCAGGTAAGGTTAAGACCACCCCTTCAAATCAGTTTATCATCTGCCGGTATTATATTACTTTCTGTTAATTAAGCAATAGTTTACATTACATTACATTACATTACAATGATTTTGGTACAAGGAGAAATATGGTACTCTAGCTGGAACTGCTCAAAAGTTATAATTTTTAAAGTTTTAAGAGATATCAAGAAATTGCACATTTCTTCATGAAATAAACTTAATAGTAAAAAAAAAATGGAATAAAATAAAACTATTATATTTGTCTAAGGGATCGTACGAAAGGTGTTTCAGTGCAAGTAATGGAAAACATTGCAAAAAATGTCAAAATTTCTTTTTTAAAAATTTAATGTGTGTGCAGTCGGGGCTGAAAAGGGGCAATATTAGAATTTTCTTTTCAGTGCATTTCAAAATCTCTGCCTTCCATACAGATTGCAACGTGTGTTCCTTCTGATGTTATACACTCTATGTAAGTCAGTTGGCACATATTCTTCACCAGTTAACACCATTTTGAAATGCACTAAAAAGAAAATTCCAAAATACCCATTCTAAGACCTATTTTCAAAAACATTAAAAAAATTCAGTTGAAATATTTTGTAAATTTTTTCCATTACTTGCATTGAAATACCTGTTGTAAAATCTCGTAGAAAAACAAAAATCATAATTTTATTTTATCCCATTTTAACTATTAAGTTTATTCCTAGAAGAAACGTGCAATTTTATGTTATTTATTAAAACTTAAAAGTAAATTCTAACTTTTGGGTGGTTTCAGGTAGAGTATTTCTCCTTGTTCTAAAATCATTGTATTGCAGTGTAAATTATTGCCTAACTAACAGAAAAGTGAAATAGAAAGGAGTATAAGACTCACAGCAAATAAAGTGATTTGGAGGGGTGATCTTAAAATTTTGTTCTGATGCCGTATATTGTTTGAAAACTAATGGAAGGGGAAATATTGGACAGTTGGCTTATTACATTAGCTATTTTTGGGAAATAGAACTGGAATAATCATGAACCACAACAAAATGGAGGAAAGTTGCTAATAATGATGTAAAAGTAAGTTAATAAGGTAATAGAAAACGCTATTGATTCTAACTTCATTATGCTTTTCTATGTAGTTTTTCTGACTGCTTTCATTTACCTCTGCTAAAGATAACTGATAGTGAAATTAGCTTGGGAAAGGGAAAACAGGAAGTAAATGCAAAGATTAATGATAGAAACACACATTGTTGGATATAAGTACAGTGGAACCTTGATTCTCCATTTTTGGAGGGTCGACGGAAAAAAAACCATACAACACGGGAAAACTGAACATTCGGGAATGAATGAAAGCCATTAATAATTTGGCTAAACATTACAAAAATTAAATATGTATAATTATCTTACAAACGCTCCTAAACAAAACCAAACTACAGCCCATTTGGCCTTTGCCTGCCAAGCGACCACTGCTCAGCCCGAAGGCTCTCGGCTGGTATTCCTGGCTCTCTAGATCAGGGTTGTCATCTCACCATTAAATAGCTCCTCAATTAAAGTTAGACTGAGTGGACCGGGAACCAGCTCTTATATCCAGGTAAAAATGCCTGACCTGGCCGGGAATCGAACCCGGGCCCTCCGGGTGAGAGGCAGGCAAGTTCGACCGCGCGACCGGCTTCATACATTAATTACCGGTACGTGAGTTAAAAATCTTGATACTTCATATTCAGTTTTACCAGAGAAACTTCGTCAGTTTTCCGTGAAAACTTCTTTCAGTTCAGCAACTCTGATCACCCAAACTCTTTGAAAAATCGAGTAACGCCAAGCCAATCAACATTCGACCACAAGTAGTTTTTAATTCTCTAATCTAATAAAATAAAGTACATTAGATACAAAAGCGCCCAACATGATGGCGAACTCCTTTCCTTTCTTAATCTTCTAATGTAATTTGGTCACCGCTCACTGGTGTACTGTTCATAGTCAGCTTCTGGAAGTCTTGTACCACATAAATTAGGCCTACCTCAACATTTACAGTTATGTTGAACTCGATAATATAGTTTCAAATGTAAGTATTGATTCTCTAAAGTTTGTGGATGCATTATAATCAATTCTGCCAGTCACTGATCACAATCAAATTGGCTAGAGAAAAAATATCATCAAAACTTCAGAAATAATGGTTATTCATGACCTTGAGCTCAGCTGGAAAGCGCGCTCGCTGCACAAGTCAGAACGAGTGGGAAATGATACACCCTTTTTAAATGAAACATGCGCAAATAAAACAACTGCGGTTTTTATGAAATTTTAACACAAAAACGTAAAATTCCCAGCCTTATATTAGGACCAAAACAGTAATAGACAATCCCAAGACCTCCCATAGCTTTATGTATATAAGGTACAACATCCATTCTGGTCTCGATAACATAATTGTATATCACTAATATTATAATACTATTTATAGATCCAACTGTTCAATACAATACAATACAATCCACTATTTCATGTGGTTAAAATTTATACATAATACTTAAAAGTCATAGGTACATGTTTCACCCTTGTTTTATGGGCATTATCATCCTATCTTCTTCTTCTTTTCTAGCCTATTTCAATCCACTGCTGGATATAGGCCTCTTCCATATGTTTCCATCGTCTTCTGTCTTGAGCCACTTGGAACCAGCGTGTTCCAGTCAACAGCTTTACGTCGTCGAGCCATCTCTTCTTAAATCTTAAAATTATTGGATATGAGATCTTTCTAATCTTATAAACTATAGAATAAAAATGTTATACTATAACATCTAAAATGATGACATTGCACAGAAAGTATGTTAAAAATACTGTAAATTAACAGCTTTGAAGATTATAATGTGGTTAATCTTGAATATTTGAGCATTTAAAACCAAAATTGATCCTCTTCTTATACACCATTAGGACTATGATGGTCTTCAGTGTGATAGCACAATCATCCAAGGGGGATATTTATTCCACTTCCATAACATGAGTTCAAGATAGTAAAATCAATGTCAAATATTTAAAAAAGTGTGAACGTATCAAGTGTATCTTGTAGGAGACGTTGCTAATGATAAAATGTTGAGGTGTCAAAGCTAGCTGATGTCATTGTTTAGTTATGTTAGGACGGTAATCGACTGGATCGAAAAGACAGTCAAGTGGGTGTTATTATCCGGGTTGAAATATTTATTCTAAGAAATGATCGAGTTTTACTCATACGGTGCGTGTTAAGTATGTTGGCCTGTTCCAGCAACGCTAGCTTGACTGACCTTTCTACTTCTATTATTATACCGCTTATATAATACTAGAAGTAGAAAGGTCGTATTATAAGGATTATAATACTAGAAGTAGAAAGGTCAGTCAAGCTAGCGTTGCTGGAACAGTCCGACATACTTAACATGCACCGTATGAGTAAAACTTGATCATTTCTTAGAATAAATATTTCGACAGGGATATTAACACCCACTTGACTGTCTTTTGGATCTAATCGATTACCGTACTAACATAACTAAACGTTGACATCAGCTAGCTTTGACACCTCAACATTTTATCATTAGCAGCGTCTCCTACAAGAGGTCCTATCTTCTTTTCTACAACTTTCTAATAAATTGACCTTATATTTTAACACACTCGATACGTTCCACTTTTTTAAATATTTGACATTGATTTTACTATCTTGAACTCATGTTATGGGAGTGGAATAAATATCCCCCTTGGTTGATTGTGCTTTCACACTCAAGGCCGTCATAGTCCTAGTAGTGTATAAGAAGAGGATCCATTTTGGTTTTAAACGCTCTAATATTCAAGATTAACCACATTATAATCTTCAAAACTGTTAATTTACAGTACTTTTAACATACTTTCTGTGCATTGTCATCATTTTAGATGTTATAGTATAACATTTTATGAGATCATTGTTTAACATTTTATTCTATAGTTTATAAGATTAGAAAGATCCCATATCCAATAATTTTAAGATTGATATACGTTGATGATGCCCATGAAAAAGGGTGAAACATGTACCTATGACTTTTAAGTATTATGTATAAATTTTAACCACATGAAATAGTGGATTGTATTGTATAGAACAGGTGGATCTATAAATATTATTATAGTATTTGTGATATACGTCATCTTCAATACAGAACCAAAGTGAGAATTACTTGTGACATATTAAAATACTAGATTTGTGTTAAGAAGGAGCAGTTGTGATTCCTGCCTGAGAGCCCAGTGACTATACAGTGCCCTAAGGGAAGTGCTGAAAACCTGTTCGGTGATACAATAGAAAAAAGTAAACATATAAACACCTAAAAAAAACCAAACCCCACAGCACTTACGCCCTTGAAAGGGCTTTGGCCTGCCCAGCGACCAGTGCTCAGCCTGAAGGCCTGCAGATCTGCCATCTCACCGTCAGATAGTTCCTCAATTCTAATCATGTAGGCTGAGTGGACCTCGAACCAGCCCTCAGGTCGAGAGAAAAATCCCTGACCTGGCCAGGAATCGAACCCGGGGCCTCCGGGCGAGAGGCAGGCACGCTACCCCTACACCACGGGGCCAGCATATAAACACCTAACCCTGGACATAATGTGGACATTTTACAAGTACGAACATTTGACGAAACTCGTTCTGTCGTCAAGTAGAGCCGTTGAAATGCACTTTCTCATTCCAGTTGTTGTGGCCACTCTCTGCTTTATGATTTCCAAGGATTCTCTAAACATTACCACCCGAATGGGATGCTAAGATGGTCCCTCGTGCAAGTTCACCGCCGATCGTTTTTTTCCAGTACAGTACTTGCTCTAATTATCGCAGTGATGGGGCGTTAACACCAAGATCTATAAACATACTGTAGAAGTCCTTTTGTGAGGTACAGTTTCTTGAAAAACGCTTGATCGAGGATTTAGCATTGATGGAACCGAAATTTCCTGGTGGTTGATCTGGGAAATTGTTTCTTCGAGGAACAGAAAATGCACGATTTTTACAACGTGATTTAATTATGAAGCTCACAGGACCATGTAATTTGAACGTATAATCTGGGAAGACATATTTCCCGGGAACAGATAATCGAGGTACCTCTGGACACAGAAAACAAATGTATTATTTAAGCTACGTCATGAAGAGTTAGAGGAGTCCTATAACATAACTTCCAAGTATTGTTTTCTCTTCTTCTTCACTATTGCTTTGCAATCAATTTACTTTATAGATGATATTCTGGTTGTGGAGCTGCTGCTACTGCAGATCTTCCCAGGTTAACAGAACACAATTCCATTTTTGTTGTTAGCAGCTGCTTGTGTTTCAGTATTAGTGTGGCTAAAAAGTCATTGCCTCATCTGTTGGGCCCAACTGTTTTTAGGCCTTTCTCTTCTTCGTACTGAGGGTAGTTGAAGATCAAGAGCTCTGTTGGCTACATAACTTTCATCCTATTCTTCAACCTTCCCGAACCATATTATCTGTTTGTGCTGAAAATTCTCCACGACTGTCACTTTCATGTGTAACATGCTTTTGATGTAAATCCTTATTCAAAATTCTTGCTGACATTCTAAGCATCTTCATCTTCGAGGCATTTAGACAACACTTGTGGTGTTCATAGAATTCTAACATTTTAAGAGTAAGTCAGTCCAGGGCTCACCACTGTCATTAGAGCTTCGGTGTCACCCTCTTATCAGCCTACACTGTTTCTGTGGTTTACATCCTTTTAATTTTTTTACTATGGAGCCAAGATATTTAAATTGTCCCATTTTGGCAGCATGTATCCAGCAAAATATCTGGTATTAGTGCCACAGGATTTTCAATATTTTATATAAGGGGGAAAATTACGCTTTTCTAATTTTTAAACACAAACATTACATGGATTCATAAAAGAATGACTTATTTCTTTCAATTTATAGATAACCTTCTATGTATTTGTATGACATAAAATGTCATCATAAAGCTCATATTTTAGTTTGTATATACCATGGCATTAGAATCTAGTGGACCCTTGGCAAATGCACACTCTAAGTTTTAAAACTTTAAAACATAACAAAAATTGCTGATGACTGGAATGCTCTCTTTGAAGTTAAAGCACAGATAAGTGCACGAAAGGGACCTACAAAACTGGCATGTTTCACATAACAGTTCAACTACTGCTGCTTCTTACATTCTTCAAAGAACGTGTCTTGAAAAATTGATTTGTTTATGGATAATCAACCTCACGAGAACTGCCAATCCATATGTTGCACATTTGGGTGTTTTACTGCCCATCTTGTGACAAGTGCTATACATGTTCTGTTTTAGCAGTCAGAAACAATATTAGTATGCACAATCGGTCACCATTGATCTGCATTTAGGGCAGTTGTCCATGTGGCACATTTCCTGTCTTTGATTATCTAGTCATATTATCTCTGTACAGGCCATGAAGGCCCCTGAAGGGGTGGAAGGTAAGTGCTTCCACTATCTGTAACTTCAGCACTTGGTGGGGTAGAGTGGTTAGCTCTTTGCCCGGCTGCCTTTGCCCCCAGGAATTAATCTGGTACTCATTTTAGCTGTAGGCTGAGTGAACCTCCAAAGTGAAAATATCGTTTCTTAAATTTTATGACTTCCTGATGGGGAATCAAACCCACGTCCTTCCAGGTAAACCAAGCACGCCTTTACTGCCTCGGCCAGGCAGCCCCTTTGGTTACCTAGTAGTTTCTTAAATATCAAAGAAGTTGAAAATTTAAAATATGAACAAAGAGTTATCCCAAACTAAGTGAAGCACAGCGATCGCTTTAGCTAAAGTGCAGTGCTGAGTACCACACATGTTAGTAATCCTACACTGAATAGAATGAAAAATTTCCTGTTTGCCCAATTGATTCTAACATACAGTCAACAAGATTTGTTCGAGGATGGTGCAAATTTAAAAGAGAAGGACATCATCACTGCTTCAAATGATTGACTCAAGAAAAAAATGTCTGTAATAATAAGGGAAATTTGTCTATGTTTCGAGTCGAAAAATAATGATTTCTTGTTCTTGAAATTATACCCTTGTTTTTTTGACAGTGACAGTATAATTAAATAACACTCATGTTCAATAAAATGAAGAAGTGAACTATGTATACATAACAACTTTAGCCGGTTGCTTTATGTATGTCTGCCTCTTATGCTGTTAAGTCCTGGGACCCATTTTCAACTCATCAGAGTTCTGAGAGACTTGGCATTGCACCACTTCAAGACAAAATGCTTGAGAATTGTCTACGATGGTTAGTACTTGTACTAAGGACAGGGGCCGACACGTCGCGAAGACGGGTTACCTGTTAGAAGTCAAGGGTAGGAGACTAAAAGAATGACCAAAACAATGATGGGCCGATACTCTTCACAAAGATCTGAAGAGCATCAATCTTTACCCTGACATGGTCTAGGACAGAACTAAATGGAGACCAAAAAATACATATAGTGGACCCTGCCACCAGGAAGGACAAATACTGAAGAAAAAAAGAGGAGAGTATTTTGATTCTGGATTGAGGGCTAGAACAGGTGGTTGTTAGCCTTGTGATGTCAGTTGAAAAGCTGTCTGATATTGGAGGTTGCAGACCTGTTCAAGTAAGTCAAACTACAATTGAAGTTTGTAATGCTGATCACTTTACATTCCAAAACCTGTAGGCGATCTGATAGGACAGCTGTTGTCTTGGCAATCCAAGGCTGTATGTGCCATGGGTTTAGATTTTTGTTGCTCATACATCATCACTTTTCTGTTTTATCTTCTTGGATTGTTTTATCAGCAAAAAAATTAGAAATGTCTTAATTTTTAACTTTCTGTAAATGTTTTCTTTCACAATTATTTTCTCTTCTTTGTATTCTATGAAAGCCTGAGAGTAGTTTGTGCTGTGAAAGAAGTGAAGTTGTGTACTTTGTTTCAAATCATTGCATTTTATAAGTAATTGTAATAGAACACATAAGTTTACAAATACTAATCAGACATAGAAAACTAGGAAGGAGAAGAGGAACGCACACAAGGATGCAAAGTAGTATTTAATTCATTGTCTCAAGTAACCTAAACAATAGTATTATTCATAGCAATGAATTTAATTTTTAAAATCATGGATAAACATTTAAGTTCTCTCTTAAAAGTATTACCTAAGCTGACTTGTTTGGAACAACTGAAGAGACAATACTTTAAATATCAGATAACATATCTTCTATCGTCTTATTGTAAAATTTCCATCTCCAGCAAACAAATTGAAATTCAAATATTACAGTTTATTTATTCTTCTTGTCAGTCAACATTATTGTCATTACTAACAACAGACTCCAATTCATGCAGTGATAAACACATATACTTCATACTAAATAAATATTACTAGTACAAATTAAAAAAAAAATTGTATGTCGCGTGAAAGAAAAAAGACTATATACTTGTGGAAATTTGCATCCTCTGCAATCTTTTCACTAATGAATGAGGTCCTGATTTACTCTTTTATAATATATATAACTATTGTATTTTTATGTGAAAACTACTGCTGTTTTCCAAACTTAATATGCCATTTCAAATCAAAATCCATCCTTCCCATAAAATTCTGTTTGATTTATTGTATTCAGAAATGAGCAATCATGGGCTTGAAGAAAAATATTATTTTATCTTGCATGTAAATGCAATGAAACAACTTCACCTTTTTATACAACTTTGTATACAAGTGTTCCTCTTAAGTAAAATATTTTATCCATAAAAGTGTATTTTGAGTCTCCTTCAGTGTAAGGACGTAGGAGATTTGGTATAAATATTACCTGCATTATCAAGAAATTGCAATTTGTTATAAAAATAATCATTCTAATGCCCTTTGATTTCTGATTTCATATTTAATAAAAGGCATAAATGGCATAATTTTGATATGCAGTGGAAACTGTCTGAAGTGAACATTGATTCTTTTGAAAAGAGTGGTGTTTTTTTTTTGTGTGTGTAAATTATTGAAAATTGTAATGCTGATATCTACTTGTTCATCAGTGTTTGTCTCACCTAGTGGCAGGGGGTCTGCCATGTGGCTCCACAATCTCCACTTGATGCGGTTATGAAACATCTCATAGTGTGGATATATGCTCTTCTTTGTGTCGTGTAGTGTATCAGCCTATCATTGATCACATAGAATCTGAGATCATTTTCCAGTGACTTCCAGTGTGTAAAATTATGACCCTGATATAAAAAAATATTTATCTAGTGTATTGTATGCCTAGGAATTATAATATAAATCTCCCTCAAACTATTATACCGTATTTACTTGCATAAATCCCCCTCTCCCTTTTTAAATTTATAGGGCAACCCTTGGGGGGGTGGGGGTGGGGAATTACATTGATATTATGCAGTGACTGCAAAAAAATCAGATGTAAAATTGAGATATACAAATTCAAAAACTAAATTTATTTATTTATGAAAGTAATATTTAAAAGCAAATAACTAAAATAACACAAAATTTGAACAGTTTTGAGACTTTTCTTGAAACATTGTGCCGTGTTCAAGTTCAAAAGCAGCAGCAACACGGGTGAACTTGATCTTGGGGTCAACCCTAGCAACATAAAAAGTGCACGAATCAAAATTACCTCATTAACTGCATAAATAAGATCAACGTCCCTGTCCTCCATCTCCACAGCTTTCTTCTGAATACGTACTGGTAGACGGATAATCTTCATCTGTTGACTTGTTTGTACCCATTGCATCATCCCACATGATGTCATCCTCAGAGCCATCCATTGTGTTAGAAATTCTTGTCTTGAAGCTGTTCATGAAATTGTCTTCCGTGATCAAATTCCAGCCCGCTTTGTTGGTTCAAAGGATTCCGAATCCATATATTTCCCATAAAACCAGCAGGAATTATTTTTGAATGGTGTATTCACTGAGATATCTTGCAGCTGTAAAATTGATGTTAGCCCGCTTGATGTTACGACAGGAACAATGTTGAGTCGGAACATCTCATTTTTAATGGGCTCCAGTAAATGGCCACAAAAGCTGTCCAGAATAAGCTTGGATTTTTTTTGAAGTAAAGTTCCAGGGCATCAATCCCATACACCTTTCAGCCAGTCCTTCATTACATCAGCTGACATTCATCCTTGTTCCTGCACTCAAACGACGATGCCAGGTGGAAGATTGCACTTCGGCGGAGTTTTTCTTTCGAAGACAAAAGGTGGTAGCTTTCTGCCGTAACTGCCTACATGACGATGTGTCAGAATTTCTCCGTGCTTGTTGTTTTAATTAATATGCTGGACGCACTCTTTGTATGCATGATCGTACTTTGCGGCATATCAAAATAAATGGGAGTTTCGTCTGCATATCCAATTTGAGAAAGAAGAAAACCATTTTCTCGTCTAAGTTTGATTACAAACGTATGAAATTCAAATACTTTGTCCATGTGATCACACGGTAGATTCTGAGCTAGTGTGGTTCGTCTTCACAGACTGAGTCCGTGTCTCCACATAAAACGAACAGCCCATTCTGTGCTTGCCTTAATTATGCTCTTATAATGCCGTGATTATTTGCTCTGTCCTTCGCTTTCATCTGTATCATTTCATACGATACAGCAATACCATCATTGCTCAGTTCCGCTACATAGTTGGGCACTTCTTTCTCAACCTCGGGGAAATTTTGCATATTTTTGGCCACAAAACGATTGAAACATGGATTTAGTTTCCTTTAATTCTTCTTTCTGAGCTTGCCAGCAGCAAATTAATTTTGGTTCCACCAAACAGTCTTACCATGCACTTGATTTTATTATTTTCTGCAAAATAAACAACTGTAAGTATAATCTGCATGGTGTAACTACTATTCTTTTGCCCCGTTTTGCATGTCACTTTACAACTCATAGAAAGAAAAAGATCCACCTTATCAACACTAAATTTATTAATGTTTTTTAAAACAGGACCGGTTTCGACTTATCACAAGTCATCCTCAGCTGTCATTTACATACACATTAGAATACATGTTTTAACAGTAGTTGTATCTTACAAATAAACATGTCATGTTTGATAGACATTAGGTAGTATGTCTAGAAGTGAAATTCTGCTTCTTACGTCTAAGTTTAGAGGATCAAGAATATTAAAAAGATATCTATCTTTAACACATTAAAAGAATTACAACACATGATAAAATTTGTTGTTTACACCTGACCTTGAATATAGCATTAACGTTCAAGTTTTACTAGTAATAGTTCTTTAAAAAGACAACGCAATATGAAAGTCTTTTTAAAGAACTATTACTAGTAAAACTTGAACGTTAATGCTATATTCAAGGTCAGGTGTAAACAACAAATTTTATCATGTGTTGTAATTCTTTTAATGTGTTAAAGATAGATATCTTTTTAATATTCTTGATCCTCTAAACTTAGACGTAAGAAGCAGAATTTCACTTCTAGACATACTACCTAATGTCTATCAAACATGACATGTTTATTTGTAAGATACAACTACTGTTAAAACATGTATTCTAATGTGTATGTAAATGACAGCTGAGGATGACTTGTGATAAGTCGAAACCGGTCCTGTTTTAAAAAACATTAATAAATTTAGTATTGATAAGGTGGATCTCTTTCTTTCTATGACATACTGTAGATATCAATACGGAACATCATGAAATTTATTAATCAAGTTATTAATCAAGACTTTACAACTCACTCGCCTTGATCCTATGAAAGGCTGAGTGCAGCTGTTTGTTTGTTTATCTCTGGTCCTGCCTGGAGGCAGGCCAGGGTAGCAAGTAACTGAAAGGAATGTTTAATGGCCTTGAACTTTCTGTTCACAGAAATATTTATAGATGCTTGGAATCCAGGAAACGGACTTATCAGGTGCAAATGGTGTCCAGTTTCATTCCAAAGATGCTAGTGGAAATTACTCAGCATGCAGAAAATGAGAGAATAAGATTCAGAAAATATATTCTAAAAATATCGAGGTGAAAATTATGTGCGAGGGAGGGGGCGTTATGCAAGTATGTACGGTATCTGTTTAATAAATGGTGTAATTTCAAATATATGTGGAAAAGATAGTTCTGAAATCTGTTACTTTTTTTAGGAGAAAGTAAGAATTGGTCTGAGAACTTGGTTGTTTTGATTTGTAATTTCCTCAGTTCATACGAACCCAGTTTTGTTGAAAATATAGAAGCATTAACATTTTTTATAGTGTCTAGTTGGGAGACTGGCTGGAATGATTTCTTAAATTTCATGCTTTCTTCTGTATGAATGTTAACTGTTGGTTTGATGAATGGTAATGTATGTACTGGTATTGTAAATAAGAAATTTATTGTATAAGATATCTATTTGTGATGTATATAGAGTCATATTTTTTTCTGTGAAAATTACAATTGTTAGTGATTTTTCTTATGAGCATTTTTCTGGAAAGATTTCAATGTTTCCCAATCCTTGTCCTTAACAGGATTTAATGTAAAACTGTGAGTTTCTCTGATTTGCTGTTATTCAAGTGGCAAAATATTGTTTCCTTAGAAATTATTTGAATTTAGTCGCTCTTTGTTTTTCAGCCGCTTTGAATATGTTGGCTAAGGGGAGTAAGGCTGTGTCAGTTGAGTGGAGTTACCCACATCTGTAACATTCCTTAGCCCTTTCTTGAATTTATTTTACATGGTTTTGTAAATACAATCTTGTCCTCATTCGAGAACAAAAATTCTCAACTGTTGCATCAAATGCAAATTGTTCAGCTAGAAGCAGGATGAAAGATTGTCCGTATTAGTTCTAAAATAGATAATATGAAAGAGTTCAGTTCCTCATTAAGCATGACTTATCATTTCACTGTGTGAAAAGTTGTGAAACATTTTCTTTCTTTGGTCAGTTAATAACAACTTCTCATTTTTGACGGTGTCATTGTGATTTCCATGGACAGATCTCAAATTTGCTGTGTCTAGAATAATTATTTTTCCGTGTGGATGGGAGGTGGTCTATTCCATCAAAGCGAGCCTCTTTATAGACTTAGTTTCAATATCTGTACACACCCAAGCTGGTGTCATCATAAGAGGACTGCTTGTTGATGGACATCCCCTTTTGTTGCTAGTTTCACTCTGTTCTTGTTTTGCGAGTGCCTCACCAATTCTGATGCAAATATATAGAAGATCATTTCTTTCTTGGTATGGCCACATTAGTGGGGAGAAATCCAGGAAAACCCCATGATGCTATAGCTCTTATGGGTCTCTTGGCCTACCAAGCAAGCGCTGGTTGATTACAAGGTGATGTGTTGTCAGTGCGATGAATCCCTTCAGCCATTATTTTTTGGATTTCTAAATTGGGGCCACTATCTTACCATCGGATAGCTCCGTATTTGTTCTGGCATAGGCTGAGTGGATCTAGGTTTAAAAAAATCCCTGATGTTGCTGGGAATGGAATATTGGGTCACCGGGTGAGAGACAGTCTTGTTACCCCTAGATTGTGGGGCCAGATCCATTCTTTATTAGATTCAGTATATGATATGTATTGAGGGCTGAGAAATATGTAAGGTATTATATGAATAGAATGATGATAATGTACCTCTTGGTACAACAGCTTCAAGTTATTTTTAACAGTATATAGTTTGCTTTCTTTTGACATAGTGTCTTCAAATGAGGACAGCATACTTACAATTCTTTGCACTCTTTTAAGTTTCTGAAAGTCACAAAATGAACTGACGTAACGTGAAGTTTATATTTAACCATTAATCGGTTTAACATTCATGAAGTTATCGACAGCTGTATAATGTCAATAAATGATAGTTACCACTCTGCTTACCAGAGAAGGGAGCCATGGCTGATTTCCTTATACTGTACTACATATCATAATTGGTCCAGTTGAGACCAACAAATTTGAAATAAATGAATGAATGAAGAAAGTATGTTCAAAAGAAAGACATGTCACACATTCAGGCTGCATCCTTGATATGTCTAGGAATCCAGTCAGTTGAAAGCGATGTTCTCAAATGAGGACCTGGTGAATGAAAAGGTGGTGGTGCTAAGTGCTGCTGCACTGCCGTTTTGTACCTCATGGCTATGATATACAGGCTACATTTAAGCCCATTAGTCGTCCTCCTCCTCGCTGTATTTGATGAGCTGCTTCCATTTCTCTCTGTCCACTGCCTACTGCTTGTGTAGGTTCTCATTCAAGTCTTCAGGTATTAGCTCACTCCACCTTCTTCTGAATCTTCCTCTTTTTCATTTCCACTCAGTCTCAAATCATCACACTCTTCCCCACATAATCCTCCTCCTTTCTCATAGCTATTGCAATTGCAACTTGAATTTTTCCTGCTGTTTCTGCAACTTTTACTTTAGCTCATTCCAACAAATAAATCAATCATCAATGATCTGCATTTTGGGCTGTCGCCCAGGTGGCAGACGGACAGGGTACAATCTGGTTACTCCATGAATCCATTTCAACATTGTCATTTCTGCCACTTTCATTCTGTTGATTTGGCCTTTATTCAAAGCTAAGGTTTTGATGCCATATGTAATAGCTGGCCTCACCACTGTCTTGCATACTTCTCTTTTAAGCCTGCCTTATTCTGCTAGTGAGTTTCAATTCTGCACTTCTGGTTTCTTCAAAGACTGACCCGGGTAGTGGAAGTCGCTCACTCTCTTGATGCCGTCACCATTCAATTGCAGGATTTCTCTGTTACCATCTTCTCTGGCATGAAGAGGCAGATATTCTGTTTTCTCCAGTGCTGAGGCCCACTGTGTCAGTTTCCTAAGAACTCCTTCCTTTGTCTCTGAACATTGACCACGTCATCTACATACGTCATACACCATAATGCTGCTTCCCTCACTTTCTCTGTCATCACATCCTTTACTGTATTAACCTATCGTCTTGCAATGACGGAAATTTCCATTCACACATGCCTATAAATGCAATGGTGGAAATTTCTGTCCTGGTTCTGTATTCCTTTACTGAGATTTCCATGGAAACATATTGACATACCTTTGCGATCCCAACATGTTTAAGAAATGTTGTTAGTTGTATTTCTGCCGTCTCAGCCTTTCAGCTATGTATTGCACCATCAAAGAAGTTAAAAATGTCAGTCGAAACTTGTTTGTGTCAATTGCTGCGTAAAGCTGTGGTGACGGTGAAGTCAACATCATGGCCGAGTCAGATGAAGGTAGAATATTACTTTTTTTGTAGGTAAAATATTACATTTTTTGGAGGAAGGCGATTTCAGTGATGGTTTATCTGATGAAACCCATGCGGATTTACCTTTGTGTGGTCCGGCCCCGCGGTGTAGGGGGCAATGTTTCCGGTTGTCAGCTGACGGCTCCGGGTTCGATTCCCGGCCGGGTCAGGTTTTGATTGCAAATGATTAATATGCCTGGCCTGGGGACTGGGTGTTTGTGAAGTTCTTAATGTTCCTTTCCTCACTTCAACACTCTACACTTCCACAATTCCAATTACACGCAGGTATATATCATACGGTGCAAGTATGTGCAAGGTCTGCTACAACTGTTGTGGGGGAAAAAATCTTGAGAGAAAGAACAGGAGTGATTCCTGTAATGAATGTGATACGTTGGACTTAGATGTTTGACGTCATATTTTTAAAAATGATTACAAGTAATGAACTTCATTCCGGTTCTGTTTTGACTTTAAATACCTAAGATAAAATTCTAAAAGAATTAATTTGTATAAAGTCCACCTGTTCAATACAAGTTTGCCATTTGATAAATAGTCTGTCTAAAAAGCTACATAGGACATGTATCGACCTAGGCTAGAGATCATCATCAGCTAAAATAACACAAAGATGAAAGATATATCCAAAAACAGTGATACATAAAAAGCTTGAGATAAAATACCATCAACAAATGCAATTAAAATCTATGTTTAAAACGTTCATAACTACAATCTTGGACAAATCTAGTTGTAACAGGTGTGGGTCCAACCATATTTATCATGCTTGACAAACAGATAACTTTTGACAGTCTTCACAATTTTAAAGTATTCCTCAAGCCAACCAATAGTTATGGTAAAAATGATTGGACCTGCCGAGTAGACAGAGCGTAGAAAGTGACAGATGCAAAGGAAGCAAAAGGACAGTTTAGGATGGCTATTGTCAGGTTTTGTGTCAACGTTAACTGCTTCTGTAAATAACTTTAGCAGGTAGAATTGTCTTCAGGAAATGCCAAAGGAGAAGGGGAGGTAGAAATGTACAGTGGGCTCAGTTACAGGACAGATTTTACTGTATCTGTGTTTGATGGTGAATACCCTCAGTTCATTATGCCTAAAACAAACAGTTTGATAAGTGAACAATTGCAAGTATTTGTGTGGGAGTTTGGAGATAACCATTTCAGTACAGATTGCACTATTCTATTCTGTAAGCTGTGCAAAATTGCTTGATGATGCTTGTTGTTTAAAGGGGCCTAACATCGAAGGTCATCGGTCCCAGTGCAAAATTAAAACCAAGCTTGATAGCTGCAGTCGCTTAAGTGCGCCCAGTATCCAGTAATCGGGAGATAAAGGGTTCGAGTCCCACTGTCAGCAGCCTTGAAGATAGTTTTCCGTGGTTTCCCATTTTCACACCAGGCAAATGCCGGGGCTGTACCATAATTTTTTTTTGCTAGGGGCTTTACGTCGCACCGACACAGATAGGTCTTATGGCGACGATGGGATAGGAAAGGCCTAGGAGTTGGAAGGAAGCGGCCGTGGCCTTAATTACAGCCCCAGCATTTGCCTGGTGTGAAAATGGGAAACCACGGAAAACCATAATTAAGGCCACGGCCGCTTCCTTCCAACTCCTAGGCCTTTCCTATCCCATGGTCGCCATAAGACCTATCTGTGCGACGTAAAGCAAATAGCAAAAAAAAAAAAAGCAGCAAAATTAAAATAGAAGCTAAAAAGCAGGTTAATATTGAACAACACTGCAGTACATCAAAACATAAAAACAGTTTGGCTCAAAATGTTACATCACAGAACTGTAAACAGCTCCTTTTTCAGAGAATTTCATCACCGTCTATGGCAAGCAAAACTTCATATTTTAACAAGGATTTATGTATGATGTTTGCTAATTACTGCTGGAGAAAGTTAATAATCAGCACTTCAGCAATATTTTGAAGAAATACACTAATCAGCACATTCCAAATGCAACAATACATCACATGAACTACAGTATTTGACTACCTGTTACAAAGATGTTTTAAATGGAATATGATCCTCTGTTGCTGATAAGATCTGGGTTTCTCTGGATGGAACCACCGACGCTGAAGGGAGATACTGCCCCCATTTCCTACCATCAAGATAATTGCCCCAGACTAGTCAGCCATTCCCAGACGTGCTCAGTTCGAACTATGAAAAAACAACTTTAAAATTACACCCTGGATTTGATGGGGAACATATATCTAATATGGACGAGACGAGGTCAACTAATAGCTAAAAATGATACAAGGCGAGGCATGACATCAGTTTAGAGGAAAACATGTTTATGAAAATAAATATGAAAATATGCAGCAAAATCATCAAATGTGACAAACAAATATATGACTCACGTCTTTCTCAATGCTTATAGAGTTTATCTGTAACACGGTGGCCTGCATGCTTGCACCACACTTGTGGCTGGTTTGTTAATTCTTCCCATTTTAGATGAGTAATTCCCCATTTCTGCATACTTGGGGTCCCTAACTTAAAGAAAAGACGTGCTTTTAGTGCGCTTTGGGGTGATTTATCTAATCTAGCAGTACACAATAAAACTACGCTGAGTGGTGAAACATCCTACCAATATACACTGACTGACAGAGCAAATGCAACACCAAGGAGGAGTGGTCAGAACTTCATGCCAATTGCAGGGTAGACTGACGTCACTGAGGTATGCTCATGATGTGAAATGCGCCGCTGTGCTGCGCACGTAGCGAACGATAAATGGGACACGGCGTTGGCGAATGGCCCACTTCGTACCGTGATCTCTCACCCGACAGTCATCGTAGAACGTGTTGTCGTGTGCCACAGGACACGTGTATAGCTACGAATGCCAGGCCGCCGTCAACGGAGGCATTTCCAGCAGACAGACGACTTTACGAGGGGTATGGTGATCGGGCTGAGAAGGGCAGGTTGGTCGCTTCGTCAAATCGCAGTCGATACCCATAGGGATGTGTCCACGGTGCAGCGCTTGTGGCGAAGATGGTTGGCGCAGGGACATGTGGCACGTGCGAGGGGTCCAGGCGCAGCCCGAGTGACGTCAGCACGCATCCGCCGCCAAGCGGTGGCAGCCCCGCACGCCACGTCAACCGCCATTCTTCAGCATGTGCAAGACACCCTGGCTGTTCCAATATCGACCAGAACAATTTCCCGTCGATTGGTTGAAGGAGGCCTGCACTCCCGGCGTCCGCTCAGAAGACTACCATTGACTCCACAGCATAGACGTGCACGCCTGGCATGGTGCCGGGCTAGAGCGACTTGGATGAGGGAATGGCGGAACGTCGTGTTCTCCGATGAGTCACGCTTCTGTTCTGTCAGTGATAGTCACCGCAGACGAGTGTGGCGTCGGCGTGGAGAAAGGTCGAATCCGGCAGTAACTGTGGAGCGCCCTACCGCTAGACAACGCGGCATCATGGTTTGGGGCGCTATTGCTTATGATTCCACGTCACCTCTAGTGCGTATTCAAGGCACGTTAAATGCCCACCGCTACGTGCAGCATGTGCTGCGGCCGGTGGCACTCCCGTACCTTCAGGGGCTGCCCAATGCTCTGTTTCAGCAGGATAATGCCCGTCCACACACTGCTCGCATCTCCCAACAGGCTCTACGAGGTGTACAGATGCTTCCTTGGCCAGCGTACTCTCCGGATCTCTCACCAATCGAACACGTGTGGGATCTCATTGGACGCCGTTTGCAAACTCTGCCCCAGCCTCGTACGGACGACCAACTGTGGCAAATGGTTGACAGAGAATGGAGAACCATCCCTCAGGACACCATCCGCACTCTTATTGACTCTGTACCTCGAGGTGTTTCTGCGTGCATCGCCGCTCGTGGTGGTCCTACATCCTACTGAGTCGATGCCGTGCGCATTGTGTAACCTGCACATCGGTTTGAAATAAACATCAATTATTCGTCCGTGCCGTCTCTGTTTTTTTCCCAACTTTCATCCCTTTCGAACCACTCCTCCTTGGTGTTGCATTGTCACTGTCAGTCAGTGCATACACCTTGATAATGAGTAGCCTGTATGGTACTCATGAACACAAAAAACTGTGGGGAGGAACCACACACCAATAAAATTCACATAAGTGGCACAATATACACACATCAAAGAACAAAAATCTGTGAGCTTGCATCCGGGAGATAGTAGATTCGAATCCCACTATCGGCAGCCCTGAAGATGGTTTTCCGTGGTTTCCCATTTTCACACCAGGCAAATGCTGGGGCTGTACCTTAATTAAGGCCACGGCCGCTTTCTTCCAACTCCTAGGCCTTTCCTATCCCATCGTCGCCATAAGACCTACCTGTGTCGGTGCGACGTAAAGCCCCTAGCAAAAAAAATATGTTGTCATATTTTCCATATATCACCTAGAAAAAGCATGCTGCTCACACAGTCTCGATGGAAAATATTAATGAGAGAAATTTTACACTTTGAGCAAGCACTTCCTATTCAACATAGGTTCCTGAAGTAGATTACATGACGCAAAACCAATCATCTGGTGGACCTCACAATGTCACGCATAAATCCACGTGGTTTCCTGAAATAAATTACGTGACACAAAATTCAAGAAAATAACAGAGTAAGCTTTTACCAATGCCTGCTGTCATTTCTTGATGGATGCAGTACTTTTGCATCCATCTCTTGGCACAGGCCAGAGTAAAGTGTAGCTTCCACCGAAGTCCCAGTCAACATCCATGGCTGTGGCAATATGGAAGTTGCTGGGGTATGGGTAGTGCTGAGTAATGACATTCGGAACATGACTAGTGCATCTGAGTGTTATGAAAGGTGCTGCTCATAGGGTCAGTCGTGCTGCAGTAGTACTTTCTGACCCAGTGAGGAAAGCAATGGCAAACTACTTCACTTTTCATCTTGCCTAGTACGCCTCTTTGGTGCTGCCATTGGTTTTTGGCGTTTCCTTATAACCGCATAACCTTTGGTGGTGCTATTTGTGGATCCAACCAGTCTCCGGGCTGATGACCTAACAGACAGACAAGCTTTTACCTTGAACACACAACTCAATGTTGGTCTCTGAAAAAGATTACATGACACAAATAATCCTCAATGGAGTCATACCATAAAAGACAAGTCAAAACTAAGCGTCGCGATATAAAAGTCTCGTCTATAGCATCAACCGTAATGACATGGACAAACACCAACAAAATCAACACAAATAGGCTGCTTAAATAAAACTCTCCTTGGTAGAAACACACATCTTCGCCTACCACACGGCGGACTGACTCGAAGGCAGAGATTCAGTCTCCCAAAATTTGCAGCAAATACCAAAAACATCCGGGGTCCAACCCTTAACCCACGCTGCACACAAGCCTACCCGAGGCAAGTTACTCAAACATAAAATGCAGGCCTTTTAGAATGTGAAACGTGTCCCCTTACTCAACATCACAGAAAAAAAAAAAATTATCACATGTCCTAAGTTGCCAAAACGGATACAAATATATAAATGACGTCGTCTAACTTTCGCTCTCAAGAAAAAAATCAAAACACCGCGTTGGTCAACATGCCAGAGCACTCGCGCTTGTAACGTTAAACTTTGAAATAAAATGGCCAACTCTGTAATATTACAATAACTAGAAACTGAGATATTACCACATACACATAAATCATGTCTGAAAATCTGAAAGTTTCTGAAATATCTTACCCGTTCAACTCGAAAAAATCACACATAATAATAATAGCAAGTTAAAACTGATTGTAATATTCAGAACTTGGAATATGAAACTGCGATCGAAGATATCGTGAACCAATCGCAAATTCACACCCATATTTACATTCAAGGAATCTCCGTGGCTCAGACGGCAGCGCGTCGGCCTCTCACCGCTGGATACCGTGGTTTAAATCCCGGTCACTCCATATGAGATTCGTGCTGGACAAAGCGGAGGCGGGACAGGTTTTTCTCCGGGTACTCCGTTTTTCCCTGTCATCTTTCATTCCAGCAACACTCTCCATTATCATTTCATAGCATCTATCACTCATGCCTAAATCACTTTGGGAGTGGCGACCCCATCGTACTAATAGCCTATATCTGATTAATTCATTCCATCCCTGACCCGGTCAGTGACTGGAAAACAGGTTGTAGGTTTTCATTTTCATTTACATTCAAATAATCATGAAGATGACGCTAACAAAGGTCGTGGATCGAAGTTCCACCAACACACATTCTCATCCACACTTTGTGCAATAAATCAGAGAAAACGTTACGGCATGTTGTCGTACACTTTGAAATCTCATTATCTAATGCATCTAGTCGTTCCTGACTTTAAATCCTTTTTTACATTTACGTGTAAGCCCCGAGACGTTCACTGCGTCTCAAACATCAAAGGAAAACAAATCAATAATAAACAAGGCTAAAAGCAAGAAACTGACTTGTAAAAAGAATGACGTTAACCACTCAGCTATAAAATCTCAATAAAAGAAAAGGCGAGCTGTGACCTCATGAAATCGGTCCACATGTACTTTACAGTTATTTACATTTAAATATACAAACTTCCTTACATGATTGAAATAGGATGTGGTTCTTCCAACCAACGGCTAAACCTACTGAAATCAAATAATAAAAAAACTAACCTATCCCCTTGGCTACATTAAAACACATGCACAAATACATTATTACACTGCAAATCCAATACTCATCTTTTTGTTGATTCGGACACCCGCTGTCGATCAGCCGGCTTCCAATCCTTCTAGCCAGCCATATTTATGGTGATTCCTTCAAACTGGAACTCGTTCAGTCTGTGGTTCTCCATCCTGGCGTAGAAAGCGGGTTCCCATAGTCTTCCTGCTACTGCCGGTTCGGACCTTAACTATAACATTCTGTTCATTCATGGTATTACCATTGGGTCAGTACTACCTGTAATAATAATAATAATAATAATAATCGTATGGCCTCAGCTACCGTTTGCAGACATTTCGATTTGACGCCATCTGGCTGTCTGCTCGTCAATTTCGACGTTCCGGTTTACTTTGTCTGCCATCTAGCGGACCTAGAGTAAACCGGATCTCTCTTGGGCGTCTATGGCTGAGATTTAATTAATTTTGTCGGGTAAATACCAAATGTATCACCAGAGATCTTTTACATGCCGACATCGTACGACATGGAGTGTCGAATGGACTTTTTTTCCGCCCTTCAAAAATCCGACTACCTCTGCCGGGTTTGAACCCGCTATCTTGGGATCCGGAGGCCGACACTCTACCACGGCTCCACAGAGGCAGCTAGTACTACCTGTCAGTTACTATTTACAACAGTCGGGGTAATTCCCCGTGACCGTTAAAACCAGTTTGCATTCAGCCATGCGACAACTCTTCGGTTATCTAACACTGTAACTAGGTCAATCTCCCACTCACTCCGCACTTCAACTGTATTATGTCGGCTCAACATCCGGAAAACAGTACACAAAGTGTTGTACTAGAAACTGTAGCGTTCGTGTCCTCGGAAAATTTACTTTAAATAGGCAGGCAACTATGTGCATAAATGTACATATCGAAACTGTTCTTTTCGTCTGAAATTTGAAGACACTAAAATGCAAATTTATCGAAGTTCAATTTCACCCAGAAATGTTAGTGCGCAAAGGTAAAGTTATTATCTTGGCATTGTTCTTACAGGCGCCCATGCCTACAAATATTCTTAGCTCACTCCTAAATCATGAGTAAGTGAAGTCTGAGAGTATTGAGCTAAATGTTAGAAAATCTCCACACGATCAAGATACATAATACCTGACTCCGCACACGCCATAAATACACTTCATCTCACGACATTACTACTTCGAAGACTCCGGCCGAATAAAGGTTGCTAGCTCAAGCGCTGGTCACTTTTATTAATTCGCCTCCATGGATGCTGTCCTATTCTCGTTCAGGGCCATCTCTCGCTTTAACCGATGTATAGTCAATATCGGAATGATGCTACCTTTTCATTGGTACAAACCATCGCGTCTCCGACGCTGACTTCAAACTCATGTCGTATGATATTCTAGCCTCGCGCCGGGCTTCCGAAGTGTGGTCCGTTGGTCCAAACCATTTTCTTTCATCATTTTCTTGTTCTAAAGCAAGCATGTGAAGGTTGGGTGCGACATGTAGCAATCCCTCTTTCTTAATATAGCTTACGAACAAATAGACCCTCGGCTCCAATCATCTTGTTGAAATTGTGATACCATGCCTTGGTCCCTGCAAATTTCCAAGACTCAATAAAATGAAATATTTACTGTACTCTCAATAAATGAAAGATCAATTAAATGAACACTTCAATAAGGGCTCAATACTTGGCAAACGTTTTCAAGTTTGAAGGGTAGATCGAACTGGAGATAATTTTCTCGTTTCCTGTGAAGTATTGGACAGAACTAACCACTCAACAATTGCTGTTACATTTGATAATGCAATGAATCTGTTGTGGCCTGAAGGAGTGAAGAAGGAAAATGTTCTGCTTCTATTCATTAATGCAGTTCCATATATGGTGAAAGCTGGCAAAGGTTTGCAGCTTCTTTACCTTAAAATGATACATGTAACATGCATTGAACATGCATTAAATAGAGTTGTGGATGAAATTCGTGGAAATCATCCTGATGTGGGTAAGTTAATCTCATTAGTGAAAAATGTCTTCATCAAAGCTCCACTATGAATGCAGAGATTCAAGAAAATGGTTCCTTCTTTACGATTGTCTCTGCAACCCAGCCTCACACGTTGGGGAATGTGGCGTAATGCTGCAAACTAAAACTGTACAAATTACTGTACAGTGCTATCGCAGATGTTAATGCACTCAACGAAGGCGAAGCCTCCTCCATCAAAACTGCCAGCACGCTTCTTTCAAGTATGAGACCGACGGGAAATGTCGCTTATATGAAGTCAATTTTCAGTATATAGACAACAATCATACAATTAGAAGAAACTGGTGTTCAGCTCTGTGATGCCCTTCAACTGGTTCAAATGTTGTTGCTGTGCGCTGTGAAGTTCGTGAATGTGTAAATTCAAAATTACAATGATTGCTGGGTCGGAATGAAGGGTTCTCTGCTCTCTCTGAGCTTAGCGACAATCTGAGTGACAAGCCGACAAAATTCCCTGAAGGTGAGCCTCAATTGAACTCCAATGATTTAACTTATTTCAGATATGCCCCTATAATATCCTGCAATGTTGAGCGTTTTTCTCCTGTTATAAGTCACTCATCATCACCATCATCATTTTCATTTCCTCTTGTCCAGCTCCTGCCAGTCAGGGTTTTGATGGCACTTCTCTACTTTTGCCTCTCCTCCCACCACTCCTCTTTGGTAATTCTATTCCAGTCCAGTCTTCTTTTTCTTAAACTGTCCTTGACAGAGTCTATCCATCTTGCTCTGAGCTTCCCTCTTGCCCTCTTTCCTGCTAACTTAGCCTCCAACACTTGTTTTGGTACCCTTCCCTCCTCTATCCTCATATTATGTCCATACCACCTCAATTTATTCTTTTCCATCCTATCGCTCAGTTTTCTACCTCTATGTCTTTTCTGACCTCAACATTTCTTACTCTGTATTTCCTTGTCTTCCTTACAATACTCCTTAGGAACTTCATCTGACTGGCCTGAAATTTACTCTCACTTCTTGTTGTCAAAAGTCAAAATCTGTGATGCATACGTTAATATAGGGGTATAGCACATCTTGTACATTCTCTTTTCACATTTCCTAGAAACGTCTCTGTTCCACACTAGGTTCCTTACATTCTGGTAGAACATATTTCCTGCTTGTACACTTCTACTGATCTCCTTATCCAACCTTGCGTCTTGTATTATTTCACTTCCCATATATTTGAAGTATTCAACAACCTCAAAGTTTTGTCCCCTGATACTAACGATTCCTTTTCCTTCTCTTTCTCCCCTTGTCATGACCACTATTTTGATCTTCTTCACCCTGATTTTCATACTGTATTTCTCAGTATTATAATTTAAAGCCTGTCGTTGCATTTGCACTTCTGTATTGTTGACTCCCCAGACCACTACCGGTATGTCATCTGCAAACAACAATATTTTCATATCCCCTATATATCTTGCCTTTATTTTCTTTAGGATTTCATAACCATTATAAACATAAGTGGCAAAAATACACTTCCCTGTCTTGGTCAGGTTTGGTTTCTAAACCAATCTGTTCTCACCACTGGGGTCTGGACAAAAATGAAACAGTTCTTATACATTGCTTTCACTAGTTCCCTTGACTGCTTTCCATCTCCTTTTTTTTCCCCAGGGTTTCCCACACCTTTTCTGTATCAACACTATTGTTTGTCTTCTCTAGATCAAGGAATACCATCACCAGATCCTTTCCATATTCCCACTGTTTTTTCATCAGCTATCTCATGGTAAATATAGGGTTTATTGATGACCTGCCCTGCCGAAATCCATACTGCTCTTCTAAATTTCTTTCCACCCTTTCTCTCATCTTTTCTATTATACTCTCCAATATTTTAACTACTTGTGACAACAGTGTAATTGCCACATACCTTCCTGTCACCTTTCTTCAATACTGGTAATATAAATAATGGCGTATGGCCTCCGGAGAGGCCTGATGCTGGTCTTTCTAGTACGCGGTCTATTAGGCAACTTGCATGTCTGTGAAGATGAGGGCCCTACCTAGGATGATTTCTAATATTGAATACGCCACACACACCCAGCCCTCGAGCCAATGGAATTAACCAAGTAAGGTTAAAATCCCCGACCTGGGCGGGAATCGAACCCGGGACCCTCTGAACCGAAGGCCAGTACGCTGACCATTCAGCCAACGAGTCGGACTTAAATACTGGTATTATTACACCATTACATCAATCATCAGGTACTAGCTTTTTCCTCCATATACACTTTAGCAGCCTATATAACAAATGTAGATCCTGTTGCCTTTATCATTTCCAAACATATTTCATCTATCCCTGCTGCTTTTCCTGTTTTCATTTGTTTAACAACCATATCCAGCTCTGCCGTTGTAATACCACTCTCCATTTCTGGATCATGTTCATTTACTACTACATTCTTTTCTGCATCATTTCTCACATACAGGAGTTTATCAAAATAATCTCTCCACCTATTCTTTTTTTATCTCATCTGGATCTGTCATTACATTTCCACTCTCTTCCTTCAATTGTTTTCTGTATCTTTTTCTTTTCTCTTATTTTTTATCAATCTATACAAAAACATCCTTTTCCCACTGTTAACATCCTTTTCCAACACTTGTGTGAATCCCAACATTTTTTCTTTTCCTCATTTACCATTTTTTTACACTTTTAATTTCCTGGTACTTAATCTTACTTCCTTCTTTACTATCCCTGTTCCATTCTTGCCATGCTTTCTTCTTATGTTTAACAACCTCCTTCACCTTTCCATTCCACTAAGGTGTCTCCTTTTCCTTCACTCTCGCCGAAGTTCTGCCACAAATCTTCTCTGCACAGCTTACAAAAGTGTTTTTAAATTTGGTCCATTTTTCTTCTACACTTTCTATTTCTGATACAGGGATGTACTGTTTTAATCCCTCATCTGCTAGTGCTGTTACATCCATTAACTGTTTCAGATTTATTTTCTCAACCAAAAAGTAATAAATAACTGTTTTTGTCCTCCTTTCACCCAAGCCATATCTAGTGATCTTTGTACTCTTCTTCTTTGTAAACCAAGTGTTACCCACAATCATTCCATTTCTCTCACAAAAATCAATCAACTTACCTTCCTCGCTGTTTCTTTCTCAATATCCAAATGGACCAATCACTTCTTCTTTACCAATTCCTTAAGTTTCAACCTGTGCATTGAGGTCTTCCCATGAACTCAGCTGAACTCCATTGATTTGACATTTTGAATACGCCCCAGTAACATCCTGCAATGTTGAGCGGTCTTTTTCCTGTTACAAGTCAATGCTGCGTGTAAATAGAAGATTGTTCCTATTTGAAAACTTTTAAATGTATGCCATTTGCTATTGTAATTATTTCTGATCATCCACCAAAATGTGACATTTATTTCATTCTGTGCAGAGTCAAGAGTTAGCTCTGGATTGAGTAATTAAATAAATTCAAAATATAATAATAAAAATGCCGGGCTGAATGGATGGCTTAGACGGTTGAGGCGCTGGCCTCTGATTCCAATTTGGCAGGTTCGATCCTGGCTCAGTCCGGTGGTATTTGAGAGTGCTCAAATACCTTAGCCTCGTGTCGGCAGACTTACTGGCACGCAAAAGAACTCCAATATAGTTGGTCCGTTATTGGACGTTATAAATTTTCCGGCTAACTCATTCCTGGTTGCCAGCGTTTCGCCCCAGTGTGCTAAAATGGGCTCATCAGTTGGTAAATACAACGTAACACACCTGCCAAGACCGCACGGCTATTGCATACCATGGAGGCCACTGCGTCAATGTCAATGTAGTATGAAAGACTTTGTCTCATTTAAAAAAATTGATGCCTGCCTGGCCATCAGATCATACAGATGTTGATTCCCATGGGAACCTGAAATATTTTTCCCGAATGAGTAAATTTATAGTAGCAATATAGTTGGTCCGTTATTGGACATTATACATAAATTTATAGCAGCAATATAGTTGGTCCGTTATTGGACATTATACATTTTCCAGCTAACTCATTCCTGGTTGCCAGCTTTTTGCCTCAGTGTGTTACGTTGGGCTCATCAGTTGGTAAATAGCACACCTACCAAGACACATGGCCTCCATGGTATGCATTAGCAATCGACGATGTTAAGTTTACGGCACATACGAGTTTTTCACTTTCCTGTTTTTCATATCTCCTTTCCAATCGTTGAATAATGTTCTTCAAAAAAATCCGTCGACATCTTCCTTCGTGAGGAAATATTACGTCTGCCTGTGGATGTGGGTGGTAGAATACCTCCACGGTATCTCTTGCCTATCGTAAGATGTGACTAAAAGGGGGTAATTTCCAGCGGATCATCACGAGGAAGCGTGAGCTGTAGACCACAAGGCCCCGAGCTAAGTCTGGCATCGTTTCCGCTTACATTTGTCAGGTCCCTCACTTTCAGTTTTCTTCTTCGGCCTCCTTTGGTCACCTCTTGTGCTCTTCCGACCCTGACGGCATTAGACTTGAGGACCTTCTTTTTCTTTTTCCGATACCGTCATTCTTCGAAGGGTTCTGGATGGGAGTGGGGGAAGCAATGAACGAAATTTCTTTCAGAAGGTGCATCGACATACCCATCTAAAACAAAATGACATAGAGTCCCAAACTAAAATTAAAACGTCTTCGTCCATCGCTTTATCTTTTTCAGGATGACGAGGTTCTGGCGAACAAATTTTAAAAACTGTCATTTTTTTGTGTAAGATGGATACCATTTAAAACAAAATACATCGGATTGTTATGCGTCCATGTTTCTATAAATAAACCAGTCAGCAGATGGTACAGACGGTAATTGAATAACATGCGTACATAATGTCATGATGCACTAAAAGAAACTAGGCTTAAAAGTTGGTCAGACTGATATGTTATTCGAGAGTACCAAAATACTAAGAAGATGACTCCGCCGACGATTGAAGCGGATGGAAAGGGAGGGGTGAAGGCGGGAAAAGGACTGGGACTTATAATGGACGTTTTGTAATTTGGTACAAAGCTATGGATATAAACAAGCACATCGTCTTTTCTCGCATCTACATATTTTAATATCTAACTAATGGCATTTGACCTAGGTAGGGCAAAAATGACACCAGTACGGGCAACGCTCTGGCGACGGACCTGCCGTCGGCCATCTTTTGCGTTTCTGATGAGAGCTCAGAGGGGGATGGTTGCTCATTTGTACTTTCCCTTAAAATAATAATAATAACAGCTGGGATATGGCGGAGGTCGATATTCTAGTTGTTTTAATTAACATTCACCATACATACATACATACATACATACATACATACATACATACATACATACATAGGCCTGTATACATGAGTGGTGAAGCGTTAGTTCAAGTCGAAGGCATGCACAATTCAATTATACCAATTCTACCCAAACTATAATTAATTTAATTTCAATATTATAATTAATTTCATATAATTTAGTACCGGTACTATAATTATCAATACAATAAAATGTTTATTTTTACATTTTAAGGCAAAATCTTCCAAATCCACGAAATTATTTGCACTTTAAATCCAACCGCCGCTACTTTTTTCACGAATTATTAAATAATGACGGCACCATAAAAGGATTAATGCGAGTTTCTTTTCTCAGCTTTTAACATACCTTTCTCAATGCCTGCTGCATTTCTTTGCGATCACCCATTATCACAAAAACTACTAAATTAATGTTCTGACTGAAAACACCGCGCACTTCACGTAGCATCTGACAAAAACACTTTAAAGACTGCACTGCAACATGTGTAAAGAGAGAAAGAAGTATAGGTTATCCTGTCTTTTGAACAGTGCATTGCATGCATTTCTTTAAATGTTAATTTTCGGGGGGGGGGGGGGAGCGACCTCGCTGCTATTAATTGTATTAATTGTAGACTGTTATGCCTTTCATTGTTCAGTCTGCAAGCCTTTGTGAATGAACTGGGTATCTCTACAATCCTCTGCGACCTCGTTTTGTTCTACGCCCCTTATTACCTTTTCTCTGGCAGGCTGCAATAAATTATCTGAACTGTTTGAGTACTCCATAAGAAGGATTTCTGATTCGGTCGTACATATCAGATTATAACGAAGAGAAGTACTGGTCAGATTGTCTGACAGGGATTCCAGATGGTGGAAAATCATTGGTAAAATATCGTCATGCTTGTTTACTTAAGTCTGGAGTTCAGAGAGGAGGGAAATCATTTCAGTACTACCTTCCAAAGATGTTTAATACATGTTCACGATATCTTAACATGGTGTTACGGAACGCCGGATGGGAATCACTGCCATAACCTATCAGTAACAGGTATGATGGTCAGGAGTAGTGATGGGCAGTCTGAGACTAGGTCTCGAGATTTCTCGGGGTTTCTCGAGACTAGCGCAGGCACTGTTTCTCGCGAGGAATTTCGAGAGATCTCGGGAGCGTTGTTCCCGCATTGTGCGGCGAACAGCGTGTCGTAGGCCTGCAGGTAGTCGGAGCTGAATGTTGTTTGTGCCGAGTATGCGAATAGCCAACCACGGGCCTTCTCCCTTTCGTAAATACGTGTCAACAAGCGACTAGGGCGTTCATTTTACCGAGTCCTATTTTGACGCAGTATAACATAATTATAATGGATACGCATTCTGGCACTATATGCACTGGTAGGTACACGAATGAGTGGTTTAAGTACAGAACCTGACGGCTACTCTAGGTACACGTACCTGGATACTAGAGGCGTGCATTATTCGAACTCGAGACGAGACAAGATGTGCCTTGCTGCATATGCAACCACCATTACGCATGAATGGAATGTGTTATCTAAAGTGCTTCAGTTTGTTCCAGTTCTTTCGACAGATAGGTGTACATCGTTATCAGACCTCACATTCAATAACATATGACCAATGCTTGTGTTTATCGATAATTTGACGACGAAGGATGTAATTCCTTACAATGTTATAGAGTATTCCCGGCATAATTAGGTACTTCGACTTATGACGGTACAGTGTGAAATTGTACTAGTTCTATGCGACAACTTGAAGACGATATCCGAAATGCAACGTAAGTCGTGTATGTCGGTTATTTTGAAGAGATGCCACACAGCACAGCCCGCTGTGTTGTCTATTCAAAAGAAGTAAAATACATCGGCAGAAATACTTCTGGGATGATCCGACACTTAAAAACACATAATATGAATGAAGAAGAATAGTCATAGAACACCTCCGGCCCGGCCTGAATCACAAGAAGCTGCCGTGCAGACAACGATTGTGAGGCATCCAGGTAGGTTTACATCCCAATAACAGTTATTAGAAAATCATACGGGTTATTCAGCTAAGAAGTCCACCTAAAATAACTCTTGAGCAGTTTAACACATTGCTGTCCGTCCCATCTGACGTATAACTGGCCCCTGTGGCCGGAAGGTTTTGGCAGAGACATGGAGTTATTGCAGGGTATCATAATTTAATAATTTTAGGTTCATTCACAATTATATCTGTCCATTTTAAAGTTTTTGGTGAGATTTTAGATTTTGGTTCATTCTGGTATTGATATCTGTTTGATTCCTCCACCATATACGCCAACAAATCATTACAAATGAACAACTTGACATCACAACCTATATTTTCTGGTTCACTCGGCGAAATTTTTAACGCCAGGCGTCCACGAGAAAGACTCCAAAAACAGTATAATATCCTGTTAGGCCACTAACTGCCAGAAATAGTGAGAATATTATCAACAGTACTTACATCTGGACCATCTTTGCTATCTGAAGCATCAGGTCATTGCTCACACGGTGCAATAAACGTGTCATTCAACGCATCACTTCCACATAAATGCATGACACTAGCACTAGAATTATCATTAGACAATTCATCTTCACTCTCCTCACAATCACGGGAAAATATGACAAATTATCAGCGTATAATTCATGTATAATATCACCAGGAGTCAGTCCACTGTTTTTGTTTACCGGGGCTGCCATTTTTGTTTACTAGCATTGATGGATGCACGGAAGATATTCGAAGGCAAAAACAAATGCAACTGACGCACTAAAACGGGCAAAACCAGTACTAAAAGAAGCGTAGTTTTTCTACCATTTAGGCACATCAACGATAATCTCCAGATAGTTCCTCAATAACCGTTAGATGGCATCAGAAGACAGACTTGCACAAACACGTATTTATACGTGATCGGCTGCAGAGCACCGTGCTTGGAAACACGTATTGATACGTGAGCGGACAGCATTGTGTTAAGATACTGGCATTCTGTCTTCACTTTCATTAATGGTATTAAGGAGCTCATAGTTCAACATGCAGTGCTTTCCTAGGCTTTTGACAAAATTTATCGTCACACATGTTTCCATATGAGAACTAATGATGATAAATACCAAGCTTACACTCGTAGTTACTGGAACGTCGCGTCGCAAAGCTCGCAGCACACGAGAATCGGTCTCGAGAGCGTTGCTCATCACCCCTGCTGAAAGAATTGGAGCAAAGTCGGGCATATTAGATTACACGTTCCACTCATGTGTCATGGGGGTTGCATATGTAGCAAAGCACATCTTCCCCTTCTGAAGTTTGACTAATGCACGCCTCTAGTATCCAAGTAGGTGTACATCCTATCTACAGATATTCACAAATTATGTAGGGTTATTCAGCTGAGATGTCCACCTCAAATGAGCCGTGAACAGTTTAAGGTATTGACATTCGGTTATCACTTTCGTTAATGGTATTAAGGAGTTTATAGTTGAACATGCAGTACTTTTCCAGGCTTTTGACAAAATATATTGGCTCACACGTGTTCACACGAGAACGATATACTATCAAGTTTACAGTCGTACTTACTGGTACGTCGCACAGCTTGCACTACAGGAGGACCGGTCTCGAGATTCTCACGAGAGTCTCGAGATCTGCGACGTCGTTGCCCATCACTAGTCAGGAGTATCTTAAATGCGCTCTTCCAGCTGTAAAGCGTCCTGTCTCACTATCCCTTACTTCCCGTTCGAGGCATTCAAGAACCAGCCTTTCAATTAATCATTAATCAGTCATCATTGATTTGCATTTGAGGGTGTCGTCCAGGTGGCGGATTCCCATTAAATGATTTCAAAGAATTTCGGAAATTTATCGAATATTTCCTTTGATCAATTATTCCAATGCCTAAACGAGTATTTGCCCCAATTTGTCCTTTTGAATTCCAACTTTATCTTCATATTGTGATCTTTCCTACTTAAAAAACACCGGTTGAGTTGGCCGTGCGGTTAGGGGCTCGCAGCTGTGAGCTCGCATCTGGGAAATAGTTGGTTCGAATCCCACTGTTTCCCATTTTCACACCAGGCAAATGCCGGGGCTGTAACTTAATTAAGGACATGGTCGCTTCCTTCCAATTCCTAGGCTTTTCCTGCCCCATCGTCGCCATAAGACCTATCTGTGTCGGTGCGACGTAAAGCAAATAGCAAAAAAACAAAAACAAAAACCCTTTTAAAATACCATTCAAATGTATTAGTCTACTAATATCATTTCACGCCTTCTCTCAACTGTCAGCTCGGAACGTACTGCTTGGTCGAGCAGCTTATCTCCTTACTCCCAAGTCCTCCCAGCCCAAAGTTTGCAACATTTTCGTCGAAAGTCACCCAGAACAAATCAATTGTGCTGCTTTTCTTTAGATAATTTCCAGTTCTTGAATCGAGTAATGCTGGTGAATGTTCCATACACTGGAACCATATTCTAAGTGGGTCTTACCAGAGACTTACACGCTCTCTTATTTACATCCTTACTACAACCCCTAAATACGCTCACAACCATCTAAAGAGATCTGTAAACTTTATTTTCAATCTCTTTAAATGTGATTACCCCATGAAGATCTTCCCTTATATTAACACCTAAGTACTTGCAGTGATCTCTGTGACGTAATTTTATCCCCACCAACACAGTAATGAAAACTGGCAGGACTTCTCCTCTTGTTAAAACTTACAACCCGACTTTCCATTCGTTTACCATCATACCATTGTCTATTGTCCCTCTCACAACAATGTGGAGGCCTTTTTGTAGTCGCTCACAAGTCTGTAACTTATTTACGATTCCATATACCGTAGTTTTTTTTTTGCTATGGGCTTTACGTCGCACCGACACAGATAGGTCTTATGGCGACGATGGGATAAGAAAGGCCTAGGAGTTGGAAGGAAGCGGCCGTGGCCTTAATTAAGGTACAGCCCCAGCATTTGCCTGGTGTGAAAATGGGAAACCACGGAAAACCATTTTCAGGGCTGCCGATAGTGGGATTCGAACCTACTATCTCCCGGATGCAAGCTTCACAGCCGCGCGCCTCTACGCGCACGGCCAACTCGCCCATATACCGTAGTAAAACATCATCTGCAAAGAAACCTTATCTGTGATACCAGTTACTTTCTTTCTGTAGAACAGCAACCTCAGAAGCATAGTATTCCTCTCTGTACTTGCTAAATGTTGCCCACTGGAAATCAAACGACACGTGAGTTGATGAGAGACACTGATACCTATCGTGCGTTGAGTAGGGTCCATTCCACCACACAAAGCATGTTGTTTAGCAATTCACCTCATCTTCTATTCTAGCCGCATGTTTTAACAGATAGTCTAATCTTGTAATTGTGAGTCTGTTTAATCTGGTGGATGCAATTAGCCTGCTGTCACGAAATGATGAATTGCTTCATTTAATTCTGGGGTGCATTGCATGTGAGCTATCGTCCTTACAGCTCGTGAGGGTACAGAATATGAGGCTGCCTTTCTCTTTGAAAGCAAACTACAGCTCCATTGCTTGGCAAGCAGACCAGCTTGATCTCAATGGACTTAACCTTCCCCGACCGGCTTGAAAGTGATAAACTACTTGAGGAGAGTTCTCTCGTTAATGAATCAATTGTCATAACTAGACTGAGGATCTCTATGTAAAAACCTATTATTTCCCTGAGTATCTAGCTCAAGGAAATGTGTTTAATTTCTTGGCTAATTTAACTCGGAACTGTGATTGCATACAGCCTAAAAGGGCCTATTTCAACGTTACTGCCTCTGTTTTCCTATTTTAAGTTAAAAAGCCTAAAAGTTTTTACTTTATACAATGTATATCCAGGCCTTGTTCATTTTTCTCTAGGAAGTCGGATATGAAGTGAGATGAATCTTCGTAGCGAGATTTTACGACCGGGTGCGCTTCCTGACGTCAACCTCCTCAGAGGAGTTAGTGAGATGAAATGAATGACGTGATATATGATAGAGGAAGGGAGAGAATGAAACCCGTTGCCGGCTCATAGCCTACTCCTCTCGAATAGCAGTAAGGGGTCTGCTCGAAGCTTAACGTCTCTATCCGACGGACGAATCGCCATCAGTAGCGTCATATGCCCTTACTCCATATGAGCACTGCTGAGAGGTTTGGAACTGAACCCAGGCTTTTGGCGCGCAATCTGGTGATTGCCGGCCAGCATTCTGATGGAGACTTTTTTTCGACCGATGGGACTCGAACCGACTATCCACGGTGTCAGACCGTAACGATCGTGGCCACCAAAATATAAAATTCACAGTTAACAAAAATGATTGTAGTGTTCTTCGAACTGGTGGAAATGCCTGCAAAAATGAGCAATGGCCAGGCCTCGAGCAGGTTCAACTGTAACGGCATAGCCAAACTGGCAACACTGTGGATATTGTATCTTGTCTCACAAGGGGAAGTAACAGCAATGGGGTTAACGATGTTGTTAAACTGGCAACACTGTGGACATTGTACGACGTAATGTGCATCTTGTCTCACAAGGGGAGGTAACAGCTATGGGGTCAACGATGTCGTTCAATTTTTAGGAGGTTGATTTTCGTAAATTATAAACAGATACGAGTCCGAGAGAGCCTTTTAAATTTAAGCACCCATATGGCATGTGTACTGCGGACTTGGACTCGCATTGTAACGTAAACCTTCTTTGAATAGTGCTCTCAAGTCGGCCAGGTGCAGATTTAGCAAAACCGCTTCGCAAAGCGATCTGATTGGTTAACTTCAGCAGCTGATAAATTGACAACGGCGTGAGATATCCAATTATTTTTTCAAATTACTTATCAGTATGACCAACCCTCTAACGCTCATGAACCCGGTTCACGTCGTTTCCGACCACCCTGTATATATCATTTTAAGTGCCAGTACTTTTGAGAATGTTTAATCGTTTCTATGCCTGGCTGAGTGATTAAGACGATTCAGGCGCTGGTTTTCTGAGCTCAAGTTGCAGGTTCGATCCTGGCTTAGTCCGGTAGTATTTGAAGGTGGTCAATTAATATGTCAGTCCCATATCGGAAGATTTACTGGTACCTTCAAGAACTCCTGTGGGGTAAAATCCCGGCACCTTGGCGTCTCTGAAACCGTAAAAGTAGTTAATGGGACGTAAAACCAATAACATGAAAACGTATTACTATTCATCCTTTATACAAATACATTTTGGACACGAAAGTACTATTTACTATAGCCTGCAACTCTACGTACAGGTGTAATGTTGGTTTATTCGCCTTTGCCAATAAAACTGCTAGTTTGTAAACATTGCAGTATTTTTTTAGTGTGTAGTGTTTTCCTATCCTATAATTTTAGCGCCTATTCTATGCTTTATAAAGCCTAAATGAGTAAACTCATGTCTTACCGAGCTCGATAGCTGCAGTCGCTTAAGTGCGGCCAGTATCTAGTAATCGGGAGATAGTGGGTTCGAGCCCCACTGTCGGCAGCCCTGAAGATGGTTTTCCATGGTTTACCATTTTCACACCAGGGGCTGTACCTTAAATAAGGCCACGACCGCTTCCTTCCCATTCCTATCCCATCATCACCATAACACCTATCTCTGTCGGTGCGACGTAAAACAAATAGAAAAAAAACTCATGTCCTCGTCTCGAGGTGGTGCAGCTCTTTTAGGCACGCCCCCAATGGAATTAAACTGCATGTACAATTTTAACCAAATACTGTACTAGCCCTCCAGCTATTCTTAAATCTCTGCCTGCCGGGCTGAGTGGCTCAGACGGTTGAGGTACTGGCCTTCAGGTTCGTTCCTGGTTCAGTCAGGTGGTATTTGAAGGTGTTCAAATACGCCCGCCTCGTGCCGGTAGATTTACTGGCACATTAAAGAACTACTGCGGGACAAAATTCCGGCACCACGGCGTCTGTGGAAACCATCGAAAGTAGTTAGTGGGACGTAAAAACGAGAAATATTATTAAATCTCTGCCAGTACCGGGAATCGAACCCGGGCCTCCGGGAACGTCTGGTGATAGTGCTAACCGTTACACTACCAAGGCGAACAATGAGGTAAGTTAAGTTACTCAAAAGCTTACTTTAGATGCGTTAAATACAGTTTTTAGGACTTAAATATTCGCGGTCAAATCATAACCCACTTTCGCAGTCGACCCCATTTAGGATTTTGCATGTGAACGTGGAGAGTGACCACTGGAACACAACTGAGCCTGGCATTGCTTCTACTTACTCGTGCCAGATTCGTCGATTCCATCTTCTCTATCCGACCTCCCTTTGTCAACACTTGTTCTTTTTCGACACTGCTTGTATTAGATTTGTTAGTTATGTGATTCATTGCCACGCCTTTCATGGCCCTTCCTTTCCTCTTGCCGATATCTTCATTCTTCGAAGAGACGGAACCCTTCAATTTACTCCCTCCGATTAGTCTTAAGAGGGGATGGTTGCCCATTTGTATCCCCCTCCCCCTGCCCCCACACCACTACGTACCTATATTCCCGAGAAGGCTGAGGATACTTACCGTTTCTAGACCACTGGAATGAAGGAAGACTGTCTGAGACTGTCCCTGTTTCGCTATGAATTGCATATAGTTTCAGACTATCACATGGTAGGATTATCTACTAATATTGAAGGTACTCTTATATAGAAGTCACTTTATTGATAACAACGTCTTGCCGGTGTCCATTAATAGATATTGTTACCAGTTTCCCTGACATTGCTGTTGACAGCGCTCTCGCAAGTACGACCCTATTTTCCTAAACAAAATATTCAAGACAGAAGCTCACCATCTACCTTCCGCCTCTAGTTCTTCGTATTCCTACAACGCGTCCTTCAAGATTTCTCAACTCATCAGCGAGAGGGAATTGTGGTAGGCCTACCAACTCCATGGCCAGATAAAGATCCAGAGCTTTCAGATACTGTAGTTACAGGCTAATCTGCCTGACAAATGGCCCGTTTAAGATGCTAAAAGAAGAGCTGTAGCTGCATTATTGTCTACATTAAATGTTTCAGTGGCACTTGAGATGTAAACTATGAGCTACAGAAGCGCAAGCTGCTAAAAGAAGAGGATTGTAGCCACATAATGGACTAAAGTAAATGTTTATTGAATTTTCACGACCACATTGTAATCGAAAGCGACTTTCAACCTATTAGGTCGTGTTACGTACATTTAGTACGTGTTGAAGAGATGTTAAGTACAGAACAAAAATGGCCAACCAGATACCAGTTGGATCCGAACCCACAACCTCCCGATTTCGCGTCGGTTGCTCTACCAATTGAGCTATGGTGGCCTAGGCCATATTTGTTCTATTTGAAAGGATCTAAGCTACAGGTTGTGGGTTCGGATCCCACTGGTGTCTGGTTGGCCATTTTTGTTCTGTACTTAACCTCTCTTCAACACGTACTAAATGTACGTAACACGACCTAATAGGTTGAAAGTCGCTTTCGACTACAATGTGGTCGTGAAAATTCAATATTCATTGACTTGGCCCTCAACGGGCAACTTAAACGCACTCTACAGTGTGAAGGTAGTAGTACCAGACCTGTAGCTTAGATCCTTTCAAACAGAACAAATATGGCCTAGGCCACCATAGCTCAATTGATAGAGCAACCGACGCGAAATCGGGAGGTTGTGGGTTTGGATCCCACTGGTGTCTGGTTGGCCATTTTTGTTCTGTACTTAACATCTCTTCAACACGTACTAAATGTACGTAACACGACCTAATAGGTTGAAAGTCGCTTTCGAAAATAAATGTTATTGTTACGGAGATATCCGTGGTAGTTAGAGGTGATTCTTTGGAATGTGGGTCTTGAAACTTATAACTTTGAAAGGAAAGTAAAACTTACCGTTTTAGCTGTTTACTTCTAATTGCTTCCGAACATACATCTTAGCGCGCGCATCATAAATCTCTGACACCAACTGGTACCTTTAATTTATTTTTATTTTACTGAAGTTCACGTTTCTCTTTCAGTTCAGTTCATTCCTTTCTGATTACTTTGGAGTAACGATTTCTTTTACTTGCAATATCGTCTTTTGACATGACGTTCTCTAGTGATACTTCTATTATGCTTAGAATACCAATATGATCATACTCAAATGGCTGATTTCACTTGTTCGACGTTTTTCATCTAATAATGCCTGTAAACTATGAACTGTGACCATTTAGGACCTGTCGTAAAAGACTACATTTCCAATTTCTTTGAAATCATTTCAGAAAAGGCTAGGAAAGCAACAGATAGGGAATCTGCCACCTGGGCGACTGCCCTAAATGCAGATCAGTATTGATTGATTGATTGATTGATTGATTACTAAAAGGGGTGACTCATTACTCTAATCTTGGGAACATAGTTTGATGATCACTCGCGGAGTGCCATTTACTTGTGCCCTATCCGACCCCTCTTGTCCAACTCTCCTTCTCTTCCGAACCCGATCGTCCTAGGTTTATGAGGTTTTGGGGATCTTGCATTCTTGATTCTTTCGTCACCATTACCTTTCTTATCCGTTACCTTCATTCTTCGAAGGGTTGGACGGATTCCTTTTTAGCCTCTGAGTAGTGTTAAGAGCTGGCCAGATCAGTCTCTGGTGAGATGGAGTGCACTGATATTGGCTAAAGAAGTTTATTACATTTATTTTTTCCGTGCCTCATCCTTCGTTTTGGTAATATGAAACTGACTAAGATATGAGTGGCTCAAGTGCCATTCTATATGCAACCAGTCCCTGTGATAGGTGGTGTGAAAAAATCTATCAGTGAACTTGCCAGACTGATTTGTAACGGCATCTTTTGGCTCTATGACGAAAGCAACGGGAAACTATATCACTCCTCAATACGTAATACTGTATATCTTTTCAGTAATGTCTAGACTATCTGTGACAGCTGACAGTGGATCTGTTATACTTACTGTTAAAAGAGTAAACACCACCAACAACTTTAGGGACTGTCAGACTGGGAGAATGGGTATGACAACTATGTGGCCTCTAGCTGCCAACTTCTCTCAGTCATTTTTTATTCTCTTCCGATATAGCAATCCTCTCAGATATTGCAAAGAGAGTTTCTTGAGGAGATTTATAGTTGTTGCAAAATTCGATTATGCATGTTAGTTTATTGTCAAACATTTCAAAGTGAATGCCACATATACAGGGGCGTAACGTTAGGGCCTGCGGTGCAGTTGGGCCCGGGCCCTTAAGGGGCCCCTACAGATTCCCAGCAAAAATATAAAAATAACATATCTAGGCTAACGTGAGGCTGCATGTAAAGGATCTGGGAGGTTTTGTAGAATCAGTCGAAATAGTTTGTTGTTTAAAATTTGTACATAGAGAAATTGTTACTTGGTTCATCCAGCAGCAGTTTAATGTACTGAGTGTGGTTCCACACAGCCGTAAACAGCAACACCGCGACACACTCCTCGGAAAAGACCCGCACCAGATTATTGAAAAATAATGAAAGTAATAAAAATTGATACCAAAATATCATATTTTAATTAGAAAATGATACTTTCTTGATGTGTAGTGCACCTGAGATCGTATTTTGCACAAATTGTGTAGAACATTTAATTTTCGTCACACGTTTATTCGACAACGGTGTACAGTATAACGCCAATAAGAAGTTTGTGTAGTAACAATCAACTCAGCGATTGTCTCAGCGAGCTCTTTTTGCGCGAAGTTGATAATAAGCTTATCTGTTGTGCGATTTGATATTTTTTAAAATTTATTTGAACAATTTTTGATTTAATTTTGTTCGTAAAGTTTTTTATTGTCATCATCATCATCTGTTTACCCTCCAGGTCCGGCTTTTCCCTCGGACTCAGCGAGGGATCCCACCTCTACCGCCTCAAGGGCAGTGTCCTGGAGCTCCAGACTCTTGGTCGGGGGATACAACTGGGAGTATGACCAGTACCTCGCCCAGGCGGCCTCACCTGCTATGGTGAACAGGGGCCTAGTAGGGGGATGGGAAGATTGGAAGGGATAGGCAAGGATGAGGGAAGGAAGCGGCCGTGGCCTTAAGTTACGTACCATCCTGGCATTCGCCTGGAGGTGAAGTGGGAAACCACGGAAAACCACTTCGAGGATGGCTGAGGTGGGAATCGAACCCAACTCTACTCAGTTGACCTCCCGAGGCTGAGTGGACCCCGTTCCAGCCCTCGTACCACTTTTCAAATTTCGTGGCAGAGCCGGGAATCGAACCCGGACCTCCGGGGGTGGCAGCTAATCACGCTAACCACTACACCACAGAGGCGGCAAGTTTTCTATTGTAATCGAGAAAATTATTATAACCGACTTCGGTATCGGTTACACTATAGTTAAGTAGTAACTGAGAAATTAAACCATTTAAAGTTAAGTACGAACATCTAAGTGGTTCATGGTTGGCAGTTTAGCAGCTTAGCCGTTAAATCACGGAAGCAGTCAAATAAAACCTATTAAACATTATTTTTAGTAATCTTGCAGTAACGAATAATCCTTTAGTTTATATAACTCCACGATATATTGCATTACTTCTACTGCTGTAATTAAATTTATATAAAGTTATTCTTAGATTTTATATTTTATTTGAGGGGGCATATCACATTCGTTACGGCCCTGCACATATATCTTAGATTAAAATGATTACGCCATAAAAAATATACCACATTTAAACGGACAGAACACTACATCCGTTCGCATAACACGTCGATAAGATCCCCAGCAACAGAGCGAAATTATCTAAGAGCTTTTGTCACTATATGGAGCAAGAGACAGCAGGTAATCTCACACTGTTCAGAGATGTACCAATGAAGAACTCTGGTGCCGTTTCCAAGGATTTTTGTCCTGGAAAGCCAGAAAAGAGGTGTGGGAGAGTAGGCGCACGTCACATCTCGAACGCAGTCTGCTACAATTAAAATTGCACCGAGTGATCGTCAACTGCGAAGAGTATTCATTCTATTCAAGCGAGTTGGCCGTGTGGTTAGGGTGGCCTACCTGTAAGCTTCCATTCGGGAGATGGTGGGTTCGAATCCCACGTTTGGCAGCTCTGAAAATGGTTTTCCGTGGTTTCTAAATTTCATACCAGGCAAGTGCTTGAGCTGTACCTTAAGATCACGGCCGCTTCTTCCAGGATTTGTCTCCATGCCAGTCTAACCTCATTCCCAAAGTGAAAGAACCGCTTGGTGAGAGACGGTTTGGAACACGTGAGAATGCCAACGCTGAGAAATATAATATTGCAAAATTCATATAGGTTGAGCCAACTCGTACCTGACGCCTCTCGCATCGTTGGCAACATGTTGTGGACAATCTAGAAGAATACTTTGAGGGGTTGCCGTGAAGGTAAACATTATGTAGCACAAGGATTTCATGGCTGACAGATATCCCACATCTGGTAAACCTACTCGTCATTATTCACACATTCCACAGCACCTTACGATCCCTACTCTCATCTGTATGTCTGTCAGATTCCGCATTCGTTCGGAAAGAAATGTTGCCACGACTTAAGCCCCAACCCTCGTACATTGCAATTGCGAGATATCCCGGTGGCAATGCTTACTTACAGTTACATGACAAACAAGTAAAATTAAAACATAATGGTTCGTGCCAGCCGTGTCGTAGCCCCCTTCGGTATTTCCTGGAAGGAATGAACAAGCCAGATCGGGGTCCTCCCAGCCTACCTGAGAATATGCCGCGGCCTCTCTTTCTATTGTGCTTTCGTCTGGTTTCCCCGTGTGCCTTCTCGAAGTCGAAACGAGAATATTCCGTCTCTAGCCGAGCCCCGAAGATTCTAGTACTCCATCACCAGGATATAAAAAGTAGACTAGTCGTGAAAAGTCAGTCAGTAGTTGGAGTTGAGTTGAAGTCGGACAGCAGTAGTGCTGACTGTCATCGTTGATGTTATATTGGAGTGTCGAGTCGTGGTGGGTGTTCCATCAGAGTCATTGTGTGAGTATCATCGTGCTGCAGTACGGAATACTGAGTTCCGTGTGTGTACTGCCTTAGGTACTGAGTGGAGTAATACCGACGTGGAATCAGTGTGTGGAGCAGTTTGTGTGAGAAGAGTGGTAGTAGAGTATGGTTCTAGTGTATGGGATCTCACCAGGATTACTTGATTCGAGAACTGGAAAAACTCCAAAGGAAAAAAGCTCGTTTGGTTCCGCGTGATATCCGACAGAAGAGTAGTTTTACGAAAATGTTGCTGTTTGGGCTGGGAAGACTTGGGAGAAAGGAGGCGAGCTGCTCGACTAAGTGGTATGACCCGAGATGTCGAGGAATGATATTAGTAGCCGAATAAGTTTGAGTGGTTATTTTAATAGTAGGAAAGCTCATAATATGAAGATAAATTTGGAATTCAAAAGGACAAATTGGGGCAAATATTTATTTATAGGAAGATGAGTTAGTGGTTGGAATAATTTACTAAGGCAGATGTTTAATAAATGTTCGTACTCCTTGCAATTATTAAAGAAAAGACTAAGAAAACAACAGATAGGGAATCTGCCACCTGGGCGACTGCCATATTGCAGATCACTGGTGATTGATTTTGATTGAAGAGTTGGAGCAGTGCCAACTACAGTTTTGTGAGGAATAGCGTAGTGCTGGTGAACACTGCTGAGTTGTTGCTGTCATGTTTAGTTGTCAGTGTTAAGTAGTTCACTGTGTGCAGCAGTTGCGTTGTCCGAGAGTTAATTGAATTGGCTGTGTTGACTTTATGAGTAATTACTGGATTTATCTGGAGTCAAACCAAGAAATACTTATCGTGCGTCGTGATTGCTAGCAGACTGCGAGCTCAAATCCATGTTTGTGAAGCTGCTTGAGTGGAATGACTGAGTGTGCAAAGTGAAATGAAAGTGAGGTATGTCAATAAGGATTATAGCCTGTTCCAGGTAAAAACTGTCCAACTGGAGTATTTCAGCGAGGTAATTTGTAAATAGACCGAAATTGGTCGAGTGTGGTCATTCATAGTGTCCGGCTCCATGGCTAAATGGTTAGCGTGCTGGACTTTGACCACAGGGGTCCCGGGTTTGATTCCCGGCAGGGTCTGAAATTTCAACCATAATTGGTTAATTCCCCTGGTACGGGCACTGGGTGTACGTGTCGTCTTCATCATCATTTCATCCTCCACGATGCGCAAGTCGCCTGCGGGAGTCAAATCAAAAGACCTGCACCTGGCGAGCCGAAGTCCTCGGACACATCCCGGCAGTAAAAGCCATACGCCATTTCATTCATACTTGAGTTAATTAGGTAATTCTGAATTAAATTAGATAAATTAGATCGATAAAACAGACAGTGTTTTAATCGTAATAATAAATTACATGACAATAACAACAACCAAAAAAGTCACAAGCAGAATTTCTGAAATGCCATCACGCATGGAACAAGTTATCATTGCCCATGGAGGACCCAGTGCCTAGTAGGCAACAGGACGCATGCTGAACCTACGTGACTGAAATGCTAATCGTTTCTGCAGAACATACTAATGAACATGTCCTGTGAATATGAACTTCCTATTTCTAGTCTTTCAAAGTGTTCTGTTTTTTTTTTATGAACAGGAGTGTATGTACATGAAATGCTCGGAGTATCGTAGTTGTGAACGTGTAATGTACACTCCTCCAGGCTTGCGCTATCTGATAACGCCCTGGCCTAGCGCTCGTAACAGCTGTTCCTCGTGCACGCAAATCTGTCAGTCAGCGCGCGTCATTGAAATGCCTGTAATAGGGGATTTCCAAGTTGGGCTGCATACAGTGGAGTGACAATAGTGTGCGACGGGGTGAGTATACGTGTAGATATTGCTGTACGGGCAGCTAAGTATTGATTAAAACATAACGGGAATAGGAAGTGAAATTCTAAGCATCAAATGGAACGTCAACACAAGGGCTGATAGTTGGATGGATGGATGGAAGAAACTACTAGATAACGTAGGGATGACGTTCTAATAGGGAATTAATTTATCAAGGAATAACATGAGATTGTGTAAGGTGATTCCAAAAATAAAATAATAAGACACATAATCAGGCAATAATGTAATAGCAGGAGAACATTCGTAAAATTGGTAATGACATAACAGGTAAAATAGCGTGTGGCTTTTAGTGCCGGAAGTGCCCAAGGACAAGTTCGCCCGTAGGCGACCAACGCGTCGTGATGAGGATGAGATGATGATGAAGACGATACATACACCCAGTCCCAGTGTCAGTAGAATAAACCAATTATGGTTAAAATTCCCGACTCAGCGGGGAATCGAACCCAGGACTACTGTAGCCAAAGGCCAGCACGCCAAGCATTTAGCCATGGAGCCGGACAGAAAAGGGAAATTAGAGCGGTAATTTGGTGGTTGATGGGAATATGGTATTAAAACTATCAGACAAAAATAAGGAAAACCAATACATTGCATGCAATACAAATATCGAAAAGGGGAAAGAACCTTCTAAAATATTGTAAGGAATCAAGAACAATCAGATAGATGGGAAAGAGATCGATAAAACTGAAAACGAATCGGGACTTTACGCTCGCATCGAGCTATTGAACAGAGTAATCATGTTAAAACCAGGGGAGTACAACAAACAATTTGATGAAAACCAAATATTACAAGAAATGTTACGACAACAAGAGAAGAATATCACGAAAGAAGCCTACTTTAACACAAGGAACAAAATAAAAGAACTTGACAGTTAAAAAAATGATATACTAGTAGCGTAACATAATAATTAAAAAGCAGTCGCAAAGCAACTCATTACTAATACATACTTTATTTGCGGTAAATAACTTAAAATATTCCATTACGTATAACATAACACAATTACTTCCTAGACACGTAGAAATTCACCCAAAAATTTACAGCATTCTTCATTACAAGTAGTGTTCTACAATAATAGTTACAAGGCTATCACTTATACGTTCACATACAACTTAAATGTTTACAATGCCTTAACACTACGACTTAGAGATTGACAGATACAAATACTTGCTACAAGATCGCCATAGTAAATACACCATCACATACACTGTAAAAGTTTCTATGTCGCTGACTTACTTTACAAACATATTTAAAACTGCATTTAATGTGGAAATCTGAATATCTGCATTTAATGTGGAAATTATGAAAATTAACATTCATTAAATAAAATACACACTCGTCGAACCTTGTACTCACACTTACTTGTTACCTGCTTACTTACACATACGTTATTTGAAGGGCGCCAGCTGTCACTCAGTACAGCAATAATAGAATGAGACTCTTGACTATCTCTAGGGTGTGGGGTAATAAGCTTACTTTTGACAACATACCATATAAGTTCTGGGAAAAGGAGATTGGCGTTCGGTTTCCCCATTAATTTTGAGGTTAAGATATTTTACTTTCATTGAAATGAAACTATGAATTCGTTTTGATAGAACAATATATATTCTTTAAATAATCTATCAAAAAATAGTGAGTCTTGTTGCGATAAAACAGATGAGAATATGAAATTATGACATTGCAACTGAAAGAAACTAGGCATGAATTTGAATTCTTCTTGACCGGACATTTAACAATTTATACGAAATATTTCCCTCACTGATTCACTTGACTGTACCTTCAACACTTTTAGTGTAATTACGACGTATTCCTTTGATCTGGTGTTTCCTGTAGATGTGTCACGCCTAACTTGGTGATACATCCTTGTGGCTGCTTCTTCTCCATATCATCTGACTTCTTTGTAAGTCAATATGGTATGACCTCTTGGCAGGTCCAGGGTTGCCCTCTCCGACTTCATGGTAAGCCCTTGCGTCCGTGTCTTCAACTGAGTGAGCGACCAATCTTGTCCTCACTCTCTCAATGACCAATAATTAATGGCTCACTGAGTCTTCTCCATCTCTCGTTCACACTTGTTGGCCGACTGACTGAGGCTTCTTGATCTAGTAGACTTCTTCACTGTACTGCATCCGTATAAGTAATGACTGACGCTACAATATGCATCCACCTTATATAGACGTTGGTTGACACCGCTACGTAATCTCCAGAAATAACAATGACATACTCCCACCTACGCGACAGATATTACATACAGTGGTGAAATAGCCCGGAGGCGGCTAACTCCGTGAGCGCATATCTAAATAAATACAATGCCGTAGCCATGGCGCGGCGATGACTTGGCAGAATCGCCACTAATCTTGCACAATGTCCCAACGTCACACCCAATCTCTGATATATACAACAATTCTCACTGTACAGGTATTGAGTGTTATTCTACACATACGTATATATGCATACATCTAAGTACAATCTTGCAAGCAACAGGCAATTGCAAAATCGAATTAAATAAGACTGATAATTACAATAATAGTAACAATATCACAGATAACATAATGATACGGACATAATAATAATAATAATAATAATAATAATAATAATAATAATAATAATAATAATAATAATAATAATAATAATAATAATAATAATAATAATAATAATAATAATAATACAGATAAAATCATACAATAAAAAATACAGATATCATCTTGTAACGGGATTTGAACCGTTACAACACCAATGGCGGTCACAATAAATTAATTTCAATGAGCAGCACTCCAGCTCAGCCAGGTCTACCAGCTACTTGCACGGCTCTCAGTTACAACTAGTGAAGGGGTCCGGCTCCATGGGTAATTGCTTAGCGTGCGGGCCTTTGGTCACTGGGGTCCCGGGTTCGATTCCTGGCCTGGTCTGGGATTCTTCCCAACCCGGCTCAAGGGAGGTAGGGTCACCTTCCCTATCCTTCTCTTGAGTAATTCTTGTCTGGCGCATCCACGTTGCGGGGGTGGGTATCCTCCATATCAGTAGGCCAGTGTGAAGTAGAGCTAAGTTCAGGCAGGGACCCAGTCTCACGGAATATAAGGTGGAACCCATGCCCAGGGTTACGGGTGAAGAACTTAACAGCATCTTAGGCAGAGAAGGAGACCTTCGGAATGGCGAAGATGGTGGATGAGGCAACCCATCCTCTCTGGGAAAGTTAGAAGAGAAAACCACTGCCTCGTGGAGAAGAGGAATTTTCAAAGTCTAAGGGGTAAACTCCGAAAGAAAATCCTCAGGTGCCTTAGGCTTAGCAGGTAAGCAGATGAGTAAAATTGTATTTGTTTTCAACTATAATACAAGCCTCGGATGTAAGTTTAAAAATGGAAATGGAATTGAAAAGTCTCTGACTACAGTTGCACAGTATGATGGTATTGATGATGTTTGTACAAGTGTTAGATCAGAGATCAAAACCCGATTTGGAACAATAAATATTTTAACAATGAATGGGAAGGAAAATTAATTGAATGACCTAATGGAGAGACGAAAACTCTATTAAGTAGGATTGAGTGAAGTAAAATGGAAAGAGAAAGGAATGAAGAAACTAAGAAAGGAGTAACCCTTGTACTGGATGGGTAACAGTAAAGAGAAAAGAAATGGAGTGGGATTTGTAGTGGATCAGAGTGTTGAACCAATAGCTGAAGCTGAGTATGTAAATGAAAGAATTATAATAATGCACATACATGTAAACAAGGAACTACTGAAAATAGTACGGGTGTATGCTCCACAGACAGGATGTAGCGTTGAAGGAAAGGAGGAATTCCTCAATGAACTGGAAACAGATATTATAGGAGATGGGATTATGATAATGGGAGATCTGAATGCTCATGTGGGAACTGATAGAATGGGATATGAGAATATTCTGGACCCACACGGGTATGGCGATAGAAATGAAGATGGGAAGAAACTGTTGGAATTGGTATCAGAAATAACCTGATAATAAAGAACACATAGTTTATGAAGAGTAATAGCCATAAGATCAGGCGATATAGTTAGGATGGACAGTATGGAACACTAATCGATTTTATAATAACAGACCGAGAATGGGGAAGATACGTCATGAATAAGAAGATAATCTCCTGTGAAAGTATGGGGGGTGATCATAGATTATTAATTGTGGAATTAAAACAAGTAAAAATCCCTAATATTGTATTGACGAAGAAACCAAAGATCAGGATTTGGGAATTGGAGGAGGAGGAGGATAAAAGAATGGCATTCCAGAATTGTATAAAAAAGAAGTTGCCTAAAACGGAAATACGAAGTGGAGAAGAAGAGTAGGACAATTTAAGACGGACATTTGTGGAAGCAGCAATTGAGGTATGTGGAAAAACAAAAGCAAAGGTTAAGGGAAAGGAGGCACGGTGGTGGACAGACAAAATAAATAAAAGAAATGAACAAGGTGAAGAAAGAAATGGATAAGAAAAAAGCAAAAAAAAATATCAGAGAGATGAGAATAAGATAGAAAGGTTACATGTGGAATACAAAAGATTGAAACTACAAGAAAAGAGGAGTATCAAGGAAGAAAAGGAGAAATGTTAGGGAAAGTTTACCAACAAAATTGAGCAAGATAGTCGAGGAAATCAGAAACTATTGTACAGAGTAATCAAATTGAAAAGAATAAATAAAAAAATCAAGGCATTAGAGAGAGAAGATGGATCAATAGTACATGACGAAAAGGGTCTTCAGAAGTTGATGGCAACGTATTTTGAAAAACTTTATAATCAGGATGACTGCTCGGATGAAGAAGGAGATAAGAAAATGGAAATAATAGATGAAGAAAAAGAAGAGAACCCGATAACATGGTTGGAACTTGAAAGGGCAGTGAAAGCAATGACCAAAGGCAAAGCAAGTGGAAAAGACGTATTCAATGCTGATATGATTAAGGCAGCATGAAGCAGTGGACTACAGTGTCTATACCGAGCCCTCAATGCCATATGGAAGGATGAAAGGATACCTAAAGATTGGCAACAAGGAAGCATTGTGCCATTGTTCAAAAAGGGAAATAGGAATGTGAAAATTATAGAGGTGTAACCCTATTATCACATGGGCTAAAATAATGGAGAAAGTCATAGACAAAAGACTGAGGGATATAATAGAAACACAGTTAGAGGAAGAACAATATGGCTTTAGACCGAATAGATCAACAATACACTTGATATTTACAGTGCGAACGATAATGGAAAAACATCTGGAAAGGAACAAGGAAATCATCTTCGTATTTTTGGATTTGGAAAAAGCTTATGATACAGTTAAGAGAAAACATGTTTGGTATGGGAATGCCTACGGAAAAGGAATGTACCAAAATCATTATTTAACAAGATAAAAATGCTGTATCATGAGAGTAACAGCAGTGTACAAGTGGGGAGTGATGACTCTGACACATTTTATACAAAAAAAAAAAAAAAAAAAAAAAAAAACTCTCAAGCAAGGAAGCGCACTGTCGCCATTATTGTTTATTATATTGATGGATTGAATCATAAAACGTGTAAAACAGAGTATCGGTAGTGATGAAGTGAATATTTTGGTATTTGCAGATGATGTGGTGATGTGGGGAAAGGAAGAAAAGGAAGTACATAGGAAACTGGACATTTGGAATGAAAATCTGAAGGAGGTTGGAATGGTAATTAGTACAAAGAAAACTGTAGTCATGCACTGTGGAAAAGAGAAAAAGAGAAGCCAAGTGAACATAAACGGAGAACGGTTAGAGAATGTAGAACAGTTTCCTTATCTGGGTAGCATTATTAATGGAAGTAATGAAATCAACCCTGAAATTAATAACAGACTAAGGAAAGGTACAACATTTTATCATCAAGTCAGAGAGCTTTTATGGGATGACAAAGCACCCAAGAGAACGAAGTTAACGTGATATAAACAGTATTTCATACCAATTGTAACATACGGACTAGAAACGCTGGTAATTAATAAGAGACAAGATAGTAAGATCCAAGCAGTAGAAATGAAATTTATAAGAACATCGGTTAAAAAGACAAGAAGAGATGAATCCAAAATATTAAAATCAGAGAAGAGCTAAATATAGAACCGTTTGTATAGAACATATAGAAAGCAAGACTGAGATGGTTCGGACATGTAAAAAGAATGGGAAAGGAACGAGTAGCAAGAAGGGAATTGGAAAGAGAAGTTAAGGGAAAGAGACCAGTTGGAAGACCGACAAGAAGGTGGATGGATCAGATTTGGAAGGACGTTAGAGAAGCTGGATTGGATGTGGCGGAAGTAATGGAGCAGGAAAAGTGGAAGGACAGAAATGATTGGAGGAGGCTTATTAACCATACCCGGGCGACTGGATTGGGACATTGATGGTGATGATGGTTAATTTCTCCTGCTCGGAGGCTGGGTGTTTGTATTCGTCTTAAATGTATAAGTTCAATTCATCAAGTCAATTAATAATCAGAAATATACAAACTTGTAGCTGGCTAAATGGTCGTTAAGACCGAAAGCCAAAAAAAAAAAAAAAAAAAAAGAAAAAAAACTAGTGAAGGGCTGCGTATCATAACAGATTTAAACTTTTAAATGCTTTATTGTGCCTAATGTCTCGTTCTATTCAGTGCATTCTATCATGGCGAGGAAACGAAATAAATAATTTTGTATATAAACGCCATAGGCTAAGTAAATGCATTTAATTATGTTCATAGGAAATAAAATTAATTATTTGTTGACATGTGATAACTAAGTACTCCTTTGACTGAAAACTGCCTGTACTCATAGAAATAAACATAAAAGCTTGTTTATGAATAGCCGGACTGAGTAGCTCTGGTGGTAGAGCGTTGGCGTCCTGAAGTAAGGCCGGCAGGTTCGATCCTGGCTCAGTTCGGTGGTATTTAAAGGTGCTCAAATACGTCACCCTCGTGTCGGTAGATTTACCTGCACGTATACGAACTCCTGCGGGACAACATTCCGGCACTTCGGCGTCTCCGAAAACCGTAAAAGTAGTTAGTGAAAAGTTAAACCAATGCCATGATTATTATTATTATTATTATTATTATTATTATTATTATTATTATTATTATTGTTGTTGTTGTTGTTTAGGAATGCAGTATAAACAATGAACGGCAAACGAACTGTACTATGGTATTGCGTAAACGTAATATACTCATCCCGGTACATTGCTGTGGCTTTGCTTGCTCCTTTAACATCGCACTTCACCACCTAGTGTTAACAGCACGAACTATTGGAAGTCAGCTGCTCTCATGCCGTCAGCTCAAGCAGCAGGATTCTCCCATTGCCCACCTATGACAAACACCATCGCGAACACGTGCACGCACGGTATTTGGAGATAACCCGTTCTCACACAGATCAATTATCCGAGCCTCCTCAGACTGCGACAGCTACTGATAACACACTCTTCTCTGTCATCCAGGCAGCGACTATTTGACTACCGAGCTCGATAGCTGCAGTCGCTTAAGTGCGGCCAGTATCCAGTATTCGGGAGATAGTAGGTTCGAAGCCCACTGCCGGCAGCCCTGAAAATGGTTTTCCGTGGTTTCCCATTTTCACACCAGGCAAATGCTGGGACTGTACCTTAATTAAGGCCACGGCCGCTTCCTTCCCACTCCTAGCCCTTTCCTGTCCCATCGTCGCCATAAGACCTATCTGTGTCGGTGCGACGTAAAGCAACTAGCAAAAAAAGAAAAGACTATTTGACTGCGGATCACTTCAATGACTTTGTTCCGCAACTAGAGGTCGCTCGTCTACGACCAAGCATGTGGAGAGTACACCAAAAGTAATATGTTTTGCAATTCCCATTTTGAATATTGTGTTTAATGATCATAATTTTCATTGCATTTCGGCATGTGCTTTTACGGGCTGCTTAACGGTGGCCCAAAGGTATCTGTGAACTGTGCCATGGCTAGGTGGTATCTACATTGCACCCGTGCCCGCAAAGATCCACGCATTAGTCATGAGGACCATATCAACATATGTCACTGTCCCTCCCCCGCTCGTAACTTCCTACCGTACCCAGTCACCGGCATTATCTTCGTGCGAGGCACGTATCCCATTCGTTGCGATTTTTCTACTTCATATACTGTAAAATTCCTATCATCTCACATCCTTGTATATACTGTATACATGTAATTATAACTACCTAGTTGGTGTAATATTGTAAATAGTCTAATTACAACATTTGTTCTACTTTATATTGTAAAACTCCCATCATCTCATCTCATTGTACCTACAGTTTACATGTAATTATAAGTATCTAGCTGGTGTAATATTGTAAATAGTCCCAATTCAACATTCGTATCTCACTTCATTGTATATACCATCACTTGAAGAATACACCAGTTGCAATTTGTAATTTGTAAATTATAAATGAAACGTTTGTAAAGCTCTCAATTATAAAAGACCCAAGATGATAATAAAGCACACAGCCAGAGCAAAAATCCCCCCACCTCCTTCACCATGCCAAACCACCCTAGCCCATCCCCCTAGTCCATTAAACCCCCAACCCCGCCAAATCTCCTGGCCAGAGAGAACGCGTTACCGTTTGGGTGGCCCGTCCCTCCCCTTCAGGGAGGGGAATTAAAACTTTTCGTGATGATGATTGCCAGACGTTCTACGGTAATAGACTGGAAATTCAGTACCGTGCTTACAGTCTTTTTTGTTCACCGCTGGGAGGAATAACAAAACCGGAGTAAGCGGCTGCGTGGTTTGTGTCACGTAGTTATCAGTTTGCATTCGGGAGATAGTGGGTTCGTACCCCACTGTTGAGTCCTGAAGATGATTTTCCATGATTTCCCCATTTTCACACAAGACATATGCTGGGGTTGTACCTTAATTAAGGCCATAGCCGCTTTCTTCCCACTCCTAGCCCTTTCCTATCCCATCGTCGCCGTATGATCTGTCTGTGTCGGCGAATGTAGTTACCAACTGTACGAGAGATGGAGTCAATCGAAATAGTTCAGGCCACATTTCTAAAGAAAACTCCATATCCTTCAAGAAAATTCCATCTAAAATCGTATAATTATGTGGTAGCTTGAGAGACCTACTTATAGGACCTGAGATATGGTACGGCAATGAACTGTCATCAACACCAGCCTGGCAATCTGCATGCAGCGAGAGAAAGGAGTGAGACTTCTTCAGCTGAGAATGGATATTAGTCTTTGGATTTTGCTACAAGAAATATGGACAAGGAAGTGTGTTTCATGAATTAGTTGACATTGACAACTGTATGGTGATACGTGTGAAGAGTACCATTATGAATAGCGCAGACAGACATACTAGAACTTCTGTGACTTCTCTACATTTGTGCTCTATTCTCATTATCATCATCATCATCATCATCATCATCATCATCATCAGCAGCAGCAGCAGCAGCAGCAGCAGCAGCAGCAGCAGCAGCAGCAGCAGCAGCAGCCGAGTTGCCAACTATGTTGGGCACAGTCCCGATAGATGGCTCTTTGAAACCCGCAAATGTTCTCCAAATCTTGCTAGAATTTCAAACTACTATACCTTTATAGGAAAGGTGGCGTGGTTGAACATAAACGATCACATATTGAATGAGATAACTAAGCGACCGCCAACTAAGCGACCGCTGCTCATCTCGAAGGCCTGAAGATTACGAGGTGTCGTGTGGTCAGCGCGAAGAATCCTTACGGCCGTTATTGTTGGCTTTCTAGCCTGGTCATTTCCACGTAATACAATAAAAAGAGAGAACAATATTGTTGGCATGTGAATTATATAAACTCCAATATGTTATTGAAGCATAATATATAAACTCCTCAGCCTGGGTGCGTGGCAGCACATAGGTCTCTTAAAATGTGAAAACAGTCTAGTTATTAATGCAGGCTTATAGATTACAAAATACACAAGATAGAAAACTACTGTACTATGTTTGCGTATCGAACCAAACCCAAACTCCATGGCACTACAGCCCTTGAAGGGCCTTGGCCTACCAAGCGACCGCTGCTCAGCCCGAAGGCCTGCAGATTACGAGGTGTCGTGTGATCAGCACGACGAATCCTCTCGGCCGGTATTCTTGGCTTTCTAGACCGAGGCCGCACTCTTACCGTCAGATTGCTCCTCAATTCTTATCACGTAGGCTGAGTGAACCTGGAACCAGTCCTCAGGTCTAGGTAAAAATCCCTGACCTGGCCGGAAATCGAACCCGGGGCCTCCGGGTAAGAGGCAGGCACGCTACTCCTACACCACGGGGCCGGCATATGGAACAAAAGTACAACTTATTTTCACTAACACACATCTCTGTTACGGCGGAATGGTTCATGGCCATTAAGAAAAATATACATTTTTTAAATGCAGAATTTAATTCACGTTAGTATGATGAACTTGATTGTTGAGAGATGTACTTCTATAGTTCATTATCTGTTTTTGTGAAAGTCACTGAGATACGGCGGCTCCACTTTCATCGGAAATAGACAACATTCCGAAACAATGCTTGGTAGGTAGCCTACATTGTCAAGGAACTAAACAAAACAAAAGACTCCAATTTCCTGTTTTCATCAAAATAAGAAGTGAAGGCATGATGCATCATTATGCAGACTTTCCTTTTCATTAGCATTAAAACACAAAGGCTCGCTTACTACAATATATTTAGAGTTGTTAGTACTACACCGTCAAATAAAATGGTATTTAATAGCAAAGATATCTCCGGTTAGATTCCAGTTATGAATAAGTTAGAACCCGCAAAAAACCTGCTAATCGCCGTCGTTGATTTACACCCTCTAATTTAAGGGGAGTCGGAAATCCCTATCTTGATAATGTTAATTTGACAAAAAAGATGCCCCGCTATCTCAGGAAGTATTAAGTTTAGAGCTTTGGTATTTTTACTACTTATATTTACACTCTTTCCATAAGTACTGAACCAGGATGGAATGGTTGGAGCAAACGATTGTAAACTTATGAATCTGTTTAATAAGTTCCAATATTTTATCAAAAAATGTCATTAAAATATATGTAAATGGGAAACTATATGTGTGAAGTGCTTTTATCTGGTTCAGTAACTGTATCGTGGCACAAGGTGACTCTCTGCAAACAAACAATGAACTGCCTATCCAGTGTAGTTTCTGAGATAATGGGTCAAACGTGTGAAAAAAGACATTTTTCAGAATATGATTTCAAAGTAAAACAAAATGTTCACTCACACATTTACCCATAAAAGTGCCAAAAATCCAACTCCATTTATAGAAACTATTGAAATGTTTGTTATGACAGTGCCGGAAACCTCTGCGTATAATATTTAGGAATAGAACAATGAAAACCACAGCCTTCTAGATTAAAGGGTTCCACATATTTATATTTTCAAAAAGAAACATGTCTAAGTTGCTCAATTTGACACTTGTGCATTGATTTTAAAAATAATTCTTTAAAATGCTTCCATATGTCTTATTAAAATAAATTATACACCATTTTAACCAGCAGAGTTCAAATACTTGAATGAGGCAACATTTGGAAAAAAGTCATTTTTTAAATGTTTTTGGTTTCCGACTCCCCTTAACATTCAAGACCTCTACGTAGATATAGTGAGAAAAACGCTCAATTGGCAACACTGATTATTTTTTTCCTTCTTCGTGACTTAACGTAAACCTTTATAGTTTACAGAAAGATATAGCTATAGCTTTTATTTAATAATGAATTAAATACATTGTACTCTGTTGTGGAACTTAACAGTTTTCATACGGAGCAGTACTGTGATTAGATTAAACATTGTTTAATAATATTTGCAAACAACTTTACATAGTCACTTTTTCTTTCTTGTAGTTTAGAAGATGTTTTCCTTTGCATCAAATACAATATGTAAAAATATATCCCTTTTATGGGAAAACATACAATGTACATCTCTAGTTGACGGAATATTTGTCGACAGTGAGATACGAACTCTATGATTAACTGATTCACAGACTTGCATGTGGGCTGGATTTTAGAACCACAATGCAGTCGAGAAATTCAACGCCAGATGTCTCTTATTTTCTTTTCTCCAGATTTCACTTTTGAAAATAAATTTCGGTTACCATTGAGAAGTAGTAGTTACATACTTCAGATCTGAATCTTTGTAGCTTAATTGGTTGTGGTGTGGGGTTGAATACCGGTGCAGTTACAATGCTGAAAAGTGACAAACCCATACCAGTAATTTTACTGCCACAGCACAGAAACACTCTTCAGCCGGATTGAGTGTCCCAGACGGTGGAAGCGCTGGCCTTCTGAACCCAAGCTCGTATTTGAAGGTGCTCACATAGACCTTCCTCGTGTTGGTAGATTTACTAGTACGCAAAGGAACTTCTGTGGTAAATAATCCCAGCACCACGAGTCTTCGAAAACTAAAAATAGTTAGTGGGACGCAAAATCGATAACACTATTATTATTCCATTTTCAGTGCAAAACTCCGGCGTAACTTGAAACTTATTGCAGTTGACAAAAGTCATCTCCGTTGCACCGCCGTCTCAATCTCTGCCTGCTCTGTGCCGTGAGAATTGCGTTTATAGCGACATTGTAGATGGCAGCACTTACCGCACCAAGAGTACATGTTGGTTAAATGAGAGTTCGTCCGTAACACCAATATAAAATTTAAAATAAACCCTTAACATGCTAATAGGGAAGATAATTCACATACAGAAACTAACATTTCACATTTGAGCTTGACTTAAGATGCAGAAACGTAAAATATATAAACTCTTACCAGTTACAGTAGATGTATTAGGATCATCCCACTGCTGCATGGCGCATAAAAATTTCTGAATTTTCTCGTCACGAGTAACGGAGCACCTTTTCAGTCCTTTTCTTACTGACATTTACCAGCAGTGGACGCACACATTCTCCTATCACTATTTCGCTCACCCTTTGTTCACAGCGAGATTTCAGGATAAGTTTTATAGCACATACTGCACTGCGTGCGTCCGTCATGTCATTAGATCCACCACCCAATCTCATTGCACTAAACAGAGCTTCTATTGCGTCTCAAGAAAATCATCTAGTGAGAACATAAAATAACCCATTTTTAATAGATAAGACATTCAGAACACAACCGGTGTGTCTGAGTGTCATGAAAGGTGTTGCTCATATGGTTAGTTGTGCTACAATATAACTGTCTGGCCCAGTGAGGAAAGCAATGGCAAACTACTTCATTCCTTGTCTTGCCTAGTACGCCTCATTTGGGTACTGCCATTGGTTTTTGTGGTTTTCCTATAACTACATAGCCTTTGGTGATGCTATTTGAGGATCCAACCAGCCTCTGGGCTGATGATCTAACAGACATACAGAAGACATATATTCCACTATAGATTTCACAGTTAGTGAGACAGCATCTGCCATCTCAGTAGTCAGACACCTCAGTTTTGAACGTTTTGATTCCAACGGAATTATTTTAACGTACTCCATGAAATCATCATTCAACCATTGTAGTATTTTATCTGCTGGTGAATAGAAATGCATACAATCTGGACTGTTTTGCTGAATTTGCTGAGTTCAGTCAATGACGTCGTGGAATGTGATTTAAAAAAATATATACCGTTGGTTCCGTGTCTGAAAAGTCTAAACTTATGTTTATAAACGGGTTTGCCTATCTTTCATGAAGCGACTGGTAACAGTAACCGCTGGGGAAATATTTGTATAGCAGAACATCCATCTCTTCTTAAATTCCTCTGCTCGATGTGTTTTTTCATAATATACCGAACAGTCTTGACTTCAAGTCTCTCTGGAGGCGAAAAGCTTCTTTTAAATATTTGAAGGTGATGGGACTGCCGTAATTTCTCTGTCTAGGAAACGGGATCTCACATTATTTTATCAAATGTTTGACTGGGATCACATGAAAGAGTCATATAGGTTTTCACTTTTCCCTCTCCAAAATGTTTAAACACAGAAACATTGGTTCTATGATTGTCAGTCAACGACATAAATCATTTCTGAACTAAAAGGAATAGATCGGAGACTTCTAGCCTTTAACGAAGAGGTAGACAACAAATAGGAAACATTTTTGAAAGTCCATTTACAGCAGAACACATCAGTTTATTCGCGAGAGCAGATTTTCCAATATCTGTGCCAAATACAATTTCATCATTGACCACGCAAACGAACTGGTTCGGTAGTAGAGGAGTCTACCTAATTAGCCATTTAATCGACAATCACTTTACACTCATCTCTGTTGGTCTGAGAGTTTCTCATTCAGGTTTAAGACTTTCCTTCACTAATTGAGAAATCCCGACACCCACTCAATATTTCCCATTTGGCTACCTGTTCAGAGTACTTTATGATGGAGCTGACACTAGACCAGGAGTCCTCCCATTTTCGTAACGGTTTGGGATTCTATTCTCCACGCCACACAGTACCGTGTAATTTGTTCTGACCGCGCGGGTTTTGTCTTGAGAAAATTATGGATTTGATCTAAAAGATAATCGGTATTTTGTTCATTAGGCTATATTTAGTTGCTTCCTTACTTTATCCAGACGATCAATTTCTGGGTTGTCAGCGAAATTTCCCCTGTAGTCTTTAAAGTTCATTATGGTTAGTCATCAGCTTTTATCGCAGTCTCAGAATTCTCGATGGGAGCCTCTAATGTGTGATCTTCTGATGACTGCTGTCGTTTTTACTCGTGACAATACTGACTTGGATTGAGACATCATTGTTCACATTAATTTTGTACTCGTCATCCAATGTATTTCCTGCGGTTGAAGAGCTTGTTACATCATAGATTTGTTCCGAAGAAATATCTTGTCGCTGTCTGGTCTTTCATGCAGCTATTTTTCTGGTTTGAATTTACATACATACATACATACATACATTATCATTATAGACTGTAATGCCTTTCAGCGTTCAGTCTGCAAGCCTCTGTGAATTTACTAAACGTCGCCACAATCCTCGATTTGCAACTAGTGTTGTGGCCTCATTTAGTTCTATACCTCTTATCTTTAAATCGTTAGAAACCGAGTCTAACCATCGTCGTCTTGGTCTACCTCTACTTCTCTTACCCTCCATAGCAGAGTCCATTATTCTCCTAGGTAACCTATCCTCCTCCATTCGCCTCACATGACCCCACCACCGAAGCCGGTTTATGCGTACAGCTTCATCCATCGAGTTCATTCCTAAATTAGCCTTTATTTCTTCATTCCGAGTGCCCTCCTGCCATTGTTCCCACCTGTTTGTACCAGCAATCATTCTTGCTACTTTCATGTCTGTTACTTCTAACTTATGAATAAGATATCTTGAGTCCACCCAGCTTTCGCTCCCGTAAAGCAAAGTTGGTCTGAAAACAGACCGATGTAAAGATAGTTTCGTCTGAGAGCTGACTTCCTTCTTACAGAATACAGTCGATCGCAGCTGCGAGCTCACTGCATTAGCTTTACGGCACCTTGATTCAATCTCACTTACTATATTACCATCCTGGGAGAACACACAACCTAAATACTTGAAATTATCGACCTGTTCTAGCTTTGTATCACCAATCTGACATTCAATTCTGTTGAATTTCTTACCTACTGACATCAATTTAGTCTTCGAGAGGCTAATTTTCATACCATACTCATTGCACCTATTTTCAAGTTCCACGATATTAGACTGTAGGCTTTCGGCACAATCTGCCATTAAGACCAAGTCGTCAGCATAGGCCAGACTGCTTACTACATTTCCACCTAATTGAATCCCTCCCTGCCATTTTATACCTTTCAGCAGATGATCCATGTAAACTACAAACAGCAAAGGTGAAAGATTACAGCCTTGTCTAACCCCTGTAAGTACCCTGAACCAAGAACTCATTCTGCCATCAATTCTCACTGAAGCCCAATTGTCAACATAAATGCCTTTGATTGCTTTTAATAATCTGCCTTTAATTCCATAGTCCCCCAGTATGGCGAACATTTTTTCCCTCGGTACCCTGTCATATGCTTTCTCTAGGTCTACGAAACATAAACACAACTGCCTATTCCTCTCGTAGCACTTTTCAATTACCTGGCGCATACTGAAAATCTGATCCTGACAGCCTCTCTGTGGTCTGAAACCACACTGGTTTTCATCCAACTTCCTTTCAACGACTGATCGCACCCTCCCTTCCAAGATGCCAGTGAATACTTTGCCTGGTATACTAATCAGTGAGATACCTCGATAGTTGTTGCAATCCTTCCTGTTCCCTTGCTTATAGATAGGTGCAATTACTGCTTTTGCCCAATCTGAAGGTACCTTACCAACACTCCACGCTAATTTTACTACTCTATGAAGCAATTTCATCCCTGCCTTCCCACTATACTTCACCATTTCAGGTCTAATTTCATCTATTCCTGCTGCTTTATGACAATGGAGTTTATTTACCATCCTTTCCACTTCCTCAAGCATAATTTCACCAACATCATTTTCCTCCTCCCCTTGAGCTTCGCTGTTCACAACACCACCAGGATGATTTCCTTTTACATTGAGAAGATGTTCAAAATATTCCCTCCACCTCTCCAGTGATTCCCTGGGATCTATTATGAGTTCACCTGAATTACTCAAAACACTGTTCATTTCCTTTTTCCCTCCCTTCCTAAGATTCTTTATTACTGTCCAGAAAGGTTTCCCTGCTGCTTGACCTAGCCTTTCCAGGTTGTTACCAAAATCTTCCCATGACTTCTTTTTGGATTCAACAATTATTTGTTTCGCTCTGTTTCTTTCATCTACATACAACTCCCTATCTGCCTCGGCCCTTGTTTGGAGCCATTTCTTATAAGCCTTCTTTTTACGTTTACAAGCTGCTCTCACTTCATCATTCCACCAAGATGTTCGCCTTTTCCCGTCTTTACACACAGTTGTTCCAAGGCATTCCCTGGCTGTTTCTACTACAGCATCCCTATATGCCACCCATTCACTTTCTATATCCTGAACCTGCTTAATGTCTACTGTTCGAAACTTCTCACTAATCATATCCATGTACTTCCGTCTAATTTCCTCGTCCTGGAGATTTTCTACCCTTATTCGTTTGCAGACAGATTTCACTTTCTCTACCTTAGGCCTAGAGATACTTAGTTCACTACAGATCAGATAGTGGTCTGTATCATCGAAAAATCCCCGGAAAACTCGTACATTCCTAACAGATTTCCTGAATTCGAAGTCTGTTAAGATATAGTCTATTATGGATCTGGTACCCCTAGCCTCCCACGTGTAGCGGTGAATAGCCTTATGCTTGAAGAATGTATTTGTAACAGCTAAACCCATACTAGCACAGAAGTCCAGCAAACGCTTCCCATTCCCATTAGCTTCCATATCTTCCCCACATTTACCAATCACCCTTTCGTATCCTTCAGTTCTATTCCCAACTCTCGCATTGAAATCGCCCATTAGCACTATTCTATCCTTGCTGTTTACCCTGACTACGATGTCACTCAATGCTTCATAAAACTTGTCAACTTCATCCTCATCTGCACCCTCACATGGTGAATACACGGACACAATTCTAGTCCTAATTCCTCCAACAGACAAATCTACCCACATCATTCGCTCATTTACGTGCCTAACAGAAACTATGTTCCGTGCAATGGTATTCCTGATAAAGAATTTAATTGAATTTAATGGAGATAATTCGAAAACCGACTAGGCATCTCCATATCTAAAATTCAGGCTACAAACACGAGAATAATCGGATGGAATCCATTGACTATTGATCCTTGCGTTGATATAGCGTTAAGCCGATTTCCCCAAATTTCTTTATTTGCGGGGGGATTTCATGAAACCTCACTTGAAGAATTTGGATTTCTTGCTATGATACATAGAAAGGAACACAACAATTCATGATTTTACAACAAGAGACACACACATAAATACTCGATGCAAACGTACAGGAACACCACAACGTGGGTACAGAGATAAACTGGGGGCGTTAACTGGCGCCCTTAGCGGAGATTTGTGACACTAAGAACTCACGCTGCGGAGCATGTTAACCGCATAGCATAGAGCAGGCAGTACATAAGATTGAGACGGCGGTGCTCCGTTGTAAGCTGGAGGTGCTCAGCTGGGCGCCCGTTAAGGCTAGCCCAGTGCGACCGGGCTGACGAGACGTAAATGCGGGCAGCTTACGTAGCAAGCATACGTCACAGTGAAGCGAGAGAGCGAACACTCTTTGCAGGAAAGCGAGGGAGCATTGACGTTCAAGTGTGATTACAAAGCTCTCCTCCAATACTCAGCGAAGTGTTGATAGCGTTACATTACTTTAATTAAATTACATTACATTACATTACTGTAATCGCAACAAAAAACTGACTTTTTCAAGATATTCTACTTTGATTTATACCGTGTTCAATATAAACGGTCAGTTTTATTTTCTCATATTTATTCATTCAAGGAACACTTACATGTTATAATTTTTGTATTACAATCTACAAAGGTACACAGGCTTTTAGCGTATAAGCTACGATTTACAATTCCTTGGATGGGAATGACATTCTTTTCCCTTATAAAAGTAAAAATTCCTGTTATTCATTAAGCAAAAAGTAATATAATTACAGTACATAATACAACAATGATTTTGCACAGTGTTATAGTGTTGTGTGACTTTCCCTGTTTACTGAATTTCTGAAAATAGTATTTAAGATTTAACATGCGTCCGGTGATAATAGCTAGCCTCTAAATGGCGAGAGAGAGTTTCATCACGAGTGAGGACATAGATATTTACTATCCAAGATTTAAGTACAACAACAACAACAACAACAACCTAAATATATCTACCAGATAGATGTACAGAATGCCTTCAAATATTGATTTTATTCCCGGTAAGCATGATTGGACTGTTGGTGAGTTTATAAGATAATGTAAACTCAAACAACCACAAGCCACAGTTTATCCACCTTAACTCCGTATTATAATAGAACTGTTTCTAAGACACCTCTTAAAATGTAATAGTGATAATTGTAATTCATTACGTCATCATCATCATCATCTGTTTACCCTCCAGGTTCGGTTTTTCCCTCGGACTTAGCGAGGGATCCCACCTCTACCGCCTCAAGGACAGTGTCCTGGAGCTTCAGACTCTTGGTCGGGGGATACAACTGGGGAGTATGACCACTACCTCGCCCAGGCGGCCTCACCTGCTATGCTGAACAGGGGCCTTGTGGAGGGATGGGAAGATTGGAAAGGATAGGCAAGGAAGAGGGAAGGAAGCGGCCGTGGCCTTAAGTTAGGTACCATCCCGGCATTCGCCTGGAGGAGAAGTGGGAAACCACGGAAAACCACTTCCAGGATGGCTGAGGTGGGAATCGAACCCACCTCTACTCAGTTGACCTCCCGAGGCTGAGTGGACCCCGTTCCAGCCCTCGTACCACTTTTCAAATTTCGTGGCAGAGCCGGGAATCGAACCCGGGCCTCCGGGGGTGGCAGCTAATCACGCTAACCACTACACCACAGAGGCGGACAATTCATTACGTACATTATAAAAATGTTTGAAGATGTAGGCCTAACTCTTTATTGTATCCGATCAAAATACATAAACTACAATGGATAGAAATAACATCTTTCTTACAACGTAAATTCAAAACGACGTGGATTTCTTCCCTGTTTCTTTCATTATTTTCTGCGACTATTTCAAACTCGGATGAGAGTGACTGGGAGAACTTCGCCCATTCTTCATGTCCTGTGACGTAGCTACAACGTCACTGTGGTGGAACAGCATACGATGTGCTGAAGTTATTACTAATCACGTAGGCAACGCCTTAATGCTACTCTCGATCGTTCGAAGATGGCGAATCAAGTAGCCGGAATTGTTGGAAATGTGGGTTTGTTTTGATTTGTTGTTATCGTATGTAGTCGGTGTAATTTTATGAAATTTGACGATAAATGTTACTTTCTTTGTAGAATATAAGTGTGCGAGTGTATTTATATGAGACAGTGGACACATAGGATCTGTAATTATACAAAGTAATGTGAGATTGTGCTTGTTTAGATCGTGTTTTTACCCATTAAAGAACATGAGTGCACTAGGCGGACCAGGTTTTAGTCTAGCGATGGCAATGCCTCTCATACAACTACCGGTACTCTTAAGTGTCCTACGGAATAGAATATTAAGAGAGAAATGGATTAGGAATATACATCGTGATTATTTCAGAAGTCCATGAGAAAACTGTAGCGTGCATACATCATTTTTAGAATAAGTCTGAGGTTAGGTAAGCCATTTCCCTACTTCCAAACTATTCGTGTTCCTCGAAAAGTATTAATTTAGACAGAAAATAACTGATATTGTGTTATTCCGTCAGTGTCTATGGCTTCAAAATGTCGAGTGATTTAGATGCAAGTGTATTTTAAAATAATCTCTGCTTCGCCTGCGGAAATGTTTGGCTTAATCTTGGAGTATAGCAAAACTTAAAAATGTGGCAGATGGAGCAATCTGTATACTGTTACACAGAAGAAAGAGTGACTTGAAGGATTAGCTGGGTTTGTAACGTAGGGTTTTAAACTACCAACACCTTCAGATTCATGGTGTGGTTATCTGTTATCAAGCAGACAGAGCCGAACTGAAGCTCGTCCATGTGGTTAAATATCAATGTTTAGAGCCAATATAGATTTTGCACTCATGTTCTTTAATGGGTAAAAACCTATTATATCTTTAGTGGCTGAACGTTTCATTACTAAGTGCTGTTATGCCATATGTCAACATTATGTTAGCATTAGCAGGGCCGTTCATTGGGTTAACATAATCATTTCGGGTGTACTTTGGCTGAGTAACTCAGACAGTTAAGGCGCTGGCCTTCTGACCCCAAGTTGGCAGATTCGATCCTGGCTCAGTCCGGTGGTATTTGAAGGTGCTCAAATACGTCAGCCTTGCGTCGGTATGGCACGTAAAAAACTACTGCAGGACTAAATTTCGACACTTCGACGTCTCCGAAAACCTAAAAAATGTAGTTAGTGGTACGTAAAGCCTATAACATTATTATTTCAGATGTACTTCCCATTCAGTGGATGCTGAATTTAAGAAATTGTCCACCACTTCAAAACTAAGGTAACATATTATGTTTCACAGTTCTCATGAGAGCGAATAAATCGAGGAATTCCGCACCTTAATTTATTTTGAAACATTCAAAATAACGTTAGAAATATCATTTTAACAGTTTTGTCATGCACTTTCATCTGTTCAGCGAAGTGAAATCTAAGAGAAAACGTTATTTGACGAGCTGAAATTTCTAAATAATCACCTTGTTGGGCTCTTTTCTAGTAGAATATATGCGATTCTAGTTGATTATATGTGGTGCGTACTTGTTGGCGAAGCGTTTTCATACGTGTAAAAGTGATTTTCCCTATGATGTTACATTTATCATGTTAAATTACCGCCGTTTATATAATATGTACGTGATATATTCGTGTTAGTCAATGCCAGCAATCCAGCTACTTCGGCCGCCATGTTTTTTTTTATATTACGGTCCGAGTATTGGAGTCGGTCTAATTCAGTAATGGACCCAGCTCGAACTTTCGATTACTGTTACCAATACACATGGAAATCTCTCCAACATTCCTAATGTCTCTACATGTATCTAGATAATAAACCTTACAGTAACTTTCCAGGACACTTCATATATACCAAATTATAACATAACACACCTAATATACGAACGTTATAGAGTTTTCTACAACTTTCGACTATATAGATTCTGAGGTTAAACTTATACACAATACGTATTTGAGGTTATACAATTTATAATACATATTTAGAGTAAAACCATGTATTAGTCATATTTAGCACTTAATAACAAATAATTTGGCATTTAATAAAATATTATTAAAATATATTAAACATAATAATTGAAGGTTTTACAACAGTTAGGATGTCGTACCTATGCTGAGGCCTTCGGTTCAGAGTGTCCCGGGTTCAATTCCCGGCCAGGACGGGGATTTTAATCGCGTCTGATTAATTCTTCTGGCTCGGGAACTAGGCGTTTTTGTTTGTACCAACACCCTCCTCTTTATATTCACACAACACGCCATACTACCAGCCACCACAGAAACTCGCAACAGAGATTACATCCCTCCAGAATGGTTGCCGTCAGGAAGGGCAGATGGAGGTAAAATAGGGACAAAACCACATGTTCGATACAGCACATATCCGCGACCCCACAGGTGAGAGGAAAGGGATATAAGATTATTATTATTGTTATTATTATTGAAAATGAAAATCCACAGCCTGTTTCCAGTCATTTGACCGGGTCAGGAATGGAATGAATGAAGCCCCATCTAGCGGCGAGGATAGGAATTGTGCCGGCTGCCGAAGCCTGTCGCACTTCTCTTGTTATTATTATTATTAGTTGTAATTTCCAGTCCACGGTCTGCGAGATTTAAACCTCGTTCTTGAGGATTATAACTCAGGAACTAAACCACTGTCTAGAATATTCATGAATTCTATCGTCTGCTAGAGATGCCATTTATATCAGCAGGAAATTGAATGTTAGTGTCTGGGATTCGAAGAATGAAGCGAGTTGAGTGTCCTCATTATCCGAGGATGTGACGTCACTATTACGACCCTCCTCACGTACTCCACTAGATCAGTCAAGGTTGCGCCATTGACTTGAGGCTGCAGTTCGCGGACAGTTCTATTCCAGTGTGCATGCGTATAGTGCATGGTGCATCACGTAAGTACCAGTGTGGTCACAACGCGACACACTGTTCAGCATGTCACAAACCACTCTTTTGTTGTTTAACGTCATGGTGTCTCAAGTAGTGGCGGAGATCATCGTTTAAGGGGAAGTACAACTATGCAACTGTTCCACCTTAATAATAAGGAGGAAAATGGAAAAGTCCCGACCTTTCAAACATGAGGGTATCGGCAAAAGAAGGAGAATGGCCACGAAGAGTGTGAAAATGAAAGACTGGCGGTGATCACTAGACCTCGGATTTTTAGGTGCTAATTTTTAATTTTAGGTGCCTCACAAATCTGGAAAAATAGGTTCTAAAGTATACAGGATGGTATGGGAAACGACGTGAATTCGATATATGAGCGTAAGAGGAGTGGTCATACTGATAAACAATTCGGAAAAAAAAATGATTATCTGGCACCGTTGTCATTTTATCAGTTGCTGAATTTGACCAATGAGATCGCTTCGCGGGCGAATCCAAATGGGCTTTGCGAGGCGGTGTTGCTGAACTTCTACGTGGATTAAGATCGGCTTGAAAGCATCAATCGAAGAAAAAATATACATCCACACAGGAGGGATTTGAAACAGAGCTCCCAGCTGACATCGCGCCAGCAAGTACGCTAGTTCCTCATCACTGTGTCCGGCCCACCTCCATCACGTATTGAACAGCCGTCCTTTTTTGAAATTTTCGGATGCCTTATCCTTATCCGCCTCCGTAGCGTAAAGGTCAGTGTTATTATCTGCCATCCTCGGGGCCCGGGTTCGATTCCCGGTACTGCCAGAAATTTAGAATTGGCAGGAGTGCTGGTATGTGGTCGAAATGGTACATGCAGCTCACCTGCTTTGGAGGTATGCCTGAAAAGAGCTGCACCACCTCGGGATTGAGGGCACGAGTTTATTAGTCCGATTCGTTGGCTGAATGGTCAGCGTACTGGCCTTCGGTTCAGAGGGTCCCCGGTTCGATTCCCGGCCGGGTCGGGGATTTTTAACCTTTATTGGTTAATTCCAGTGTCCCCAATATCTTTGCAACTCACACACCACACATAACACTATCCTTCACCACAATAACACGCAGTTACCTACACATGGCAGATGCCGCCCACTCTCATCGGAGGTTCTGTCTTACAAGGGCTCCACGAAATTATTATCCTGTCTTTCAAAGTGATACCTTAGGTGGTGCGATACCATATTGTATAGTCTCAGCATGGTGTAAGTTCATACCGGCAAATAAGAATTACACACTTGATAGTAATTAGCAATCACTTCTTCGGCGACTCTATAGGTTTCCTTTCTCAGGGGACTTGCTATTATGCCTGGGATTCCGCAGCATCTCTCTATAAGGACAAGAACACAAAACATGAACAGGAGTTTTTATCTCTTTTCGGTAATGCCGACAAAGATTATCGAGCAGCTCATCCTTCGAGGAATGGCGGTATTCCCGAAAAAAGTTGTGATTGTGATGATAATTGTTTTAAGGCCAAGTATAATTATACAACCATTCAATTTCAGGGAAGGAAGTTGCCTAGCCGAAGCGATAAAGGCGAACTTAGTTCATCTGGAAGAACAAAGATTCGATTCCCGCCAGGAAATGGGAAAAAATTGTATTTCCCAGTGGGTATGGGCGGTACAATAGCACCCATGGTATCCCGTACCTGTCGTAAGAGGAGACTAAAAGGGACCCCAGGGGATCTTAACTTGGCACGTGTGTTGGCGACCACGGGACCCTTAGATGAGTCCTGGCATTGCTTCCACTTTCTTGTCCAGGGATCCTCACTTTCATCTATCCTATCTGACCTCCCTTGATCAACTCTTAGTTTTTTTCCCGACCTCGACGGTGTTGGTGTCAAGGCCTTCTCTCGGATTCAAACTTTCGGATACTGGAGTATACAAATTGAACGGGTACACCAATCTCAAACGTCATTGCATCAAATTATAGAGCTCCATTCTTTCTGTAGCTGTTGTAATCGGAACGAAAAAAGAACGTGTTTTTTGGCATTCTACGGACAAACCTCGAATTTAAAATCTACGTAACATCATTGTGCGTCATTCGAGCGTGATAACATTTTAATATACTGTAATCTACGTTATCCTGGTAGAAATAAACTTCCTAATGATGAAGGCATTACTGAAAACGGTTGAGTGGTTCAAGAGATTACCCTGCATATACAAAGTCATAACATTTCTCTTCTTAATATTAGTATACATAAAGAATATGTGCGTATGTTATGTGCTCAGCCCGGAGGGTGGTTTTATCCTCAACAGTTTCGCCATCAGCTGTCATAGGTGGCCTAGGTGTCACTGAAGAAGCGTACTAGGGAAATAAGAAGTGAGGTAGTTTCACGTTGCTTTCCTCACTGAGACAGAAGTTACTACTACCTATCAGTCTGCCAATCCTACTAAAATGAACGCACCAACGGATCCTATGAGCAATATTTTCATACCATCCATAACGGGGACTGGCTGCATAAGGAATGGCATTACTAGCATCACTCATACCTCAGTCACTTTCATGTTGTCAAAGCCAAGGATGAGACTGAGACAGGTTAATGAAATAAGCAAATTGCTACAGCCCATACCAGAAGACTGAGAACACTAGGTCTTGCCATATAAAAGTAGACCTCAAATTAAAGGTAAATTAGTAGTTACGAAACCAAAATAGATATTAAATCCCAAATTTGTGATTATCAAGTCAAAATCAGTATACAATCCATGACACCGAGTGATATGGCTGCGCGGTTGGAGCCATATAGCTCTTAGCGGAGGATGGATGGTTCGAACCTCACCTTCGGCAGCCCTGAAGATCGTATTCCGTGGTTTTACGAGACAAATACCCAGGTTGAACCTTAATAAAGGATATAACTCCTTCCTTCGTAGTCCTAACCCTTTCACCAAATATCCTACCTGAGTTAATGTGATGTTAAACCACTAGATTAAAAAAGTAGAAACAAAGTTTCAACTCCAGCGTCTTGGAAACGAGGGCAAGGTGAACTCTGGAGCCCAACGGGAATAATGCTAATGAAGACGAGTCCTGGAAACGCAAAGAACACTCCAGGTAGAGCCTTTACCATCAATGCTGTTTAATGTTGAACTAAACATAGGTAGAGACTGAACAGGGGGCGCGCAGCTGTGATCTTGCATTCGGGAGATAGTGGGTTCGAACCCCACTGTCGGCAGCCCGGACATCGCAAGACTCCGTAGCTGCATATTTAAGCACTGGATTTCTATATTCTTGTGTGGTGCAGAATATTGAAGATTCACAGTATCCGATGTGAAACGAATTGACACATTAGATATGTGGTGCTGACAGGTTGTTCCACATCTAGTCGACAGCTAGGAGAAAGAACGTGTTCATTTTAAATGAACTTGGAATTTGTGTCAGGATCTCTACGAATTGTCGACGTCACATTCTGGAGTACGAGGTGATGGTACTAGCGTTGAAAAACTGACAGTTCAGGGAAATGTTAATAGACATTGGTTCAGAGGTAGAGCACCATTGAGATGGTTTCACCAAATTACTTTACTGGGAAACCTCTTCAACTGTCACTCAGACTAGCAGAAGATCGGTTCAAATAGAGAACCTTGGTTAACACTTAAAAATTAAGCCATGGGATCAATACCTTTTTCACTTAACTCTTTGCACAGTTTATTCTTGACAGGATCTGCTGACAGACAGCTCACTTTCATTTTTTTAGCTGTTTAATGTTGAACTAAACATAGGTAGGGACCAAACAAGTGGCTGAGCGGTTAGGGGCGCGCAGCTGTGAGCTTGCGTTCGGGAGATAGTGCGTTCGAACCCCACTGTAGGCAGCCCTAAAGATGGTTTTCTGTGTTTCCAATTTTCACACCAGGCAAATGCTAGCGCTGTACCTTAATTAAGGCCACGGCCGCTTCCTTCTCACTCCTAGCCCTTTCCTGTCCCATCGTCGCCATAAGACCTATCTGTGTCAGTGCGACGTAAAGCAAATTGTAAAAAAAAAATGTCGATTTGAGCACGCTGGGCTACGAATGAGCTAGGACTAGTAAGGTAGCCGTCGTGGCTTTATAACACAGCCATAGAATTTGTCTCCTGGGTAAATGGAAAGCTATGGAAAGTTGTCTTCAGGGGAGCTGAAAGGGAGTGGGGTGGTGTTAGGGGTACGGGTACCCTCCTATCACACTCTTCCTATTACCTGTCTCCCGCATTATATTCCTGTCTATCAACCCCAAGTTATGTACAAGTTATCTCTACTCCTCCCAAACAAAATGATAACTTAATTAAACGGAATTAAGTTGACTGTTTTTCTCCGACTTCACAGTCTTGAAATAATTTGAGTTCCACCGGGCGAGTTGGCCGTGTGGTTAGGGTCCTGCAGCTGTAAGCTTGCCTCCAGGTGATAGTGGATTCGAACCCCACTGTCGGCAGCCCTGAAGATGGTTTTCCGTGGTTTCACATTTTCACACCAGGCAAGTGCTTTGGGGACTGTACCTTAATTAAGGACACGGCCGCTTCCTTCCCAATCATCGACATTTCCTATCCCATAGTCGCCATAAGACCTATCTGTGTCGGTGCGACGTAAAGCAAGTTGTAAAAAAATGCAAATTTTCGATGACGACGGAAAGAAAAGAGGTACGCTGGAGTAGATATGGATCACAGCGTTAATTAAAGTACAGCCCCTGAAATCCCCTGGTGTAAAAATGTAAAGTCACGCATAAACTACCGTACCTTTAGGATTGCCAACGATTCAAGGTTCAGAACAACTGTCTTCTGGTACGGCTACACGACTGGCGTAGCCAAATCATTTTGTAGTATTAAAATTAATTTAATTTCGTGTGGCTATTTCTAGCCGGGTGCAGCCCTTGTAAGTCAGACCCTCCGATGAGGGTAGGCGGCATCTGCCATGTGTAGGTAACTGCGTGTTATTGTGGTGGAGGATAGTGTTAAGTGTGGTGTGTGAGTTGCAGGGATGTTCGGGACAGCACAAACACCCAGCCCCAGGTTAAAATCCCCGACCCGGCCGGGAATCGAACCCGGGACCCTCTGAACCGAAGGCCAGTACACTGATCATTCAGCCAACGAGTCGGACATTTTGTAGTATAAGATATTGTAAATGTTAAAGTGAAGTTAATATTTCTATGGTTTTATAAATTGGAACTCAATACCTACCTTGCTTTTTTTTTTGCTAGGGGCTTTACGTCGCACCGACACAGATAGGTCTTATGGCGACGATGGGATAGGAAAGGCCTAGGAGTTGGAAGGAAGCGGCCGTGGCCTTAATTAAGGTACAGCCCCAGCATTTGCCTGGTGTGAAAATGGGAAACCACGGAAAACCATTTTCAGGGCTGCCGATAGTGGGATTCGAACCAACTATCTCCCGGATGCAAGCTCACAGCCGCGCGCCTCTACGCGCACGGCCAACTCGCCCGGTACTTACCTTACTTCCTGCAATATAATGCTCTTTCAGTTAAATAAATAGCAAAATCATATCCACATCCACCTTGTAAGCCCTTGGAGGGGTGGAAGGTAAAGGTTTCCACTATTCTTAACCCAGGAATTTACAGGGAGAAAGGAGGTGCCCTGGCACCTTTGTTTCCAAGAATCAATCTGATACTCATTTCTGGTGAAGGCTGAGTAAACAACAGGGCCATTTTCCTCTCCAGAAGAGAAAATCTCATTTCTAAATTTTTCGGCTGACGGAATAAATATATTTTAAATGTATGATAAATATACAAACGAACACTTCCTTGTAAATAACAAGAAATTAAATTATTATAAATAATTCATATATGAAATAAACAAGGTTGATACAAGACTGAAATGTGATAAATCTGGAAATTAATTAATATTGAAAACATTTTTTAAAATTTTCAAGAATGTCCTATGTATCTAGCCACTCTACCTTAAAGTATTAAATCTTCATATTCTTCTGCTAGCCTCGCGGTTCAGGTGTAGCGTGTCTGCCTCTTATCCGGAGGCCCCGAGTTCCATTCCCGGCCTGTTCAGGGATTTTTACCGGAACGTGAGGGCTGGTTCGAGGTTCACTGAGCCTACGTGGTTACAATTGCGGAGCTCTCTGATGGTGAGATAGCGGCCCCGGTCTAGTAAACTAAAAATAACGGCCGAGAGGATTCGTTGCGCTGACACGCGTCACCTCGCAGTTTGCAGGCCTTACGGTACCTTGGCAGCTGGATTACTGAGGACTTAGACCCGGATTTAGAGATCCGTTTACGAATAGAAATGGCTCGTGCTAGCTTTCTAAAAATGAGGAATCTACTGTGTGACAAAAGCCTCAGCTTGGGGATACGTCACGACTTCGTCAGTGCTATGTGTATTCAGTACTTCTGTACGGCGCTGAAACATGGACTCTGAAATGTAACATCATGTCTTCAAGATGTGGGTGTTCCGAAGGATGTTACGGATCTTGTGGACTGACAACTTCTCCAATACTGCCGCTCTCATAGGAGTCATGAAAAGTACAACCTATTTAAATTGATCATGCAAGATAAAATTGATGGACGTAGAGGTCACGGCTGAGGAACGTATGGGATTGGACAGGACAGCCGAACATCGTACAGACTTTGATGTAATTGTGGCCAACATTCAGTAATGGAGAAGGTACTACAAGAAGAAGAAAGAGAAGAAGAAGAAGCAGAATAAGAATAAGAAGAACTGTTGAGCAGCGGCCGCTTGGTAGGCCAAGATCCACTAGGGTCGTAGTGCCATGGGGTTTGTTTTCTTCTTCTCGCTCGTCTTCTTCTTCTTCTACATCTTTCATGACCTTTTCTCCAATTATCTGGTGTCGGCACTATTATGAATTTGGCTCTGTTTTACAACAGGGTTCCCGTCCTGACGCCAGCTCTATGAGAAAGGAGGTGGCGTGTTTCTGTGTTGGTTGGTGGTGCGATGTCTTGTATGTAATAATGAAGATGTGTATTAATACGTGGCCGGACACCTTTATCCTTAACCTTTTCGCTCCCAGCGTCCGTGTATACGGACGTCGGCGGTATGCGCAAGAAATAATTATTTAAAAATATAATACGCTCTCAAATATACGCGTAATATACGCCAAATTAATAGGGAAGAAATGTTCTGCTCATATCAACCTCTTAAACTTTAATATAGTATACAATGCAGAAAAAAGCGAGCGAAATCTAGAAGGCATTGACCTTGTGCGCCAGCTGACTCCGTTGTTGGAGGGAAGTGAATGGTGTTGTTTGTAGTTCTGCAATTCTGTAGTTCTGAAATTTAGTGGTTTTGTTCATTTTTAAATGTTCTTTTAAGTGATATGGGTGGTTGGTGGCCAGCTATTTTTTTTAAATTTGAATTTTTGAAGAAATGCGAAAGAAATAAAAACTTTCTGATTTGGTCAGTAGATTTTGGAAAATTATATATCTTTCTTTGCACGACTATTTGCTTTTTGCATTTAGTACCTACAAAAATTATTCAATTTGGACAATAAATAAGTGAAATATGCATATTTTAGTAAAATACCACAATAAAGCAAGAAAAGGGCCTGGGATTTCTTGCGCATACCCTGCCAAAATGTCTGGGAGCGAAGGGGTTAACATTGCAGTTTTGGTAGCTTTTGTGAGTAATATTTAAATAACGTCACAAGAATACGAAGAAAATAAAATGTATAAAGGTTTAGTCATGACCAGTAATGAGAATTATAGAACTAACTCAGGACATGTCGGGGTCAACACGTGGGGGGACACAGTGACTTGCTCGACTGCAGCCAGGATGTTCTAATAACGCTTGTCCACTTAACGTCTCTGCTATGAGTTCCATTTCGAACTCTTCTCTTTATCACAGAGAAACTTAACACCTCTCTTTGTTATAATATCATTAATTCAAACGCAGAACGGGGTAGGGAACAATCCTTCATGAGGCTTGTTCAGTGCCATCAGATAACGTTCAGAATTTATCGGTAATAAATCGGCCGGAAGTAACGAAGTCTGGAAGAAGTTATTAATGGCTCTTGAGTTACCAGCGGTGGCTGCAGATATCTACTACATTTAACAACAAATGCAAGGATTATTATTCAGAGGAACGAAAGGAACTCGTGAAATTACATGAGGAAAAGTGTAGAATATTTCTTGTTTTATTGTATACTACTAGCGACCGGTCTCAGGTTCACACACGAGAGCAATATTTAATTTATGGCGATAGATCATATAAGATTTTCTTGTGGATGTCGTCAGTTAATTCCTGGTTGCTACTGGTTTAACGTCGCACTGACACATGAGAGGTTCTCGGCGACGCCCGAATGGGAAAGGGCTTGGAATGGGAAGGTAGCGGCCGTGGTCTAATTTAAGGCACGTGTCCAGCATTTTCTTGGTGTGAAAATAAGAAACCATGGGAAAAACATCTTCAAGTCAGCTGACGGTGAGATTCAAACCCACCATCTTCCGAATGCAAGCTAAACGAGGCCTTCCGAGCACTTTGCTCGCTCCTTTCTATCCATTGATACCTAAGAATGAAAACCTTGTAAGTCGATTTTTGCTGACATTGAGATATTTGAACCACAGGTTGGAAACCTCGTATGCCAAGCTGCAAAATGACCAAACATCAATAAACGGAATTGAACTGCCCTCCAACGACCAGTCAGAAAACTAGTTATAACTGAATAGGCAAAATTTAGTGTGGAAATGCGCACTCGTTGGCCATAGATTATGATTTAACGTATTAGAGTTAGTTGTCTGTAACAATGCTTGTTAAACATCAAACAACTAACGAAGTACCACGTGACCAAATTACCTGTTGCGGTCATGTAAATAAAAGTTAAAATTAAATTATTAGCACATTTCATGCGATATAAGGTACCCTAGAGCCTCTGAAAATGTACTGAAATGTAATGAAAACCTCGTAACTCTAACCACGAAAGTATGAATAACTCGTATACCCAGTAAGGAGTATTAACTGGTTCGATGGAAGGCAGTTTGGGGTTTAGGAAATGTTATTCCACTGAAGCTCAACTTGTAGATTCAGGAGAGCATATTTGTTTCTGGTGAGACCTCAACTTGAGGATGGTTCCAGTGTATGGGACCCTTACCAGGATTACTTGATTCAGGAACTGGAAAAAATCCAAAGAAAAGCAGCTCGATTTGTTCTGGGCGATATCCGACAAAAGAGTAGCTTTACAAAAATGTTGCTAAGTTTGGGCTGGGAAGACTTGGTAGAAAGGAGACGAAGTGCTTGACTAAGTGGTATGATCCGAGCTGTCAGTGGAGAGATGGCGTGGGAGGACATTAGTAGACGAATAAGTTAAACGTAGGAAAGATCACAATATGAAGATAAAGTTGGAATTTAAGAGGACAAATTGGGGCAAATATTCGTTTATAGGAAGGGGAGTTAGGGATTGGAATAACTTACCAAGGAAGATGTTCAATAAATTTCCAATTTCTTTGCAATCATTTAAGAAAAGGCTAGGAAAACAACAGCTAATGAATCTGCCACCTGGGCGATTGCCCTAAATGCAGTTCAGTAGTGATTGATTGATTGATTCATTTATTGATTGATTGATTGATTGATTGATTGATTGATTGATTGATTGATTGATTGATTGAGTGAGTGACTGTAAGATCAAAGTAACTGTATCACGATTGACCTATCTAAGGTGTTTGATAGGGTAGATCATGGGAGACTACTCGCAAAAATGAGTACAAATTATCCAGACAAAAGAGTGGCTGAATGGGTGGCTATATTTCTAGAAAATAGAACTCAGTGAATTAGAGTAGGTGAAGCTCTATTTGATCCTGTAATCATTAATAGGGGAATTCCTCAAATCGGTATTATTGGACTTTTATGTTTTCTTATATGTATAAATGACATGAGTAAAGAAGTGGAATCAGATATAAGCCTTTTTGCGGATGATGTTATTCTGTATAGATTAATAAATAAGTTACAAGGTTATGAGCAACTGCAAAAAAGAACTCGACACTGTTGTGAGATAGACAGCAGGCAATGGCACCATGATAAACGGGGTTAAAAATTCACTAATATGAAACATCCTTCAGTTTTAATTACTGAGTTGATGGTGTGAAAGTTCTTTCTGGGTATCACTGTAAGTCCCTAGGTGTTAATATAAAGAAAGGTCACCATTGTGGTAATAGCATTATGCGGCTTGTGTGACGTAGCAATGGAGTTTGCATTCGGGACATACTGGGTTCGAAACCATTTTCTGTCTAATTCTAGCCTTCTCTTATCCCATCGTTGCCGTAATACTTGTGTGTGTCGATGCGACGCGAAGCTATCAGCAAAAAAGAAATTGTTGTCAGTATAATTCTGAAAAATAATATTAGAAATAAAGTTATAGGACAGGAGAGACAATTAAACAATATAATGTCATTTGTTGTCCACATTTACGACCGCTTAATAATAATAATAATAATAATACTCTTCGAACACATGCTGAACTGCCCTGAGCCAAATCATAAATTAGAATTTTCAGAAATTCACGAAAATCTAGAAGCTGATTCACCTCTAACAGCGGAAGAAATTAAGGAAGCATTGAAAAATCTTAAAAATAACAAAGTAGTGGGGAAGACTCCATAACAGCTGAACTTTTAAAATGGGCTGAACCAAAAATTATAGAAGATCTACAAATAATCTTTGAAGAAATTTGGGAAACAGAAAAGATCCCAGAGGATTGGAAAGAAGGGTAACAAGCAAGATGTCAACAACTACAGAGGTATATCTCTCTTGCCCGTTGCTTACAAGATATTCTCAACAATACTACTAAACAGAGTAAAATCGACACTGGACAGTCAATTGGGTGAATATCAAGATGGATTTAGAGAGGGAAGATCTTGCTCCGAACAGATTTCCAACCTGAAATCTATAATTCGACACAGATTAATAAACTCCAAAGACATAGTTGTAACATTTATTGACTTTAAAAAAGCTTTTGGCTCTGTTGATAGGGAAACCCTAGAAAGAGTAATCCGTGAATTTGGAGTTAAAACTAAATGGCAAACCTAATTCGTGAAACACTTGCAGACACTATCTCGAAAGTAAAATTTATGGGTGAAATATCTCGACCTTTCAAAATAAATACAGGTGTCAGGCAGGGCGATGGTCTATCTCCACTTCTTTTCAATTGTGTCATGGAGAAAATTGTAAGAATTTGGAATGAAAAACTGAAAGAAACCAAAATATTGCCACTCATGCTGGGGAAAAAGAACAAAGGTGTTGCAATAAATTGCCTAGCATTTGCAGATGACTTTGCCATACTTTCAGAAAGCTTTACAGATGCAGCAATGCAAGTCAATCTCCTTGAAAAGACAGCCAACATGACAGGCTTGAGAATCTCTGCCGAGAAAACAAAATTTTTGACGAATATAAAAATGCCCCAAAGTTTTTAGTAACGGATATTGGTCAAAATAGAAAACGTAAAGAAATTGAAATATTTGGGTGAGATAATTCAAGAAAATGGTTTAGAAAAATCTGCTATAGAAGAGAGGATACAAAAGATGGAAAGAGCGTACGGTATAACTAAGAATACTTACAACAAAAAGTGATTATCAAGAAAACTTAAAATAAAGCACTACAACACAGTAGTGAAACCAGAATGCCTTTATGCCAGCGAATGTCTAGCACTGAACTACAAGCTTGATAAATTAGAAATATTAGAAAGAAGAATTATAAGGAAAATATTGCAGAATTTTTGGAGATTAAGAAGTAACAATGAAATTTACCAGAACATAGAAAACATATCAGAAACAATAAGAAAAAGGAGATTGCTATTTCTTGGACACATTTACAGAATGGATGATAATAGACTAACTAAACGAATCTTCAAGTACCTTTGGGAAAAGAAATCAACTACCACCTGGATTCAAGAAGTCAAGAAAGACCTGGAAAGGAACAACATACGCGGAGAAGAATTATTGGAAAGAAAGATTTTTAGGAAGAAAGTCTTACAAATGGAAGGATTCCAAGGGAGGAAGGAAAAGAAAACAGGCACAAAGTGGACTGAAGACAGGAAAAAGAAGCACAGTGAAACAATGAAAAAATACTGGAAGAAAAGGAAAGAACAACTAAGGAGGAAGAATTGAAATTTTAACGTGGTTCTTAGAAGGCCGGAACGCAAGAAGAAGAAGAAGATAGGCTATTTTCTTACATTTTGCTTTACGTCGCACCGACACAGGCAGGTATTACGGCGACGATGGGGTAAGAAAGTTCTAGGGGTGGGAAGGAAGCAACCGTAGGATTAGTTAAGGTATAGCCTCGGCATTTGCCTGGTGTGAAAATGGGAAACCACGGAAAACCATCTTCAGTGCAACCGACAGTGGGATTCGAACCCACTCTCTCCCTAATTCAGTGACGAAATGTTGTCTCGCAGGAATTCCTTCACTTGCTGGTAAATCTACCGACACGAGGTCGGAGTACTGGAATACCTTCAAATACCATTGGACTGCGCCGGGATAGATTCCGCCAACTATGGCTCAGAGACCCAGCGCTCTACCGTCTGTATCACTGAGCCCGGCATCTACGTCCTTATGGATATCATATTCTTTTCAGAATAATTTTATTTGTTTTCTGCGAAGTCTTTCTCAATTATTATACTAGCTTACATTTATTGAATGCTAAACAGATTAACGTCGCTGCCAACTTTCTCACGCGTTACACACTGTTAGTTTGACAAGCAGCTAAAATATTTCATCATCATCATCATCATCATCTGTTTACCCTCCAGGTTCGGTTTTTCCCTCGGACTTAGCGAGGGATCCCACCTCTACCGCCTCAAGGGCAGTGTCCTGGAGCTTCAGACTCTTGGTCGGGGATACAACTGGGGAGTATGACCAGTACCTCGCCCAGGCGGCCTCACCTGCTATGCTGAACAGGGGCCTTGTGGAGGGATGGGAAGATTGGAAGGGATAGGCAAGGAAGAGGGAAGGAAGCGGCCGTGGCCTTAAGTTAGGTACCATCCCGGCATTCGCCCGGAGGAGAAGTGGGAAACCACGGAAAACCACTTCCAGGATGGCTGAGGTGGGAATCGAACCCACCTCTACTCAGTTGACCTCCCGAGGCTGAGTGGACCCCGTTCCAGCCCTCGTACCACTTTTCAAATTTCGTGGCAGAGCCGGGAATCGAACCCGGGCCTCCGGGGGTGGCAGCTAATCACGCTAACCACTACACCACAGAGGCGGACAGCTAAAATATTTTAAGATTGTTAATCGTCCAGAACGTGGAGTGCCTGCTATTTCTGGATTCATTCAGAGAGCTAGAAAGCTTACGTGGGTTTCTACTGTAAAGTCTGCGTCTATGCTGTGATATTCTGATAAATTAAACACTTGATTAGTTTATAGATTTTCACTTTTGATCTTCCTCACTGAAATAACTGCTTGCTTTAGGGAACATAGGCACGTCCCTTATACACTGAGCGGCATGAAAAACGCAACACCTAATAAATGATGTGCAATAATTATTGTGCAATCTATTCAATCAAAGTGAAGCAGTTCAAAGGGGTATGTTATTGGCGTTGCTTTGCGAGCAAACAATGAAGTCTTGATAGTTTATTGCACTAGCCTCAATTGTTTTTTTTCCCGCGCAACCTGGAAAAAACATCGTTGGATGTGGGCCGATAATGTTTTCCCGCTCTTGCAGCGTTTATTGTTGTACCTTTAATTGTTTCCCTTTCAATCACACGTGTTTGTAGTTTCTTTCTGTGATTGTCTTAATTCGCTTTCTGGAGTAAACATGCCGTTAAGTCCTGAATAAGCTGCGAAAGCTGTTGCATTGGTGGAAGATGGTCGCAGCATGCATTACGTTGCAGAAGTGTTGAGGACTACACCTTCCACGATTTCCAGAACCGTACGAAGGTACCGGGAAACTGGAGGCATTGCAAGGAGACCAGGATTAGGCCCAAGAAGAGTAACATCGGAGAGAGATGACCGCTTCTTACAACTTCAAGTTCTCCGCAACCGTCACACCACCGCCTTTGAATCACAAAATCGACTCCACCAAGTTCGAGGTGTCAATGTTAGTGAGATAACCGTTCGAAGAAGACTGGGAGAAGCCAATATTAAGTACAAAAGACTTGCTATTGGTCCGGAACTCACCAGAGAGCATCGCACAGCTCGACTACGTTTCGCAAGGGAACATCTTGGCTGGACAGTAGAACGTTTGCATCAATTGTTGTTCACCGATGAGTCGTAATTTGGCCTCCGATCACCTGAAGGAAGAGAGAGGGTTTAAATAAGGCCAGTGGAAAGGTATTCCCCTTGTAGATTCTCATTCTGGACGCCTTTTCAGGGTGTTTCTGTGATGGTGTGGGCAGGAATCAATACAGCTGCACGGACGGATTTGGTCTTCACGGACTAAGGGAGCCTTACCTCACATCGGCATGAGGAGGAAATCCTTCTGTAGAATGTTGTGCCTTTCGCTCCATTTATTGGTGATGAATTTTACACTAATGCACGATAATGCACGCCCACATGTTGCGAGAATTTTGCAAGAGTTCTTGAATGAAACAGGGTTTCGTGCTATGGATTGGCCTTCCAGAAGCCCTGCTTTGAATCCTATTGAGCACATTTGGGATTAGATGGGAAGAAGAGCTCGTCAGCACTATCCAGAGTACCTACAGGACCTACGGAATGCCCTCCTGGAAGAATGGGAGATGATTCTTCAACAGGACATTACCGCATCAATTAGGAGCATGCCTGAAAGGTTGAATGACGTCATTGGTGCAAGTGGTGACAATACACGCTTTTGAAGATGCGAACAGAGGTCCCCGAGATCATCTCCGAGGTCTGTGAAGTGAAATTGTATAACATCAAAACAGAATTGCTTTACTTTTATGAGCTTATTCAACATTTCCTTGAAATGTGCATCGCTGGCTTAATTTGTTCAATTTATTTATAATCTGTTTTCTTTTCATTGTTAGACACTTTGATGGAACCGTACCACAATATTATATCATAAGATAGTGGATTAGTGTCATAAAAGTGTCTTAAATTTAAAATAAACTTCAGTTTGAAAGAAATGGAAGTGTTGCCTTTTCTGTGATACCAAACATTAGCCATAAATGCATTATGGACGTTGTTACGCTATGTGATCAAAAGTATCCGGACACCCCCCAAAACATACGTTTTTCATTTTAGGTGCGTTGTACTGCCACCTACTGCTAGGTACTCCGTAGCAGTGACCTTAGTAGTCATTAGACATCGTGAGAGAGCAGAATGGGGCGCTCCGCGGAACTCACGGACTTCGAACGTGGTCAGGTGATTGGGTGTCACTTGTGTCAGAAGTCTTTACGCGAGATTTCTACACTCCTAAACATCCCTAGGTCCACTGTTTCTGATGTGATAGTGAAATGGAAACATGAAGGGACATGTACAGCACGAAAGCGTACAGGCGGACCTCGTCTGTTGACTGACAGAGACCGCCGACAGTTGAAGAGGTTCGTAAAGTGTAATAGGCAAGCATCTATCCAGACTATCATACAGGAATTCCAAACTGCATCAGGATCCACTCCAAGTACTATGACAGTTCGGCGGGAGGTGAGAAAACTTCGATTTAATGGTCGAGCGGCTGCCCATAAGCCACACATCACGCAGGTCAATGCCAAACGCCGCCTCGCTTGGTGCAAGGAGCGTAAACATTGGACGATTGAACAGTGGAAAAACGTTGTGTGGAGTGACGAATCACGGTACACAATGTGGCTATCCGATGGCAGGGTGTGTGTATGGCAAATGCCCGGTGAACGTCATCTGCCAGCGTGTGCAGTGCCAACAGTAAAATTCGGAGGCGGTGGTGTTATGGTGTGGTCCTGTTTTTCAAAGAGGGGGCTTGCACCCCTTGCTGTTTTGCGCGGCACTATCACAGCACAGGCCTACATTGATGTTTAAAGTACGTTCTCGCTTCCCACTGTTGAAGAGCACTTCGCGGATGGCGATTGCATCTTTCAACACGATCGAGCACCTATGCATAATGCACGGCCTGTGGCGGAGTGGTTACACGACAATAACATACCTGTAATGGACTGGCCTGCACAGAGTCCGGACCTGAATCCTATAGAACACCTTTGGGATGTTTTGGGACGCCGACTTCGTGCCAGGCCTCACCGACCGAAATCGCTATCTCTCCTCAGGGCAGCGCTCCGTGAAGAATGGGGTGCCATTCCCCAAGTAACCTTCCAGCACCTGATTGAACGTATGCCTGCTGTCATCAAGGCTAAGAGTGGGCTAACACCATATTGAAGTCCGGCATTACCGATGAAGTGCGCCACGAACTTGTACGTCATGTTCAGCCAGGTGTCCGGATACTTTTGATCACATAGTGTATGTGCTATCGTAACTTCTTTCGTATATCTTCCAGAAAATTGTTTGCAAGAATGACAAATCTCTCCTTAAAATATTGCATGCCGTCGGTAGTGGATAGATGAATTTAAAATGAATGGGAAAAGTACTTGTTTCTGAATTACGATGCAGATTGGATCCTCAAATAACACCATAGATGGTTATGAGGTTATAAGGCAACCGTAAATAAAAAGTGATGATGGCGCTATAATGAGACATACCACGCAGGATGAAGAATGAGGTAGTTTACCGTTGCTTTCCTCATTGAGCCAGACATTTCTTTGCCGGACGACTGACCCAATAAGTAACACCTTTATCTACATCCATATCAACTAATAGTACACTGAGTATCATTATTACTCAACGTGCAGGCGAGTATTTGCGTTTCTGAATACCCTCGGCAAGTTCTAATTTATATTTCCCTTTCAACTCAAAAATATTTTATTTTAAACGTTAGTTATGGAAATTTTTGATTACTGTGACATAGTTTACATCGACTGCACTGATGAATCATTACAGAAGTTACAGCGCACGCAAAATGCATGTGTGAGGTTCATCTGCAACCACACATCCCATATTACATCGTCCTACACCAAACTCGGCTGGCTCCGTCTACAAGACAGACGTAATCTTCACTGTCTAACTTTACAGCAACGAACTTTAAATGTCAATTCCCCTCCTTATGTTAAAGAACGTTTCTGTAATCTCTCATTACACCAAGAAAAAACACAAGAGCACAGAACATGCATATCCTTACCATAATCAAGTTCTTAGCATATGACAATTCCTTCACAGTTAGTGCAGTTCGTGAATGGAACAACCTGCCTCAGGACGTCAGAGGGATATCAGTGTCCAAGAAATTTAAAAGTGCATGTGTAAAATATCTGATGAAAAGGTACAAATAGCAAGGCAGCAAGACATAAATACTTTCCTACTTCCTCCCCCTCTTTTCTCTTAAAACCTTTTCCTACCATCTACTTTATCCTTCCTCTGTACTTTTTTCAACTTGGGTGAAAACTCACAGGACAAGAGTTATATTTCACAGATAATTCTATTTTGTTTAGTAATTCTTTTTAGTTTTACAACTTTATTATGTATGTGTATTTTAAAAATTGTAAACCTTTTCTGTATTATTGTGCTCTTTCCCCTTGACTTTTGTAATTAGTTTAATGGTTCTACAGTTTATGATAGATAACTTTTTAACAACATGTAATTAGTTAGTCATTCAACCGTATTTTGATACTGGTTAAGTGTAAGAAAGGGAGAGCTGTCCCTAACTTTGCCAGGATTATCTATCTATCTATCTGAAGACTTCACTGGAAGTCACATTTTGCCCAGGCCTGCACAGCTGCGAAAATCCATCCAGGAATAGGCAGGACCAGGGATAACTGATACATAAACCAGAGAAATATAACTTTACGGCATTTCACGTAGATTTTCATACGCACTGCAGTTGAATCGCTTAGAGAACGCTGCAAGCAATTGAAAGTATGTAATGCTGATAAGTTCTTCCGCCAGTCTCATAGTCTTCTATGGCGCCTGTACACAATTGCCAACTGTCTTGGGCTAATCACATGTCTCCACAAATTTAATGAATTGCAATGCCAATCAATGTTATTGGCTTAGCGTCCCACTATCTGCTTTTACGGTTTTCGGAGACACCGAGGTGCCGGAATTTAGTCCCACTGGAGTTCTTTTACGTGCCAGTAAATATACCGACACGAGGCTGATGTATTTGAGCACCTTCAGATACCACGGGACTGAGCCAGGATCGAACCTGCCAAGTTGGGGTCAGAAGGCAGGGCCTCAACCGTCTGAGCCACTCAGCCCGGCGAATTGCAATGTCATCCCTGTTCTAACTATTATTGAAGGGATCTGAATATGTCTCGTTGCAGAAGATGTGACGAGTTCGAAAACCTTCTTCACGTATTAGGTTTCAGTCCCATGGGAGAGCTAATGATAATTAACCACCACAATGCAGTGCACTCTATGTCCGACTCATTGGCTGAATGGTCAGCGTTGAGGCCTTCGGTCCAGAGGGTCCCGAGTTCGATTCCCGGCCTGGTGGGGGATTTTAACCTTCATTGGTTAATTCCAGTGGCTTGGGGACTGGGTGTTTGTGCTGTCCCCGAGATCTCTGCAACTCGCACACCACACATAACACTATCCTCCACCACAATAACACGCAGTTACCTACACATGGCAGATGCCGCCCATCGTCATCGGAGGGTTTGCCTTACAAGCTAGAAATAGCCACACGAAATTATTATTATTATTATTGTTATTATTATTATTATTTTTATTATTATTATTACCGTGATTTGGTGGATCAGCAGAGGTGAAAGAAGGTGCCGGGGTGAATGGGTCTAATTACTTCGTCAAGAAAGAATTTAAACTGAAATGGAAAGTTATATTTTCAAAAAGCAACAATTTCTCACTTAGTGAGATAACAATAACATAGTAATTTAAAACAAGTTTTAGAAAACAAAATACAAGATTTCGAATCTTTAACACACTTGGGCTACAAGCGCCTAGCCTTACAACTTTTGAGCTCCTAGTTCAAATTTAACCAAGCACCAATTTGTTCAGAAGGGCAGAAAATCCCTGATACATGGAGCACTTGCTCCCAATTACAAAATCAGGCCCCCCAGAGGCACTTTTACAACACAAGAAAAGAGCTGACACGCTCTCAGTTTTTCAAGCCTCTTCAAAGCAATAGTAGACTTTACAATTACTTGCCATTAAGGAACCACTTACAAAATGAAACGGGGGTATCTTGTACCCAACCTACTGGGGCTTAGCAGAAAAAGAACAGGTTAAGTAAATGGCTCGGAATACCAAAAGGAACGGAGGCATGTATGTGCGCTCCTACACATGCATTCTTAAAACCTATAAAGGCACTAGGCCGATGACACAGGGGCTTTTCCCAAACTATGGAGGTGGCCCGTATAAGAAAGAAATTTAAAACATTAAGGAAGAGATCCAGTTACCGAAACGTAGTCACCTCAAACCAAAATGAAGGGGAGCTCGAGATGGTAAATCACTCTATATCCCCGAATTACACTTACAGATTTTATGAAGTTTTACATAAGCCGGCAGAAAATTATATGTTTAGAAAAGTAGGTTACATATTAAAGTTTCGGACCTTTCCCGCGTGTTAAACTGCTGAGCTAGCAAGAAATAAGATGTTAAACGACCATTAACTTGCTGAAGAGCTGCTGGCGGAAGAAAGAGGCACCACCCGCCTCCTGCTACACGTCCACACACTAGGTTAGATGTTGATCAAGTGGCCGAGAGACGAGAAAATCAACAGTTTATAAACCCTCGGGGAAAGTTCGAGACCTTTCATGAATAATTAAGCCACACCCTGTCTCTTTTATTGGGTCGCTTAAGGTTACACATCAAATCGAAGAAGAGACTTGTGATTGGTTAGACATTAATTACAGAAATTCTGGATTGGCTAAATTCAAAACTGGCGTAAAGAAAGATAAATATTGCCAACCCACAACTGAATGAACGAAATTTAGTGAAGAACAAACTTTTGAATACAAAATTTCTTCAAATAAAGTTCCTTCGCTTCGCACCAGGGTGCATGATCATAGTTTTTTAGTATAGACATCTATGAGAGAGTGCCCACACTTCTTGAGGAACAGAAAACAAAACAAGTTGAAATTCACACAGTACTGGCAACTTCATAATCACAAAATTAAGGTAGTGACATCTTCTGAGAAAATTTAAAAGTTGGTCCAGTTTTAAGTTCCGAGTTTCTCCTGTAGAGGAGGTTTTATTGGCGCAAGATTTAAAAGTGCGGCGTAGAGGTGTACCTCCCGGTACAATTATTATTATTATTATTATTATTATTATTATTATTATTGATAAAAATCAATTTTCCCTTAAGAATTGATTATCCTTGATCCCACCAAAGGGTTTGCTAGTTGTTTTACGTCGCATCGACACAGATAGGTCTTATGGCGACGATGGGATAGGAAAGTGCTAGGAGTGGGAACGAAGCGGCCGTGGCCTTAATTGAGTTGCATCCCACTGTCGGCAGCCCTGAAAATGGTTTTCCGTGGTTTCCCATTTTCACACCAGGCAAATGCTGGGGCTGTACCTTAATTAAGGCCACGGCCGCTTCCTTCCCACTCCTAGTCCTTCCTTGTCCTATCGTCGCCATAAGACCTATCTGTGTCGGTGCGACGTAAAGCAACTAGCAAAAAAAAATTGAGTTGCAGCCCCAGCATTTGACAGTGTGAAAATGGGAAACCATGGAAAACCATCTTCAGGGCTGCCGACAGTGGGGTTGGAACCCACTATATCCCGGATGCAAGCTCACAGCTGTACGCCCCTAACCGCAGGATCAGCTCGCCCGGTCCGCCAGAGGGGGCACTTAGGCTGATGGTAGAGACATCTAACAGTTGAAAACACAAGTATCTTGCAATACATCAGTTCATGTTAGATAACCTAGATGGCCTTATAGAAGACGCGCAGTTTAACTGGCTGGAGAAGGTGTACCCCGCTACAATTCTTCTTCTTCTTATTATTATTATTATTCCAGGGAATAGAGTGGCTTTTCAAAATTCCGAAAATCCAAAATCACCAATGTAGAGCGTCAATAGCCATATCAGGATCGTCTTAACTTAGGCAGCCAGGCGTCGTGAGGTGAGTTTGATTTGGAACTCGTGGTCTTGAAAATGTGACGTCTGTAGAGCTAGGAAATTTAGGTACAAAATTTTGGTTTAAAAAAGTGCTTTACATTAGTCAGAAAAAGTAAAAATAGAGGTGCATAAATGTAAATATTCATACAAACATCACCAAAACCAATTTCACATGATATAAAAGGACACAAAATCCATTCATGTTATCATGTATTAAAAATGTGCCTACAACAAGTCGCAGGACACAATGTTATTAGAATCACATGTCCAGAAAGCTGTCAAAACAGAGAACATTTCAAGGTAATTTTCAGTGAGGTTGCATTTCCGGCCACTATGTAAATAATTATACATAGAAAAGGAATGTTCAACGTCAACAGACACATGTGATGGTGCATAATTTGTTTGCAGTCGATATTAAGTGCCTGTTTCTTGCAATATCCTTATCATAAGGGTTTTTGGCTAAGCTCTGTTCTAGTATCTGCTGTGCAATACGATCCAGTGCTTCATTCACATCCATCATAACAGCCCATTTAATACATTTCAAATAGCCTCCGTATTTTGCACATGTTTTGCCCTGGCTATATATTGCATAACATTATTACGTTGGTGCTTTTCTTGTATCAGTTGTTATTGATACATCACAAACATTGCACCTCAGAACTGACCCTTGCTCTAAATACCATCAGCACTAAACTGTTTAGCACTAATACGTATTTTCTTTGCGTTCATTTTCTGTTTCAGCATACTTGATACTGACAATACAGTAATAGCAAATAGCGCAATATTGTTCGGCTCCATGGCTAAATGGCTAGCGTGCCGGCCTTTGGTCACAGGGGTCCCAGGTTCGATTCCCGGCAGGGTCGGGAATTTTAACCATCATTGGTTAATTTCGCTGGTACGGGGGCTGGGTGTATGTGTCGTCATCACCATTTCATCCTCATGGCGACGCGCAGGTCGCCTACGGGAGAAAAATCAAAAGACCTGCACCTGGCGAGCCGAACATGTCCTCGGACACTCCCAGTACTAAAAGCCATACGCCATTTCATTTTTCAGCGCAATATTAAGCTATTTCCTAATAGGACAATGGCAGACACTACACGCAGTCAAAGCGTGAACTGTCACCTACGTTAATAACACCAAGGCCGGTGGATAAGCAGATGATGAAGGGCGGCAAGCTAATAGCCTACGCAATGGCCTCCACGGTATGCACTAGCCATGCGTCTTGGTAGTGTACCCGCCCCCTACCCAAAGGGGCACCGGCATGATATCTACAGGGCGTTAAAGGGTTGAAAATATGATAAAATAGGCGCTTATCTAACATTAACTTAATGGCATACAGGGTAGGAGAAACGGGGCATACTTAACTACAATGAGAACACATTCAAATTAAAGTTCAAATTAATACAAGCGATTTATTAGACCTTGGTGACGATGGGAATGACGCATCTATATTCACAAATGAATTACATTAATTATTAACAATTGTTGTGGTTTATTATCGACTTGTAGTCGTGTGTGATGGATCCGAGTATTGTTTATCGCAAAGCGATTTGCCGTGACGTGATACGAACGGAAACATTTACCATAAACACTGAGGCTATATGACATTATTAACTAATGAAATTAACATTCATGCAACAAGTCTGAGCGATCCCTATGCTAAAAACACACAATTATTTCCCAGCGAAATACCATTAAAGAAACTATACAAATGTGGATCAAGCACCCGGGTTTGAACCGACCCTCAGTTGAATGCAAATTCGCAGCGCCGATGGATTAGAACCATCGCCGACGCTAATTATAGTCGCAACATGTTACATAAACAACATAGAGAGTCACATTTTATATACAATGAACACGTGAGGCACCCCATTCTTCATTTCAGCATTGTGGAATACCAATGCCGGCGTATGGAACTGAACTGACAACCACTTGGGATGAATGTAGGACACTGAAATCCCTAGCTAAATTATACTCAAATGAGTAACAACAGTAATCTAACAAATACTAGTACCAATCACCGTGTCATTTATTAGTGAATACTTCATTCTGCTGTGTTGAATATTTTCCATTATTAGTCGATCCATACAGGGCTTCGTTTCTTAGCTCAGGTCCCCTTTCTACCGAGGCGGACACACACACAAAAAAAGCAAGTCTGTTAGCAAGGTCAGACGTATCCACCCCCTACCACGGTGGTCAATAGCCTTGGCTTTCACAGGCATAACAAGCCCTTTCTTTAACAAAATCACCTCATCCCGAGGTACGTTCACAATAAACTAAGGTCTATTCCTCATTAAGCAAATTACATCGGCTTCCAATGAATCACCTCGATTCAACACATATTTTTTCATGGCCCAAATCATGACTTCACAACACGACACCGGTTTTTATGATACCAATATTCGTACGATTACTGTCATTACAATTATTATTATTATTATTATTATTACTGCTGGATTCATCATTACACTATCTTCCTACGTGATTTACCTGGTAATTCGATCATACTGTGTGATCACACCGAACTTCCTCGTAATTACTGTGTAATTAAATAACCCAATGGCAAATAATTTATAATTAAACCCTAATCAACTTATGATTAACACATAATTAATTTATAATTAAATCGTCACACGGTAGTACAATAACGAGTTAAATATTCACACGCTAATCAGCTCAATAAAATACTCACACTGTAATTAACTTCTAATTAAATATTCACACAGTGATTAACCTAAGTAAATATTCCCACGGTAATTAACTCAATCAAATTTTCACACGGTAATTAACTCAATTAAATTTCCACACGGTAAATAACTCGATTAAATTGTAAGTAAATGATGATCAACCTGATCAAATAATCCAGCTCAAATTGTAACACTCCCTAGCTAAATATTTCAAAGGAGGCCTGGGGCATCAGTTCCATATTCATTTCTCGTGACTCCGGGACCTCACATTGCACACTTATATTTTTATCAGTCATGCATTTATTGATACAGGGTCAACTACAGCCTAGCTTAAATTACCCTGAATTTACTAAAATACTAGTCTCCTGACGCCTTACTGGACACAAGTCTCCCAAAATCAACGAAGTAAATCTTCTACTGCATACAAACCTATTAGATTATTGTCACAATTATTTACAGTTAAATCACTCAGACCTGTTATTAATTAAATGAAATGAGAAATAAAAGCTACGTGCCCCATTTCGGCACTTCAACATTTAAATTAAGTTATCCCTAACATGATAGCGTCAGCTTATGATAAATAATTCCCGTCCCCTCTAATAAGGCCATATAATATGAAAAATACTCATATCCATCACATGATGGCACGTTGTCAGCTCGGGAAATCCATTTCAGGTTTTAGTGTTGACCCATTGGCACCAAAGGAATTACTGGTGATACCATTCTTCCTTCAGGATGGAAGTCCATAGTTCCTGGTTGACAGTAATCCTAGGCACACAACACGTCACTATTCATTTCAAAATCTGTTTAGTTGCGTTCAGCGCGAACGTCTCGCCACGATTTCGGATATTACTTCCTAATCCGCGGTTCAGTATCGGATTCCGTGTACCTCTCAGCCACTCTACCTTTGATACTACTCGAACAGTAGTGCCATAATAATAATAATAATAATAATAATAATAATAATAATAATAATAATAATAATAATAATAATAATAATAATAATAATAATAATAATAATAATAATAATACGATTCGCGCTGAAAGTTCGCGACACGCCACAGTTTTTTAAAAGTTTAATCACTGGCGTCATGTACACCAAATCTATCCAAACTTTATATGAATTACACTATTTCACTTGGAATTTAAGTTTAAAGTAACTTAAACAATGGATCAATTGGGAGCTTAACGAAACATAGCTCCGCCCTCGGTAAGCTGAGAATCCCGAATGACCCGCTTCCCTCTCGGCAGTGCTTTTTACAAGGAGGCAATTTTCCCACGGCCCACTAAAGGTCAAATAGTACGACTATCAGGTGACCAGTATTCACCTGATGTGATTGAGACATATCCGTACGATTATTCTTCGTAGGATCTCCTGTAATTAATTAAAGTCTGTCCGGCTTCCCCTTCCACACGAGGGTGAACTCCCGTGTCAAGGAGGCGTGATGACACTAAACAGATGGCCCCCGGTACTTTTCCTACAGAAACAACACAGTATTTTTTCTTCATCTGAAAGTTATCGAGTAAGAGGACATTAGACAGTGACAGTTATCTCTTTTAAATTGGGAGACGATTCCAGAATTCGGATTTCATTAATTTTTACATCGTAGATAATTAAGTTGGCTAGTCTGAATTCAAGATGGTTTCCATATTTCGTTTTTCGAAAAAGTTTGCTTCCCCTCATTCTCCTAGTCGTGGGGAAGGGATATCTTCTCTCTAGTTACGTCATGGTGAATCCCCGATTGCAGCCCCGCCCGAGTCTAGGTGGGCTTGGCTTCTGCCGCGGGTTCCAGGTACACAAAGGAAGATATTGCGCAATAGCTCGCAAGTAATGAAATCCCTTAGAATATATTTAAAAGACTCATTTTACCAGTCTTTATGATATGGATATTAATTAGTTTTGGTTTTATTCCCTCGAAGATCATTGAGTCTGTAATTTCAAGGACCAGTATTAACCAGAGGTCCTTGGGTCATGCCCCTTTCGGGTGCAGTAGGTGTGCTAGGTACCAACTGACGAGCTCAACCTAGCACACGGGGGCGAAACGCTGGCAACCAGGAATGAGTTAGATGGAAACATTTTAAAATGTCCAATCACGGACAATTTATATTGGTATTATAAATTTACTCATTCGGGACAAATATTTCAGATTTCCTATGGGAATCAACATCTATATCAACTAATAGTTCAACAATCACCACGTTCGTACTTAAGCTCCGGATTAGTGCACGATCCCAGCAGCGAATTTAGGAACCACATAGAACCAAGTTTTACAGACGTAATGTTCGGCTTTTATTGTTCAATTTCTTTAGGAATAAAATTTAGCAAAGGGACCAAAAAGGTTTTGAACTAGTGGAAAAATGTGCTGACATTAAGAAATGTGCAACTATAACACAGTTCATTTTATGCTTTCTTCTTCAAGACAAGCTAATTTGGGTATTTTAATAGCGATAGAAATAAGGCGCAGCACCTAAAATTCCTAGCACTGCTTATAGGTTTCTTAATCTGTTTACCCTCCAGGGTTGGTTTTTCCCTCGGACTTAGGGTTTTCACCTCTAGCGCCTCAAGGGCCGTGTCCTGGAGCGTGACACTTTGGGTCGGGGGGATAAAACTCGGGAGGAGGACCAGTACCTCACTAAGGCAACCTCACCTGCTATGTTGGACAGACGCCTTGGCGGGGAATGGGAAGATTGGAAGGGATAGGCAAAGAAGAGGGAAGGAAACGGCCGTGGCCTTAAGTCAGGTACCATCCCGGCAATTGCCTGGAGAAAAAATGAGAAACCACGGAAAACCACTTCGAGGAAGGCTGAGGTGGGAATGGAACCCACCTCTACTCAGTTGACCTCCCGAGGCTGAGTGCACCCCGTCCCAGCCCTCGTACCACTTTTCAAATTTCGTGGCAGGGTCTGGAATCGAACCCGGGCCTCCGGGGGTGGCAGCTAATCTCGCTAACCTCTACACCACAGAGGCGGGCTAGTTTAGAATTAAGAAATGAAATGTCAATAATATACAATTTGCTTTACGTCGCACCGACACAGCCAGGTCTTACGGCAACGATGGGATAGGAAAGAGCTAGGAGTGGGAAGAAAGTGACCGTGGCCTTAATTAAGCTACAGTCTCAGCATTTTCCTGGTTTGAAAATGGGAAACCATGGTGGCCGACAGTGGAGTTCGAATTCACTATTTCCCGAATGCAAGCTCACAGCTGCGCGACCAGCTCATCCAGTAATAATAAATGTCAAACCTACACAGACTAAATAGTTTATTTCGACAATACATTAAACCTGTGGAAATAGGTATCTTCCCTACTGCGCCGTGACTGTATTGTGCTAAAAAGTACACTATCGGTCAAAAGCTTTCGATCACCTATCACAGCTATGGATTTGTGGTTAAAGCAGAGATGTAGTTTTAAATAATCTATCATAGCCCTGTTCTGATAATAAAACAAGCATAAACATGTAAAGACGGAACGACTCTGTTGTGTATTTGACCGGTTCTCCGCATGGAGGGTCGCTGATGAGTAACCACAAAAACACTGACGTGTCTTTACCAAAGATGTGTTCACTCGAATAGGCCTCATTCCTTCAGCTGTCTGTGTAGCAAGCAGTTCACATTAGTTTTCAGTACACTGTGTGCAGCTAGCAGTGTGTTTGTGTATCTGATCAGGTCCAAATGGGACGGAAGCAGGAGACTGGAACTGAAAAACGTGCTGTAATTGTAGCTCTGCATCACGAAGGGTATTCTAGTAGGACAATAGCAACAAAAGCTGGCGTAGCCCAATCTACAGTGGTGTATATATTGCAGCGGTTCAAGCAAACCGGTGCCAATGCAAGTGTTTCGCGATCTGGAGGATCCCGTGTAACATCATACAGTGTGGGAAAATCAGTTCATATGTGTACAGAGTAAACGTCAGGGGACTCGTACGGCACCTGAAATTCACGAGGAAGTCAATAATACGCGAGCTGCTCCAATCTCTGTCGCAACAGTGCAACACCATCTTCGTGAACGAGGTTTAAAGGGGTGCAAAGTGACCAGAAAACCTTTAATACGGACACAAAATAAGGTGAAAAGAATGCAAGGGGCACAGAAACGTACAAAGTGGAGCGTGCAGCAATGGTCCAAGGTGTTATTCACGGATGAATCGAAGTTTGAAGTATTTGGGAGCCATCGTCGAATGTTTGTTCGTCGACTTCGTGGAGAACGTATGAAGAGTCGGTGTGTGACACCTACGGTGAAGCATGGTGGAGGGTTGGTTATGGTGTGGGGATGTTTTGCGGGTGAGAAATTCGATGATCTAGTGCGAATTAATGGAACATTAAAGAAGGAAGGATATCACATGATACTGATCAGTCATGCAGTTCCATCTGGCAAGAGGCTTATTGGTCGTGGGTTTGTTCTGCAGCAGGACAATGATCCCAAACATTCTTCTAAATTGTGTAGAGGGTATGTCAATAGAAAATAGAAATGTGGGGAACTGAAAAATATGTTTTGGCCAAGTCGGTCACCAGACTTAAATCCCATTAAACTGTTATGGGATGAACTTGACAGGGAGGTCCGAAAACTGAGGTCAACTAATGTTGAAAAGCTATGGAATAATTTACAGAGCTGTTGGACTGCAATATCTACACAAACACTACAAGATCTTATTTCAAGAATGCCAAGAGTTTGTGCAGCTGTTCGGAGGGCAAAGGGTGGATACTTTGAAGAGGCTAAAATATAAACCATATTGTATTCTACTTAATGATAGAGAGAAAAAATATATATTTTGTTGGTCTAGTTAGTTTTTACGATGTGTTTGTACATTGAAATAAAGTATCTAGTTTTGTGCATAGGTGATCGAAAACTTTTGACCGGTAGTGTAGGTGTCACATCGGCGCACGAGTCGTCACATTCTTGGAGAGGTGTGGCACACTGTCACACTGAGGCGAAGCGCTGGTAATTTGACGATTCAAAAGGCCTTAACGACTTGTATACCTACTTTCAATATTCGCAATCTGTGAAATTCAATTACAGTTCTGTTCCAGGAACTTAATTTTTGATACAAATAGGTTAATCAATTTCCGTTAATTGCTTTCCCAACTTAAATTCATGATAATGTCTACTGCAAATGTACGGCTCACAGGAAAATGTCAAAAATTTTCATCCGTAATACAAACTCACAACCATATACATCTGGAACCGAGCACACATTTATATAAATAAGAGTGTTATCAATACTTCGGCCAAAATATTTAAAAATAGGAATTTGTGACCGGTTATGGTCAGATTAAGAAGCAAATGCCATAATTAAGTTTCCCTCATGTCCCTCGGTATCACCTGGAGTCACAAAAAAAAAAAAAGAAAACAAATGAATGAGTTCATGGTATTGTATGCGTTCCTCGCAGGTGCACTTTTCTCAGAAGCTATTGAACCTATAGGTACAATGTTTGTTGTAGGTACCCACAGTGCTTTTGTATACAAGGCTATTGAATCATATTTTGGTAATATTTCAAATTAAATTTGATAAAATATTAATTGCGAGGAATATAGAGTACCACTCGTTCATTCTTTTTTTTTGAGCGACCTGTATGTACAAACGTCACAAGAAAATGACTTAAGATAATTTAATTAAAAAATGAATTTAAGGCCAGGTTATAAGGAGTTTTATTCACGCTGGATGAAATAGTAGCTTAGGAGAAGGTCTAAAAACGAATTCTCAAATACCCGTTATTGCAGGTGCTACGCTAAGTACTATACAAAAAAAGTACCGGGCGAGCTGGCCGTGCGGTTGAGGGCGTACAGCTAGGGAGATAGTGGTTTCGACCCCCACTGTTGGCAACCCTGAAGAAAGTTTTCCGTGGTTTCCCATTTTCACACCAAGAAAATGCTGGGGCTGTGCCTTAATTAAGGCCACGGCAGCTTCCTTCCCATTCCTAAGCTCTTTTCCTATCCCATCGTCGCTACAAGATCTATCTGTGTCGGTGCGACGTAAAGCAAGTTAAAACAAAGGAAAACAAGAAAAGTGGTAGAAGATAACATACCTGATATTAAGCGCAGTAATAATAATGGCGTCTGGCCCTGGAGACGGCCTATTAGGCAACCTGCATGTGTGTGAGGATGAGGCCCTACGTAAGATGATTTCTATTACTGAAGACATTACAAACACCCAGCCCCAGTGCCAGATGAAATAACCAGTTAAGGTTATTGTACCGGGTGGTACACCTCCACGCCGCTAATTTAAAATGTGCGCCTTTTGAAACTCCTCTGCTGGAGGAACTCTGAACTTTATCTACGCTATTAATTCTCTACCTTCTCAGAAGATGTCACCACGTGGAAAATTTTGAGTTTTAGAACTGTGTCACTTTTGATGTGTTTTTGTTTCGCTTGAAGTAAGAAGTGTGAACCTTCTCTTCTAGAGGACTCTACTGAAGATCAACAATAGTGCAACCTAGTGAGGAGTCAAAGAACTATTTTTTTGGAGAAAATTTAATTTCAAGAGTTTGTTCTTTGTTAAATTTCTTTCTGTCATTGTTTAAGTTGGCAATATTTACCCCTTTCTTCCCCTTGTTATGAATGTAACCAATCCCGAATTTCTTTAATTAATTTCTGACCAATCAGGGGTATCTTCCCCCAACTTGAATCTGTTGCGGGGTCCTATCCAATAAAAACGTTGTGGGCGGGTGTTTTCATTCCCCTAACGCCTAGAACCTTCCACGAGAGGTTATAAACTGCTGATTTTTGGGTCTCCGGGCCACTTCTGTTCCATCTTTCAGTGTATAAAGTACATAACAGGGGGCGGGAAGCGCCTCTTTCTTCGGCAGCGGTCAACAACAAGGTAATGGCCGATTAATAACTTCTTTCTTTGCTAGCTCAGCAGTTTAACTTTCGGGGCGGGTTCTAAGCGTTCAACCATGTAACCTTTTCCTAAAATGTAAAAACAACTGGTATCTATTCTATTTTCAAACGACATATCGGGATAGAGAGTGCTTAACCCTCTCGAGCTCCCACTCACATCGTCTTGAGGTGAACTTATTTTTCTCAACCAATTCTTCCGTAATATAATGTAAATTGCTATTAAGTCACCTCTGTAGTATGGGATTAGCCCTTGTATTAACGGCCTAGTGCCAAGTAGGTCTTAAGCAAAGTGTATTAGGAGTGCAAGTTCGCCTCCTCTCAAATTGTATTTTAGAGGTCATGTATTAATCTTCTTGTTATTTAACAGACCTCAGTAGGTTGGGTATTTTGCCCCTGTGTATATGTCCTTTGAGGACGGCTTAAAGGTGGAGTTCGGAGTGGCCTATGATAGGCTTGTATTTTAGGGGAAAGTTGCCCTTTTTGAAAATTGTGTTTCTGCCTCAAGGAGGCTTTTGGATGTAATTGGAAGCAGATGTTTCTGGCATGTTTGGGGGTTTTCGGCCCCTTTGTTGTATGGTGTTCATTGTAAGGTTGGGCTCATTGCTCAAGAATTATGTTTCTGACTTTTGAAGCCCCAAATGGGGTACCTATGTAAATGTATTTGTCAATCGTGTTTCGGCTACTAAGTACCTGTTCTATTTGTTGTTACCTAATTTTGAAAAGAAAATATAACCTTGTTAGATTTTTAAATTAATTTCACTTCAGTAGCTTGAGACCCGTTCACCACCCCCGCACCTTCTTTCACGCATAACTACCACCAAAAACACGGTAACAAGTGGTAGCAGAGCGTGGTTGAATGGGTCTCAATTTAGCCCCTTTTGACGGCTACACATTGTTTTGATCCGAACTCTAACCATTTTCTCAGTTGCTGGAATTTTTTGACTTTTTCAAAAGTGTTCTGTCATCATGCCAGGCCCTCGCGATGTTCCCCATCTTAATTATTTGCGCAAAGAGGAGTTGATCTATGAATTAACTATCAGAAATTTACAATCTGGAGGCACGGTTGCAGTAGACACAAACAAGCTTAGAGAGTCCCTAGATTTGCCTATTTCCATCCCCAATTTGGGAGAGAAAGAAATGGATGACTCTCTTTCCACGATCGTCGAGAATATTACTGGGCTAGCTTCTGTAGTTAGTTTTTTTGATGAAAATGATCCGTCTCCTAATCAAATTAAGCGTGTGCAAGGCAGGCTATATCATTTTTCGAATAGGGTTAACGATCTGTTGTCTCTAAAACTGAATGACGTTCAGAGGAAGGAAGCTAGTACGCTGCTTGAAAATATTTCTGAGTTGTCTAGCAAGGTCACTCTATTGTTGACTGGGGAAGTTCCTCCCAAATCTGATCAACCCACCATAGTAAATGTAGGTAGTGAGGAAGCGCCTCCCAAGGGAGAAGTTAATAGGAAAACCATCGCTGCTCAAACTATCTCTGCCCCATTGGACAACGAGTCTGAACGCCGTGCATCGCTGAGTAACATTCGTTCTGAATTAACTTCTTTGCCATTGAAACCTTTACCTACTATGTCACCCGGGTTTAGCAGCTTGCCTCATCCATTGGCAATGTTGCTCAGAGGTATTTCTACGTTTTCTGTTAATACCACCAGTGACGTAATTTCATTTTTAAGATTTCTAGTGGAATTTCAGGATCATGCCCTTGTGTTTTCTCTGTCTCCATGTCAAATTTTGCAAATTATCTATCCGTATGCTATTGGTATTCTCTCAGATAAAATTGTAAGAGCCATTGCCGAGCAATCATCTATTGAGGATTTCCATGCCCATTTGCTAGCTAATTTCATCCCGGCTAGGGCCAGGTCCTCCCTTATTCAGAAGTACTATTATCGTGTACAGCGCTTGGACGAAAACTTGGCTGATTTCATACAGGACATTAAGTTTTACACTAGAGTGTTTGCCCTTCATTTTCCTGAAGATCAGATTGTACAGGCTATTGTAGAAGGCATTTCACCATCTTATAGATCATACTTGTGTTTCGCGGCGTGCCCGCAAACTTTCTCTGAACTTGAAGCATTGGCCGTCTCAGCGGAAGGAGTTAGATACGCCGATTCTTTGCGTGTCGCGAAAGAACCCCCGCCTTCCTTTAGTAACACTCGGCCGCCACCTCGCCGACCAGTCAATCCCCGTAAATGTTATGCTTGCGGGTCGCCTGACCATCTGCGCAACAAGTGTCCGCTGATCAAGTCAAGTGGGACAAGGAATGGAGCCGGGTCATCACAAGGCTGTTTTAAATGTGGGGCTTTCTCACATATTGCCAAGAATTGTCCAAACTCAAATAGCACCCCCTCCTGCTCAACTTCTGGTGCAAATTCCATCTATGCCAATAATAAAAAGTGACTAGTGGCTTCGGCTGAGTCGACTAATCCATCTTCCCGAGACTCAGCCCCTGGTAAACAGGTTGTAAATTCAGAGGGCGATCAGCCTTCAAATTCATCTTTTGAATGCCCTAAAGAATGTCTTAGGATTGCGGCAGATACCCCCGCACCTGTTCCTTTTCTTAAGATTGAGTTAAATAACGAGCCTATAACAGCTCTCTTAGATTCAGGCAGTGTTTGTTCGATTATTTCGGCTGAATGGTATTCTAAATTGAAAACGGTTTGTAAACTTCCTGACTATGTCTCTTTTCCTGTTCAATACGTTTCGGCTAATTCATCTCCATTAGAAATTCTAGGTTCCTTACTGGTCAAAATTCGTGTTTTTAAGTTTACATGGAAAGTTAAATTGTTTGTGGCCAAGCAATTGTCTAGCCCCATTATATTGGGAGCGGACTTTATTTCTCACACTGGTCTTGTGCTCGATCTCCAGTCTAGGTCGTGCACATTCAAATTTGCTTCTAATTGTAAAATCCCTCTATTAAAGGGTAATTCTGTGTCAGGTTCTTCTATTTCGCCTACCCAGGATGAGATGTTGTTAGACCTTAGACATCTACCTGAGGAGCAGGCTGATAGTATTCGCAAACTGTGTCAGTCGTTTCCCGAGGTGTTCTCTGATACTCTTGGTGTTACTGACCTTATTGAATACAAAATTGAGGTCACGGATTCGATTCCTGTCCGTTTTCCACCTTATAGGCTATCTCCACCTAAAATGAAGGCTCTGAAAGAAATTATCGACCAGATGTTGAAGGATGGTATTATTAGGCCCTCTAAGTCGGCGTATTCATCGCCTATTTTTCTAGTCCCGAAACCCCAAGGAGGCTTCAGGCCTGTCATTGATTACAGGGCTCTCAATCGGAAGGTGGTGTTGCAATCTGTGCCCCTTCCTGACCTTCATTCTTGTTTTTCATGGTTTCGTAAGGCCAAGTTCTTCACCATCTTGGACTTGAATCAGGCCTATAATCAAATTCCCCTTGCCGAAGAGTCTAAACATCTTACAGCGTTTGCTACGGACTGGAATTTATACGAATACAACCGCGTGCCTTTCGGGCTCCCCACCGGAGCAGCTGTACTCACTAGGCTACTAGATAGGGTCTTCTCCGACATCAAATTCGAGTACTTATATCACTACTTAGATGATGTCGTCGTATTTTCAGAGACTTTTGAAGAACATCTAGATCATCTGCGAGAAGTTCTCGATCGCCTTCGTAAGGCTGGATTAACTGTTAAGTTGTCCAAGGTTGCCTTTGCTAAGCCCTCTATGTCATTCCTAGGGCATATTGTGTTACCCGATGGGGTAGCAGTCGATCATTCTAGAACACAGGCCATCCGTGATTTTAAACCTCCCAAGGACATTAAAGGTATCGCCAGGTTCATTCGTATGGTGAATTTCTTCAGAAAGTTCATTCCTAACTTTGCTAATAGAGCGGCGCCCTTAAACCTTCTTCGTAGGAGAGGCATCAAATTTGAGTGGGGACCTTCTCAACAAGCCGCTTTTGAAGATCTGAAATTAGCTCTCTGTAATGCCCCTGTCCTTGCTATGCCTGATTTCTCAAAGAAATTCATCGTCCAAACGGACGCGTCATCGTCAGCTGTAGCTGCAGTCCTTCTTCAAGAGACTGAACTAGGGAGGCGACCCATCGCCTATGCATCTAGGACTCTATCGGCTCAAGAAGCCAAGTATTCCATCTATGAGCTCGAAGGGTTGGCAGTCTTATTTGCCTTAGAAAAGTTCCGTCTCTATCTGGAACATGTCAAATTCGACCTGGAAACAGATAATCAAGCCCTAAGCTGGGTCTTAGGTAGGCCGCGTCGTACTGGTCGTATAGCCCGTTGGGCCATCCGTATTTCTGCCTTCCAATTTGATGTCAGGCATATTAGAGGTACCGAAAATGTTGTTGCCGATGGACTCAGCCGTATGTTTTCAGACGACGTTGAGAACCATGAACAGGTCGACAGTTCATCACCCCCCGAGTCCATGCTATCTGGTGTTAATGCCATCTTAACAGATGCTCCCATGCTTTTTAGGGACATTGAGAAATACCAACGTGAAGATCCGACGCTGGCTCCGATAATGGAAACCCTTTCTTCTGGGGAACATGTTGTCCCTTATGTTCTGAGGAATGGTGTTTTATGTTGCCCTTCGAGGCAGGACAAGATGATGAAGGTTGTTGTTCCAGCGGTTCTTGTACCTATGATCTTCAAGTATTATCATGAGACCCCATTAGGAGGGCATCTTGGAATCTTTAAAACCCGTGAAAAGATTCGTGGAATGTTCATCTGGAAAGGTATGGACGGTGAAATCCGTGAACTAGTAAAGGCTTGTAAATCCTGTTTGATTAGTAAACCCACCATGTCCACCAAGGTAGGCCTCTTGTCTTCGCATCAAGCATCGCGCCCCATGGAACGCCTGTATATTGATTATGTAGGACCCTTCCCCCAGTCGAAGGGAAATGCCAACAAATTCATCTTTGTATGTGTAGATGGTTTTACCAGATTTTCCTGGTTATTTCCGACTAAGCTGGCTACCGCTCAGTCTACCATTACTTGCTTAAATTCTATTTTTGCTTCTTTTGGTCCGTGCCAATATATTGTATCTGATAATGCTAAGGCTTTTACATCTAATTTATTTCGAAAATTCTGTTTTGACTTGTCCATCTCTCATGTAACTACTTCGGCTTATTACCCTCAACCATCTCTGGCTGAACGGGTTAACCGTAATCTCAGGTCCGCACTGATTGCCTATCATCATGAAGATCATTCCAGGTGGGACACGTCCCTGCATTGGATAGCTTTTGCTTTGAATTCGGCGGTTCATGAATCTCACAAGTTTACTCCAGCTTCTTTGATGTTCAAGTTTGTTCCCAACTCGCCGCTCTCTAACCTCTGGTCTCTGAATGACATTCTACCCGAGACAATAGATCCGGATAACATTAAAGATCTTTGGAAGAAGGCTAAAGCTAATCTTAAGGTGTCTCATGAAAAGGTTAGGGAAAAGTATGATCGTGGACGGAGACCCACCACTTTGAAGGTAGGTGACCAGGTGATGGTCAAGAATTTTGTTCCCGCGGGCAAGCTTGCCCCCAGATTTCATGGGCCTTGTATCATTCTCGATTTTCTTACGCCAGTTACGTTGTTAGTAAGCAATCCGGCCACCGAGAGGATATTTAGGGTTCACCTGTCACAGGTGAAACCAGTGTAAATTTCGTGTTAACTTGCTTCATATAATTTGAAAGGAATATGAAGGTTATATATTTTTTTTTTTGAGTTCAACTTTTAAGGCTTTCTGCCCCTTCTATAATATTTTGGTCTTATATGTAAGCCTCTTGTAAAACCTTCCCCGATCCGTTAAACTGCCATTCTGTCCTTGCCTCGGCCATTACCACGCTCCCGTCTCCTGCTTCAATACACACTGTGGCTTAATTTGAGTAAATGCCATGGATATCTGCACGCCGCTGACCCCTCAACCTCCTCACCAAGCCTGTGCCCTCAAAGAAACATGATGGTCCAACACAATTCTGCCGCCGAGTTTTTATGTTTCAGTGCCCCCGCAGCCGCGCAGCGCCGTGCAGCAACTGGGGAGGGGGATGGGCCCCCTCCTCTCCAGCGAGGACGACATGTGCACGGCGAGCCGGAGCTCTCCTCCCGGCCAAGGCTGATGTGCGGCGCACAACCTGCTACTTGCCCGCAGCCTGTATATGTTCACCGCGGGCGCGGCGTACTTCAACACCTCTGCTCCCCTCATAGTGCGGGCGAGCGGTATCTCAGGGTACTTGAGGGGTCCGAGCGGCCTCCTTTGGACGCAAGCTGCAACGGCCGGTCTGGCCATCCAACTTAGCCTACATCAACTACATGGACAGTCACTATAAGAGATGACTACACTTGGGAATTCAACAACAAATTTGGTGGACATTGCAAAATTTTTCATCACCTTTTAAAAGATTATCTTCAGAAATTCGCCTTCTACAAACATAAAAACCTTACGTTACCAATTACAACAAAAATTTTGGAACTGAATTAAGAATTTCTCAAATACTTCTGCAATTTATTTTAATATCAACATCAAAACTTGGACTTTGTTTTCAAACTATTTCATGTGTCACCCCTGGTGGAACTTTTGGGGGGGGGGGGGGAAGGTCTGTACCGGGTGGTACACCTCCACGCCGCTAATTTAAAATGTGCGCCTTTTGAAACTCCTCTGCTGGAGGAACTCTGAACTTTATCTACGCTATTAATTCTCTACCTTCTCAGAAGATGTCACCACGTGGAAAATTTTGAGTTTTAGAACTGTGTCACTTTTGATGTGTTTTTGTTTCGCTTGAAGTAAGAAGTGTGAACCTTCTCTTCTAGAGGACTCTACTGAAGATCAACAATAGTGCAACCTAGTGAGGAGTCAAAGAACTATTTTTTTGGAGAAAATTTAATTTCAAGAGTTTGTTCTTTGTTAAATTTCTTTCTGTCATTGTTTAAGTTGGCAATATTTACCCCTTTCTTCCCCTTGTTATGAATGTAACCAGTCCCGAATTTCTTTAATTAATTTCTGACCAATCAGGGGTATCTTCCCCCAACTTGAATCTGTTGCGGGGTCCTATCCAATAAAAACGTTGTGGGCGGGTGTTTTCATTCCCCTAACGCCTAGAACCTTCCACGAGAGGTTATAAACTGCTGATTTTTGGGTCTCCGGGCCACTTCTGTTCCATCTTTCAGTGTATAAAGTACATAGCAGGGGGCGGGAAGCGCCTCTTTCTTCGGCAGCGGTCAACAACAAGGTAATGGCCGATTAATAACTTCTTTCTTTGCTAGCTCAGCAGTTTAACTTTCGGGGCGGGTTCTAAGCGTTCAACCATGTAACCTTTTCCTAAAATGTAAAAACAACTGGTATCTATTCTATTTTCAAACGACTTATCGGGATAGAGAGTGCTTAACCCTCTCGAGCTCCCACTCACATCGTCTTGAGGTGAACTTATTTTTCTCAACCAATTCTTCCGTAATATAATGTAAATTGCTATTAAGTCACCTCTGTAGTATGGGATTAGCCCTTGTATTAACGGCCTAGTGCCAAGTAGGTCTTAAGCAAAGTGTATTAGGAGTGCAAGTTCGCCTCCTCTCAAATTGTATTTTAGAGGTCATGTATTAATCTTCTTGTTATTTAACAGACCTCAGTAGGTTGGGTATTTTGCCCCTGTGTATATGTCCTTTGAGGACGGCTTAAAGGTGGAGTTCGGAGTGGCCTGTGATAGGCTTGTATTTTAGGGGAAAGTTGCCCTTTTTGAAAATTGTGTTTCTGCCTCAAGGAGGCTTTTGGATGTAATTGGAAGCAGATGTTTCTGGCATGTTTGGCGGTTTTCGGCCCCTTTGTTGTATGGTGTTCATTGTAAGGTTGGGCTCATTGCTCAAGAATTATGTTTCTGACTTTTGAAGCCCCAAATGGGGTACCTATGTAAATGTATTTGTCAATCGTGTTTCGGCTACTAAGTACCTGTTCTATTTGTTGTTACCTAATTTTGAAAAGAAAATATAACCTTGTTAGATTTTAAAATTAATTTCACTTCAGTAGCTTGAGACCCGTTCACCACCCCCGCACCTTCTTTCACGCATAACTACCACCAAAAACACGGTAACAGTTATAATTCCCGAACCGGCCAGGAATCGATCCTGCGATCTCCTGGCCCAAAATCCAGCGCGCTAACCATTTAGCCATAGAGCCGGACATCAAGCGCAAGAAATGAACCATATGAAGAATAATAATGTAAATATTTACGTTTTTATATTTAAGTTCATTTACAGCCTCGTACACTTGTTAATGTTTGTATTATCGAAGAACCCTTTGTAACAGAGGCAGGAGAACATTAAATTTTCCTCCTCCATGCCTCTTTTATACTAAGAAAGTGACCTGTCCTGTTATCTGAATGCATTGTCTGTCCCAAAGCGGACCGTTAGCGGACGTGTGGATCACACATGATCTAGGGGAGTTACCTCGCCAAGTGGAGTAGCCACTGTCTGAATATCGGCGGGGAGGAGCTGGGGAGTTAAATAATTAGATCTATTATCTCGTAATTCCGCTGGTTTACACATTTTTTTTTATAACTATTGGTACTTAGCACAGGGATCCATCATAGTTTTCGAGCTATTCGATCCGAGCTATGGAGGTGCTGACGGAACAAAGCCTCCATAGCCACCCTAGAGAAGACAATCAATCAATCAATCAATCAATCAATCAATCAATCAATCAATCAATCAATCAATCAATCAATCAATCAATCAATCAATCAATCAATCAATCAATCAATCAATCAATCAATCAATCAATCAATCAATCAATCAATCAATCAATGATCTGTATATAAGGCGCCCGACTCGTTGGCTGAATGGTCAGCGTACTGGCCCTCGGTTCAGAGCGTCCCGGGTTCGATTCTTGGTCGGGTCGACAATTTTAACCTTCATTGGTTAATTCCAATGGCTCGGAGGCTGGGTGTTTGTGCTGTTCCCAACATTCCTGCACCTCACACACCGCACATAACACTATTCTCCACCACAATAACACGCAGTTACCTACACATGACAGATACCGCCCTTACAAGGGCTGCAACCGGCTAGAAATAGCCACACGAAATTATTATTATTGTTATTATGCATTTAGGGCTGTCGTCCAGTTGATAGGTTTCCTAAAACAGTTCTCTACCTAGTCTGGTCTTTAGATGACCATTTTTTGATTTTCAGTACTACTCTGAAATCATTCAACGTCCTAAATTACTGATGAATGTTAAGTCAAGTTCCTGAAACTCGAACATTATATCAAAATTATAAACTGTATTTCGCGAATAAAATAAAGTTAAATGTTCTAATTTTATTAGTAAAATATGTGAATTTTTTTTTTTTACAAGTTGCTTTACGTCGCACCGACACAGATAGGTCTCATGGCGACGATGGGACAGGAAAGGTCTCGAAGTGGGAAGGAAGCGGCCACGGCCTTAATTAAGATACAGCCACAGTATTTGCCTGGTGTGAAAATGGGAAACCACGGAAAACTATCTTCGGGGCTGCCGACAGTGGGGTTCGAACCCACTATCTCCCGAATACTGGATACTGGCCGCGACTGCAGCTATCGAACTCGGTGTGAAAAATTTTGCCCATTTTTCATTTGATAAAAGTAATAAAAACAACCAATCACTATGTAAACTTTCTCTTATTGCCTGATTTGGATCCACCCAATAATATAACATTAAATACAAATTTCTGCCAACATTAGTTTCCTCTCTTATTCCCTTCCCTCATGTTACTATTTTGTCATTGTAACCAGTAAGCATTTTTACGTCATCATCATCATCATCTGTTTACCCTCCAGGTTCGGTTTTTCCCTCGGACTTAACGAGGGATCCCACCTCTACCGCCTCAAGGGCAGTGTTCTGGAGCTTCAGACTCTTGGTCGGGGATACAACTGGGGAGTATGACCAGTACCTCGCCCAGGCGGCCTCACCTGCTATGCTGAACAGGGGCCTTGTGGAGGGATGGGAAGATTGGAAGGGATAGGCAAGGAAGAGGGAAGGAAGCGGCCGTGGCCTTAAGTTAGGTACCATTCCGGCATTCGCCTGGAGGAGAAGTGGGAAACCACGGAAAACCACTTCCAGGATGGCTGAGGTGGGAATCGAACCCACCTCTACTCAGTTGACCTCTCGAGGCTGAGTGGACCCCGTTCCAGCCCTCGTACCACTTTTCAAATTTTCGTGGCAGAGCCGGGAATCGAACCCGGACCTCCGGGGGTGGCAGCTAACCACTACACCACAGAGGCGGTAGCATTTTTACGTACTGTATGTTAAGATAGGTTTGGACCTGTGCGACTTTGCACACAGTGCAGCGTCTGACCTGCCCTAGCAATAGTCACTTCTCTAGGTTCCCTTTAGTGTTTCTCGTACGCAACGCGACTTTGCAAAAATAAAGTACTCAGGTTATATGGAAATGAATGCAAGAGACCCATCTTTAGGAGAGTAAAGTTTTATAGCACTAAGAACATAAATTATAGTCTATGAAATGGCCACTTTTGAAAAAAAAAAAAAAAAAAAAAAAGAGGGAGAGAGAGAGAGAGCTTGCCTTACCTTGTCGCTTTAGTAATTAATAAATGTTAACTCTCTTACTAATTTTGTGGGAAAATACTCTTTTAACGGAACTAGTCGTTATTTACTATTTTCCCCGTCGTGGTGGTGAGTATGGCAGTTTGACTTCTGCTGGGCTGAGTGGCTCAGACGATAAAGGCGCTGGCTTTCTAACCCAAAGTTGGCAGGTCCGATCCTGGCTCAGTCTGGTCCTCCTTGAAGGTGCTCTAATATGTTAGCTCCTCTGTCGGTCGATTTATCGGCACGTAAACGAACTCCAGCGGGAAAACTTTCCGGCACCTCGGCGTCTCCATAAACTGTAAAACTAGACCTATTTAGTGGGACGTAAAAGAAATTATTGTTACTAGCTCTTACCCGCGGCTTCGTTCGCGCGGATTTCGTAATTTGATGATAGTAATCGTACATGTGAGAAACAGTCCCCGCTCAGGTCGAATAAATAAATAAATAAATAAATAAATAAATAAATAAATAAATAAATAAATAAATAAATAAAATAAATAAATAAATAAAATACGTGTTTCTTTATTTTTAAAAGAGATTAAAATACAAATTCTCACGTCTGTAATACGTTAAGTTTTTTAGATACTGTATACTGTAGATATGCTCATTTTAAAATCCACCCCCTTTAAAACTTCCCCTTAAGTGAATTTTCAGAAAACAAATTATGCGTGTTCCTTTACTTTTACCGAAGATTTCAAATACCAGTTTTCACGTCTGTAACTTGTTAAGTTTTTGAAATACATTGTAATATACTAGTTTTTAAAATTCACCCCCTTTGTCACTCCTGTTTACCCCTCTTAAGTAGATTTTACAAAAAAAAAGCTTTCTTTTGAAAGTAGATTCCAAATACCAATTTTGATGACTGTAACCTTTTCCGTTTTTGAGGTATAAGTATCCTCATAAAAGGTATTTAGCCCCCCTTTTCACCTTTTTTCATCCCCCTTAAGAGGATTTTCCAGAAACAAATAATAAGTGTGTCCTTATTTTTAAAGAAGATTCCAAATACCAATTTTCACGTCTTTAAACTGTTAAGTTTTTGAGATATAGATACACTCATTTTAAACATTCATCCCCCCCTTTTCTCCACCTTAGCGATGGAATAACCAAAAATCCTCCCTTAGCGAGCACCTACATTGTAATATAAATGTATCCTCAAAATTTCACTTCTTTATGTCCAGTAGTTTTGGCTCGGCGATGATGAATCAGTCAGTCAGTCAGTCAGTCAGTCGGTCAGGGCATGATATTTTATATATATATAGGTTAACTTGACATCTCCCTAAACTGTATTACCAAACTGCACGTCACTGAGGGCCATGCATACACCACGGACTATTATTCTGTAGAGCAGAGTGAAATATATTCCAGATCAGATTGCTCCCGAGGGGTGTTTTAATGCTATCGCTGCAACATTCTTATTTCAGAGTAAGGACTTTACACCGCGGTTTGTGTTCAGATAAGAATCAAATGGGCCATGAAACTTGCAATCAGGTTCGGGTTAAGGACTATACTCTTACCTCTTTCTATACACTGTTCATGTGGTTGAAAATTGACGAGGGGAACAAAACTTGATATCCCGAAAGTTTACTTAATGCGATGTCCTGTTTTAAGAAGTAGGTGGTTATTATGGACTTAGAATTACTTTTACTTAGAGTACTACCCTTACTCAAAACGTAAGCTTACAAAAGTACTTGCCGGGCGAGTTGGCAGCGCGCAGCTGTGAGCTTGACTACGGTCACTCCCTTCCCACTCCTAGGCCTTTCCTATCCCATCGTCGCCATAAGACCTATCAGTAACGGTGCGACGTAAAATAAATTTACACAAAGAGTACTTATAGTGTATAAAAACGTATAAATTCATGTTCTGAGGGAACTGATAAGCAACGCTGTTTGGAGATTCGATGTTCCGATCCTGGCTCTAACAGTGGCTATCCTCATTACGGTCGTTTCCACAAGTATACAGCAGGAAAATATTGGTCCAGCTCCTGGGATGAATGTTCAATGTAGTGGCCTTCAGTTCAGAGGGCCTGGAGTTCGATTATCAGACGGGACGAGGACTTAACCCCGTAAGGATAAGTGATTGTGTTCGTTTTAACACACATCTTCATTTGCATACAACACAAAATCCGACCAACCATCACAGAAACACGCAATAATGAATATGGCCCTCCGCACGGGGTTGGGGTCCGAGAAGGCATCCAGCCGTAAAACTGGGATTACCCACATATAATTTTAATCCAAAGTTGTTGGGGAAAGGTCAGAAAAAAGAGCAGGAAGTCAGGAAAATACCAGGATAATACCTTATTTTATATACAGGATACTTTTCCCAGCCGAATGTGACCGAACAAATTTCGGGTACTGGTACCAGGAAGATTATTCAAATTCAAAATATTCATGGAAACATTCACTGCTTGCATCCAGTCAGTCGACCGGGTCATGGATGGAATGAATGGAGCTCACATCTAGCAGCGAACATAGGAAGTGTGCCGGCTGCCTAAGCCTGTCGCACTCCTCTGGGGCAATGGTTAATGACTGACAGATGAAATGAAATTATATTGGAGAGTGTTGCTGGAATGGAAGATGACGGGGAAAACCGGAGTACCCGGAGAAAAACCTGTCCCGACTCCTCTTTGTCGAGCACAAATCTCACATGGAGTGACCGGGATTTGAACCACGGGACCTAGTGGTGAGAGGCCAGCGCGCTACCACCTGAGCCAAGGAGGCTCTTCAGATTATTCATAATTATTCAAAAAATAAATTAAACTTGCCGACATCACGATTATGAGCTGAGGTTAAGTGCAGTAATTCGGAGATTCGCGTTGTTAAATGCTTATAACGTTTCTTTAGAGGAGAGGGTAAATTGTTCTTTCTATCTATTAGGCTACATACGTTACAAATCAATATTTTGTCTACAATTTACTCACGAAAGGAACCCTTAACTACAGTAAATGTTATTAATCTTCTTCTTCTTCTTCTTCTTCTTATTATTATTAAGGGGGGAGACCTAGCTTAACTCAGGGAAAATAGGCCAATATTCATTCAATTGTTATATATGCTACAAACGTAGTTGACAAATGCTGCACACAACCCAGGATTGGCATGCTTCAGAGCAATCAGAAGCAACTTCAATAATGTCAAAATTCTAATTACAACATTTCAAAATAAAATTTTCAAAATTTCCCGCCTTTTTAACGGTTTCCTTCATAACTACCTTACTGTTTCACGGATAATTATGAATTTTTCAGAGCTTCCTCCCATAGTATTGTACTACAATCTGTACCTCATTCAGATCAATGGGATTGAAATTAGATTTTACATAACATATTTATTTACAAAAATATTAATATTTTCTGGTGCTCGGAATAAAAACCCAACAAAAAATCCGAATTACAGTCTATGTTAATGATTGAGGTTCATTTTGTAGCTGGAGGTTTGATACACACTTTAAAAAAGGAAAAGTACGAAAATTCTTATAAACTTGGAATTTATAAGGGAAACATGATGTATTGTTAAAAAGGCGAGAAAGTTTGAATATTTTAAAATATTAAAATTATTAAAATTCTGACATTATTGAAGTTGCTTCCGGTTGCCAGGAAGCATGCCACCACTGGGATATGTGCAGAAATTGTCAACAACAATTGTAGCGTATTAACAATTGAATGAATATTAACCTTCTTTTTTCCTTTGTTAAGTTGGGTCTCCCCCCTTAATCTGTTTACCCTCCAGGGTTAGTTTTTCCCTCTGACTCAGCGAGGGATCCCACCTCTACCGCATCAAGGGCAGTGTCCAGGAGCTTGAGACTTTGGGTCGGGGATATAACTGGGGAGGAGGACCAGTACCATGGCCAGGCGGCCTCACCTGCTATACCATCCCGGCATTTGCATGGAAGAGAAGTGAGAAACCACGGAAAACCACTTCCAGGATGGCTGAGGTGGGAATCGAACCAACCTCTACTCAGTTGACCACCCGAGGATGAGTGGACCCCGTTCCAGCCCTCGTACCACTTTTCAAAGTTCGTGGCAGAACCAGGAATCGAACCCGAACTCCGGGGGGTGGCAGCTAATCACGCTAACCGCTACACCACAGAGGCGGGAAATATTATTAATCACTATGACAATGGTTGTGATTTCGATGTAGATTGTTTACACAAGAAGCTATACGAACTATGAGAACTTCATATAAAATGTAAGGTCGAATATGCTCGGACTTGGCATAAATCGCCCTTAAATACTTTTTGAAGCTGATGATAAAGTGTTCTAAGACAGAAAATAAATTGAATTACAGTGTTATTGTAGTGCATCTTCAATTTGGCACTTCATTCTCGGAGCTTCCGTGGCTCAGGTGGCAGAGCACCGGCCTCTCACCACTGGGTTCCGTGGTTCAAATCCCGGTCACTCGATGTGAGATTTGTGGTGGCTATTTCAATAATACATACGGTTTTGTACAATTTGGAAGGAATCTCCCAAAATAGCAATTGAAATATCTTGCAGAACATCTGTAGGGAGTCGAAATCATTTGATAATATTCACGCAGAATTTTGTTATTGTTCTTCGCGCACCAGGTAATATAGCAATAACTCGCCAGTTGTTCATTTTTTACTTCTGTCCTGAGTCACGAAAGCAAAGCTCAAGTGCCTCATTCTCTATCAGCCACTTTGGACTGCTTTTCATCTCGCTAAAATCTGACTGCTGGGATCGCTAATGACGCCTTTGTTGGATTTCCTATCACTCGTTTAATTGAACCTTCTGTTGACGTACAGGTTAACAGTTAATAGAGAGCTACAGCGATAGGATCTAAAAGAACTGCGCATCGAATTGTTCTACTGTGATTTCCTTCCTGCGCTTTCCCGGAAAGTCCTCCTCTCCTCTCTGTGACTGAATGAGGTTGAGTGACCTGGTTGGAACCTTATTCAAACTGTTATTCCTGGAAATTACAAAACTGACTCACAGGATTTACTCGTGAGAGAACTTCGAGAATGCAGTACAAACGCACAAAAACTATTGAGACAAATCTTCCTTTGTGAGAAGGTAATGTGGAATTTATTTTCACAATCTTCGTTGAATATTTAATACGATTTCACTAGACAGCATTATGAAATTTAATGGCGTGTGGTCCCCGGAGAGGCCTGGTGTAGGTCTTTCGAGTTGACGCCTTATAGGCGACCTGCATGTCGTGAAGAACTAACTAGGACGGAATACACACCCAGCCTCCGAGTCAACGGAATTAACTCGGCCGGGAACTGAACCCGGTACCTCGTCGACCGAAGGAGAGGTTGCAAATCGTTTATCTATGGAGCCGGACGTTATGGAAATGTAACTGGAGATAATTATCATTTTAAAATATACATACATTCATCTTCATTATAGCGTTCAGTCTGAAAGTCTGTGTGAATTAACTAATGCCTATTGCTCACGGTAAAATTATTTTATAAAATCCGTGGAGGTGGTGGAATCATCAGGATGGCCGTCTATGAACTCACTTCTAAACTGAAATGTGTATGTGTTGCCATCTATCGATAAACTTTTAAACCAAGAATCAGCTGTTCAACTTACAATGTGTTTGAGAGTATGGCTCCAACAAATAAACCAAAATGTGCTGCTTTACCTGCAATTATATGTTGTAGGCCTACAGTAGTAAAAAGGAAGAAAAGAAATGCCAGGAAATGCTGGACTCGGGATTGGATCAAAAGAAGAGAAGAAGGTAGAGGATTGCTGTCCTTGGTCGAAAATTAGTTGCGGTTAGAAGACCAGCATTTATATAGGAATTAGGCGATTGTTTTTTCTGCCTCTCTTCTTGCATTTCAGTTGTGGTAAAGTGGCGTTTTACCTTCGTACAAAGAAGGGTATTTTTGGGATTCGTCCAGTGAAACACTAGCAGCTTCCTTAGTCCACTCGGATCCTGCTATTTTGTTTGTTTACAATCGAGCTTCGCAATCTTCTCACGACGTAGCGCCAGCATCATTGTGATGTCAGCTTCGCTGATTGATTCGTTTCATAAAATTAATTTTACGGAATAGAACATGTACCTATTTTATGAACATTTTATCAAAGGTTTTATAAAACTTGAATTTGACCGTGAGCAACAGAAATTTTATAAAATTAAATTATTGTACAATAAATTCGACAGAAAATTTTACCGTGAGCAACAGGCATAAGCGGCTTCACAATCTTCTATTTACAACTTATTTGGCCTAGTTTTGATCCTCACTTATCATTACATCATAAAAAAAACTGAGTCTAACCATCGCTCATCTTGGTCTCCCTCTACTTCTCTTCCCCTCCATTACCGTATAACCTATTCTGTTCTATTCGTCTCACATGACCCCACCACCGCAGCCATTTTATCGCACTCCCCCCCCCCACCACCAAGAATAGTGGCACAATAAAAAAATCAGTTATAGACCGAGCAAGTGGTCGCGCGGCTATCAGCTTGCATTCGGGAGATAGTGAGCTCGAACCCCATTGTCGGCAGGCCTGAAGATGGTTTTTTACGTAATTTCCCATTTTCACACCAGGAAAATGCTGGGGATGTACCTTAATTAAGGCCACACCACTTCCTTCCCACTCCTAGCCCTTTCCTATTTCAATGTAGCCGTAAGACCTATCTGTACACCACTTTACAACCGTTAGTTCTGTGTCTAAAATCTGATACTTAGATACTACCTCCGACTGTCCGACTGGTTTATTGTATATTTTACATAGAACGGAGCATTTATTTATGTCAAAATTCAAGTTATTTACTGAGCTCCAATGCATAATATTATTTAGGTCTTCTTGTAATAATTTGCAATAGTTTTCCTCTCGGTACCAATGATTAGACTGATATTTATTAGGATTTATTATAAACTGTTTTCATAATAATAATAATAATAATAATAATAATAATAATAATAATAATAATAATAATAATAATAATAATAGTAATAATAATAATAATGTTATTTTCTTTACGTCCAACTAACTACTTGTACGGTTTTCGGAGACACCGAGGTGCCTGAATTTAGTCCCGCAAGAGTTCTTTTACGTGGCAGTAAATCTACCCATACGAGTCTGACGTATTTGAGCACCTTTAAGTTGAGGTTAGAAGGCCAGCGTCTCAACCGCCTGAGCCACTCAGCCTAGCAAATTGTTTTTATTGTTGCAATCTGCTTTACGTCTTACGGCGACGATGGGACAGGAAAGACCTAGGAGAGGGAAGGAAGTGGCCGTGGCCTTAATTAAGGTACAGCTCCAGCATTTGCCTGGTGTGAAAATGGGAAACCACGGAAAAAAACATTTTTAGGACTGCCGACAATGGGGTTCGAACCCACTATCTCCCGGATGCAAGCTCACAGCTGCACCCCCTAACCGCACGGCCAACTCGCCCACTAACTGTTTTTATTAGCAGAGTCACTGAGTTGATGGAGGTCAAACTACTATTCCGAAACTATGGACGTATTCTATTCAAAAGAAAGAAAAATATATACAGCGCAATGACTATTAAAATTAAGTTTTATGATGTCTTATTTGATCATTCTGCCAAGCTTCGTATTAATCGATGCTTGCGATACTCAAGTGTCATACATCAACATGAGGACTACTGGTTGAATGGAGTGAAGAAGCTACTAGACGACATAGGAATGAGGTGGTACTGGGAAATAAATGTATCAAGGGATGACACGAGATTGTGGAAGAAGGTAGTCCAAAGAGTGAAAGACTTAGAAAGGCATACAAGAAGGACATAATTTAATAGCAAGGTAACACAAGTAGAATTTTGTAAAATAAGTGAAAATATGACAATACGGTCTCAAATATTAACAAAAATGAGTCGGATAATTTAATGGTTGATGAGAGTATACAAGAATAAAGCCTTAAGAGAGACAGGAAAAACCAACGAAAATATTGGATTTTATGTAAATCATGTATGGAAGTGGCACATTTGCTAAGAGACTGTGAAGAAAGGAGAAAGGTTAGGGAGCGTTATACGTATACGAGGGCTGTAAATACAGTAGTGGTAATGTTGATAGAACGCAATATTTAATTAACTAACAAGTACACTAGCATTACATTCCTTCAATGTAAAGTCCATCACCTTTTGCCAACTGTCGGGAAGCAGATCTTTCTCTGGTGTTGACAGAGACGGAGTCTGCGCGGAGTACAGATGCCATGTCAGGAGATCGGCGGCCTCGGAAGGGTTCCTTCAACTTCGGAAAACGGTCAAAGTCACAAGGGCCTATGTCTGATGAGTACGGAGGGTGTTCCAAGATCTCCCAACGCCACCGTTGCAATAAGAAAAACCAAAAACCAAACCCCATGGCACTACAGCCCTTGAAGGGCCTTGGCCTACCAAGCGACCGCTGTTCAGCCCGTAGGCCTCCAGATTACGAGGTGTCGTCTGGTCAGCATGACGAATCCTCTCGGCCGTTATTCTTAGCTTTCTAGACCGGGGCCGCTATCTCACCGTCAGATAGCTCCTCAATTCTAATCACGTAAGCTGAGTGGACTTCGAACCAGCCCTCAGGTCCAGGTAAAAATCCCTGACTTGGTCGGGAATCGAGCCCGGAGACTCCGGGTAAGAGGCAGGCACGCTACCCCTACACCACGGGGCCGGCGTTGCAATAAGAGCTTCACATTGTTTGCGACATGACATCGTGCGTTTTCATGCAACACGATAGGGCGATCGTCTCGCGATAAAAGTGGAAGCTTGCACCGCATAGCCGGACTCAGATGTCGCTCTAGAAATCGGTAATAGTAGTCACGGTTGACGGGTTTGCCCCTCAGGCACAGCATGCGTAGGAATACAATGGTCTGCCAAATGATTGTACTCATTGGTAGGTACAGCATTTTTTAAAGACGTTTGTGTGTTGTTCAACAATAATGGAAAAGGATTATCACGAGGTAGTTTTAAGTAAGTAACTTGTATCTCAAAGATTTTATAGTCTTATTTGATACTGCAGCGTGTAAGAAGAAAAAATCTTTGACGGATTTCTCATAGAGTCAGGAAATTAATGTCTAGGACTGGCCAACAAGTTCTCTTGACTTGAACACAATAGAAAACAATTGGATGGCGCAGAAGGAATACATTAAGAGAGAAGGAGTTATTACCAACAAAAATATGCTCGTAGAAATAGAAAATGAGGCTTGAAGAATCACAAGCACCTACAAGGAAATGCATTTCAGGTGATTACAGTTAAACCTGACTTCACAAAGTAACTGTAGAAAATTGGCGATTATCTATATAATGTAAATCATGTCAAGTAGTCATACAGCAGAGGAAATGTAATCTTTCACCAGTCCGTAAATGCTATGTATCCCAAAAACGAAATCAGAAAAGTATCGTATTTTCTTTGTGAGTATAATAATTTAGTAGACAACTGTAATACCCTCGTGTCGTATGCCACAATCAGCATAAGCTTCCCCCGACTGACTCCCTTTCGATTTTTTTTTTACGTTTTGCTTTACGTCGCACCGACTTACGGCAACGATGGGAGTGGGAAGGAAGCGGCCGTGTGGTGTGAACATAGGAAACCACGGAAAATCATTTTCAGGACTATCTCCTGAATGTGGCGAACCTGGTCGATGCCATTCATTTGAATGATGCTTTAATTCAGGCTCGTAGGCTTGTGTTCATGTCTCATTACTGGCGACAATACTCTGCAGAAATACGTTTCCTTCGTCGTGGTATTTGTCCAGGTGGATGCCAGCTAGTGCATACCGGTGCCATTTCTGTACGTCGGTGAGTTGATGTGGAACACAACGGGACGCAGTTTCCCTCATGTTAAGACATTTCGTCAGTATGTGTCACACCGTTTGATGACTGAGACCAACCTCTACGGATAATTCTTGGACAGTCCATCGATGGTCTACAGAAACGAGGCCATTCACAATGTGAATCTGATCTTGAGAAACGGACGACCGACCTGTACGGTACAAATCCGCAGTATTATTCCGACCTGCACGAAACGCCTTGACCCATCGTGCAACCTTCGTAAACGGTAAAGCATTCTCGCTATTGGATTCACGTAATCCTTGATCACATTCTGATGCATTTTTGCCACGGGGAACCTCGATTTTATTCCCCGAACGCTGATCAACGTTTGAAAACATGCTTTAGAGCAGTGAAATCGATACTCTTCACTTCAACGCCACACTCCCAACTGGATGCCCGTCAAAATGCACACCACACATCGACAACAGCGCCACTTGACCGCTCCCATTTCCTATTTGCGCATGCCCGATCTCCCGCGAGTGTCTGGACTACGTTGCCACTAGTTCATTCACAGCCCTCGTAGATGGGAAGCAGATAGGTAAAATTGAATATGAAACTGAACTTTACGTGTATTCTAAGCGATAAATTAGAGAATGGAAGAAACTAGGAAGAACAGGAACATTATCAGAGGAACATGGTGAAGGAAATGTAAAGAAGGTGAAAACATAGAAAATACATGTAGTTAATGGGGAGGTTTCCTTGGCAGTGTAAGTTAAAATCCAGGAAATACCTCAGAAGACTAAAATTGTCCACCTTTTAAAGATATGTCTAAATAACATGCATGGGGTATGTATTCTATTAGTGCATTGTATTTTAATCATTTCTTGTGACATTTTATTCATTAATTGGAATATGTTTGGTATTTTCTAATGCTTACAAAACTAACCGCATGCTATTTTTATGATTAAAATAAACGAATATTCTCTCCCATATTGATGGTCATCCATGACCGGGAGAAAAATAATGACTATCACCATTTAGGGGACCCGGAATGCCCTATCCATACAATGCTCACTTATCAATCTTTGATGTACCTTTTTTCAAAAACTATCCGTGACAGACGTATGAAATTTTTATGTGGTTAGGACATGTACCTCGACTTAGTTTCTGAAGCGTATACAATTCAAATTGTGCCTCAGCTTTAATGATTTTTTAAAATGTGTCCCAAAAATATACACTTTATAGAACAAAATCTTCTTTAAGGTGACTAAAAATTTGAAATCTGGCAATAAAAGTCCTTTAGTATATGTATCATGCTTGAATAAACAAATTGTGGAATTTTCAGGCTCCTACATGCAGTAGACATTGAGGAAAGGTACATTAAATATTAAAAATAAACTTACGGGAGAACAGCCTCCAAAGTTAGAATGTCAAAATAAGCCTGTCCCATAACTTGGGTTATCCTCCTTCTCTTCAAACTGGTCCAGAAGTTTTCTTCTGGCAGCTCTATGTCATTTTCTGGCTTGCTTAGTTAAATTCTCAAAATTCTGGTCAGTATTTCGGAGTCTTACCTTGTCGCATATTAGCATGGTCCCAACAGCTCGACATTCGAACACCCAATCCCAGCTGTTTTAAAAACCTTACACCTTTTTACATTACCTTCATTGAGTGTTGCTACTGCATACAATACTCCTAAGTGTAGGGTATAAATAACACATCCACAAACTCTGCCTTGAGAATCTGACTCCAGATGAAATTGTTTACATTCTGGTATGGATTTTGTTTCCGTCCATACAGACATTTGCTCAGCAGATCAGGATGTGCTAAGTCCCTAAAAACTAGCCTTATTATTTCTATCACAGAAAGAGGTAGACTGTATGGATGGTTGTACATTTTCCCAGTTATGAAACCACCGACTTCATTACTACTTCATTGCTACTTTGTAATTCTCACAATGAAGCCTTAGAGATAACTCTCTCGGCCATCATCATCATTCCGTGTCCTATCAGTATTTTCAAAATGTAGCGACTCCGATGGCCTTGTTGTTCGCCTCGATCAGGTCCTGTGTAGTGCAGGGATGTTCTAGTAGGGGACAGATGAGCAGGTGGTTCGGATCTTGTGTTACACCACACTCGCAGGATGCGTCTCCATCAGCTGGAAGTATGGCCCATTTTTGCATGTTGGTCTTGCAAAGAGGTACGCCCACCCTAAGACGATTAAGTGATCTCCAAATAGGGTAGGGCAGGTCATTTCCTGGAGCTAGCTCTTCCTTTGCAGGAGTATCAGGCGGCAGCATGCTCTTCCACCTGGTGATGCGGTTATACTCAGGTGTTCCTACCAGTGGTTGAGTCCTGGTGGTGAAGCTCTTTCTCGACTTCAGTCGACAGACTACAGCCTGGTGATCATGCAGTGGGTGGCGAGAATCATTAGTCTGCTTTGTCCTCTCTGCATCAGCAGCAACAGCCCTTCTGATAGCGGGGGGAGCTATTCCAACAATCGGGTAGAGTTTGTCAACTGGGGTTGGCTTCAGACATCCCGACAAGATTCGTATGGTCTCGTTGATTGCAATGTCAACCTGCTTGGTGTGAGTGGATGCACTCCACACAGGTGAAGCGTACTCTGCAGCGGACACACACAAAGCAAGAGCAGAGGTTCTCAGGATGTGAGGGCTTGCTCCCCAGGTGGTGGCCATGATAGCAACCTGCTGACTACTTTTCACGCATCATCATCATCGTCACTGGCACGACAGCCCTCTGTGGGCCTTGGCCTTCTGAACAAGTTTTCCCCATTCCTTCCTGTTAAGTGCAAAGATCCTCCAATACTTAAGTCCTTTAAACATTTGCGAGGTCGTAAAGAGGTCACGCCGGCTATTTCTTCTTCAGATTTCGTAATGAGACTTTTTTACGGATTGGGTTGTCAGCCCAATGCTAACCCCCAGTAATCCTGGAGGGCCGATGTTTTCTTTCGGGGTTGTCTCCCTTAGCTGGTGGGTCCCCATTTTGAAGCGTCGGGAGGTCGCTTTTTCGCCCTTACATGACTTAGCCGTATACACTCGGTGTAACCGTACCCAGGGGTCACGCGGTGGACGTGCATGTTTCGGACTTGGTAAGAATAAATGACATTCCCTGTGTTTTATTAGTACACTCCCAGCAGCAAGAAGTGAACCCACAGAACCACCTATTGCCCCTTCGACCCACCACTTTTCATACATGAGCTATTTTACATATTTTAAAATAATACTTCCTCGTATAATACAAACGTGCTGTATATATCATTTTAAAGTCGAGATTCCTAAGTTTCTTTTATATTATAAACAAGGAAATTGATTTAGTGACCCTAGATATCTATTCTTGGTTCCCTTAGGTTTATTCTATCTTGATTGATCATCCTATTAAGTTCCGGTCGACTCCAAACATTTTCCTCGTAAGTGGGGTAAAGTGGTCAGCTCCATGCCCACTCGGTTCTGGCGCCAGGAATTAGCCTCATACTCTTGTCGTGTCAGTTGCACTTCACATTACGAGTGAGTGTCATGTTATTTTTCTTTTTGTAAACATTGCTAGTGCCATATGTGTTAGTCTTAACCATTTGATCTTCAGTGTGACGTAATTGGTTAAGCGTTAGCCTTGTCTAAGCCTACTCAAGGTCGTGGGAACAAATACCGGCACATTAGGGCACACTTGCTCAAGCAATTTGCTGGATTCAGCCTCATATATAGGAAGAGAATAACAGATACTTTTCTACGTACATGTATTGTACAGAGTGTACTGGTCTACCGCCCGACCCAAATCACATGTAGTAAGTCACGCCAGTCACGAAATCTGAAGATGAAACATTACACAGCAGTCATTCTCCCGTAAGACTTCTATATCATGGGATGTCTGTCACTAAATAGGAAATGCTCGATTGACAAACTGAAAGTCTGAGGGAAAAGAATTCTTAGGAAGAATCTAGGTATGGTAGTACGAGATGGGGAGCACTAGAGACGTCACAATTCTGTGCCCTACTCTCAGATGCACAAGCTCTCTGACTGTGCCAAGGAAAGGAGGATAGGGGTAGCTTTCTATGGTCCTGTCGCAAGATTTTCTCCCAACAGACTCAGCAAACGCCTGTTCAACTACTGGCAAATCAAGAAAATCTGTACCACATGGTCGACGGAGACTGAGTAAGGCACAATAGAACTGGGACTGACAAACTTAAAAAACAGTGTGAAACAGGTCCGAAGAAAGTCCTTGGTTTTCAGGATTATTTTTGTAAATGTTGCTTTACGTAGCACCGACACGGATAGGTCACATGGCGACGACGGGATAGGAAAGGGTTACGAGTGGAAAGGAAGAGGCCATGGTCTATTTAAGGTACTGAGGAACAGAGATATTGAAACTAGGAGAACTGCCGCAGCTAAAAATACCATGATGCAATTATCCTATTTATGGAAGGATCGCTCTGTCAAATTTCATTCTTCTTTTTCTTCTCCTTCCAGACCTTCTTCCCAGTTTCCTGGTTTGCAAATGGGAAACCACGGAAAACCAACTACAGGGCTGCTGACAGTGGGGTTCGAACTCATTATCTCCTAAATGCAAGCTCACAGCTGCGCGCCACTAACCGCACGGCCAACTCGTTTTTAGAAAAAGCCGCTGAAGAAGAGAGGTACCCCTGGTCAGGGGATCGGAAAGAGCTACACTGGGAGAACTTGCAACAATACTCAACAAAGAACAAAGGCCAACAGTTGAACAAGCGTGGTCCAAAGTAGGCCTATTCGGAAGAGAAGAAGAAGAAGAAGAAAAAGAAGAAGAAGAAAGATGGTTCTAATGAACATGGGTCCTAAGGTAATATTTTATGAGATAGTAGGCCACTGTGCAAGAGGAACTGAGATTTGAAATTAGGAGAATTGCCATAGCTAATAATAATAATAATGCTATTTGCTTTACGTCCCACTAACTACTCTTTTATGGTTTTCGGAGACGCCGAGGTTCCGGAATTTAGTCCCTCAGGAGTACTTTTACGTGCCAGTAAATCTACCGACACGAGGCTGACGTATTTGAGCACCTTCAAATACCACCGGACTGAGCCAGGATCGAACCTGCCAAGTTGGGGTCAGAAGGCCAGCGCCTCAACCGCTGAGCCACCCAGCCCGAATTGCCATAGCTAAGAACACCATGATGCAATTATCCTTTTTATGGAAGAATCACTCTATCACTTTTCATTCTTATTCTTCTTCTTCCTGACCTTTTTCCAGTTTATTAGGGTCGATACTTAATGTGGTTTTGGCACAGTTTTACGGCCGAATGCATTTCTTGACGCCAACCTTATGTCGAGGGATGTATTCACTAATGCGTGTTCCTGTGATGGTTGGTAGTGTGGTGTGTTGTAAGTAGACGAACACAAACACACAGTCCCTGAGTAAGAGGAATTTACAGGCAGTTAAAATTCCTGAGCCGACCAGGAATCGAACCTCGGGCCGTCTAAACTGAAGCCCAGTATGCTAATCACGGCGTCAAGCAATCAGCAGCAACACTCTATCACCATAAAACTAAAAATATGAGGATCTGTAATATTCTCTATATTCATCTACGGGACTGGAGGTGGACTCTGTAACTACAAAGACGCCCACACGCAATGCTGTCAACTGCGTACACTGTTTAATTTACAAATTATATACACATTATACACACATATTAATAAACCACCATTTTGAACGAAACACTTCTACGAAGAACATGAGTTCACGACTTTTGCTAGCAACTCTCGCTAACAACTCAACTCGAACTCCCAAGACTGCTTCTTTATATACATTGCCAGGTCAGGCTTCTAGAAAAGTATGACACAACATGTGTTCTCGTAATTTCTAGTCTCCAATAACCTATTTACAAATGGATCGAATGTTTTGTAACTCTCTAGTGACAATGATACGTTGTTCTGGATTATTACATTGGATTTATACATCATATTTACAGGTAATAATAAATTATATACTGTTAATTACGTGTTAATACATTAAATAAACTCTTAATAATATACATTCAGCAGACGTGTCGTGACATAACCTCACATGTTTTGTCACACAAGACACAAATAATAAATAATACGACCACGATTTATACCAAATAAAGTCCGTACGAAACTACATAAATAATAAATAATAATAGACGTAAACGACTTTATGACCACACCTCACAAGTCATAATAATAATAATAATAATAATAATAATAATAATAATAATAATAATAATAATAATAATTGTACCGGGCGGTACACCTCCACGCCGCTTATTTAAAATTTGCGCCAATTGAAACTCCTCTGCTGGAGGAAGTCCGAACCTTATCTAATGTATTAATTTTCAAGTTACCCAGAAGATGTCACTACTTGGAAATTTTGAAGTTTCTGAACTGGGTCGTTTTCGACGTATTTTTGTTTTGCTTGTAGTAAGAAGTGTGAACTTTCTCTTCTAGAGGACACTACTGAAGAACTACAATAGTGCACCCTAGTGCAAGGTGAAAGAACTGTTTTTTGGAGAAATTTTTATTTCAAAAGTTTGTTTCTTGTTAAATTTCTTTCTGTTATTGTTTAAGTTGGCTGTATACCCCTTTCTTTCCCCTTGTTTTGAATTTAGCCAATCCTGAATTTCTCGAATTAATTTTCCACCAATAATATGTTTCTTCTTCGTATTGTGTAGGGGGTTTCTTGGTGAACCAATAAAATCCTTGTGGGAGGGTGTTCTCATTCCAAAAACGCCTCGAACTTTCCGCGAGAGTATATAAACTGCTGATTTTCGGGTCTCGGTGCCACTTCAGTAACATCTTTCAGTGTGTAAAGTACATAGCAGGGGGCGGGAAGCGCCTCTTCCTTCGGGCAGCAGTTCAACAACAAGGTAATGGCCATTTAATAACTTCTTTTCTTGCTAGCTCAGCAGTTTAACTCTCGGGGCGGGTCCGAAGCGTTTCCACCATGTAATTTTCCCTAAAGTGTAAAGACACTTTGTATTTATTCTATCTTTTAAGCTACATATTGGGATAGAGAGTGCTTAACCCTCTCGAGTTCCCACTCATATTGTTTTGAGGTGAACTTATTTCTCACCACCGATTCTTCCTTAATGTAATGTAAATTGTTCTTTTTCTAAAGTCACCTCTGTAGTATGGGATTAGCCCTTGCATTAGTGGCCTAGAGCCAGATTAGGTTTTAAAACAAATGTATTAGGAGTGCAGATCGCCTCCTCTCAAATTCTTATTTTAGAGGTCATGTAATTAACCTTTTTCTCACTTAATAGGCCTCAGTAGGTTGGGTATTTTACCCCTGTGTCTATGTCCTTAGAGGACAACTTCAAGGTGGAGTTCGGTGTGGCCTTTTGATAGGCTTAAAATTTTGAGAGCGGATCGCTCTTTTGGAATTTGTTTCTGCGTGCCTCTAGGAGGTCTTACTGTGTAATTTGGAGCAAGTGCTCCTGGGCGTGATTGGGGTTTTCTGCCCCTTTGTTAAACCTTATGTACATGTAAGCTTGGGCTAACTGCTCAAGAATTGTGAGTCCGGGGCTCAAAGCCTGTAAATACTGTTGTTGCTCTTTGTTGCCTTGCTACTCTGTACCTTCCATGCTTGTTATTTCTTGATTTTGAAAAGAGAATATAACCTTGTTAAATTTTACATTAACTTTAATTTCGTAGTTTGAGACCCGTTCACACCCGCACCTTCTTTCACCTCTACCTACCACATAAATACGGTAACAATAATAATAATAATAGTAATAATAATAATAATAATAATAATAATAATAATAATAATAATAATAATAATAATAACTAATCAAACTAACTAACCCCATGACACTACAGCCCGTGGGGATGGAGTAAGAGGCTCTATCTATGATCTTCAGGTAGTTCACAATGGGGATATTATTTCTTCCAAACTATCGGAGGGTAAGGTTTGTTTCTTCGGTCACTTCGAAGCATCGCTGAAATAGTGCTTTGGTGTATAGCTCTTTGAAGTTCGAAATGACTTGCTGATCCATAGGCTGGAGAAGTGAAGTAGTGTTGGGAGGAAGCAACTTAACCTGAACGAACTTGAATTCCTCCAGTAAGTCGTCCTCAAGGCCTCAAGGCCAGGAGGATGAGCAGGAGCATTGTCTATAACCAGCAAGACTTTGGCCAGCAGATTATTTTCTGAAAGGTATTTCTTCACTACAGGATCAAAGACCTCGTTCATCCATTCAACAAACGAACAGGGGAGGGGAAAACGTAGGCACACGTGATGCTCGTATTGCGGAACCGCACTCGCTTATCAAGTTAAAATTTATTTGAAATGTTTGCTCGTCTTGCAAAACACTCGTAGACCAAGTTCTCGCATTCCGAGGTTTCACTGTACTTTGCTCTGCGTCTTCAGAAGAAAAGCTCGCCTGCCCACGACTTCTCTGATAACGACGATTTGAATTTGAGAATATATTGCCGTGGGTCTATTGTAATTGGACCCCACTATCGGCAGTCCTGAAGATGGTTTTCCGTGGATTTCCATTTTCAAGCCAGGCAAATATTGGGGCTGTACCTTAATTAGGGCCAGCCACGGCCGCTTCCTTCCCACTCCTAGGTCTTTCTTATTACATCGTCGCCATAAGACCTATCTACGCCGGTGCGAAGCAAAAAATAAATTGAAATGGCGTATTGCTTTTAGTCCGAGGACTTCGGTTCGCCAGAGGCAGGTCTTCTGATTTGACTCCCATAGGCGACCTGCGCGTCGTGATGAGGATGAAGACGACACATAATACACCCAGTCCCCGTGCCACGGGAATTAACAAAATGTTGTTAAAATTCCCGACCCTGCTGGGAATGGAACCCGGAACCCCTGTGAGCTAAGGCCAGCACGCTAACAATTTAGCCACGGAGTCGGAGATTTTAAGAGGTACTCTCGTTCGTCACTCAATGGCTCACTGTGCGCTGGCCTTTCGAGTGGGAAGTGGCGACGCCATCTTAGCTCCAATTACGAAGTTCGCTGTTCAATACGAGTGTGCGGTGCGAAAGAAATAGCAAAGTCATCGGATGAGTCAAAGACGATGGGGAAGGGATGTGGTGGAATATATACGTAAAATAAAATAAAGTGCAACGAAAGACTGACAAGGAAAGAAGAATATAATAAAGCTGAGGATGGAAGGAAGAACCCACCGGGCGAGTTAACCGTGCGGTGAGAGGCACAAGGCTGTGAGCTTGCATCTGGGAGATAGTGGGTTCGAATTCCACTGCCAGCAGCCTTGAAGATGGTTTTCTGTGGTTTCCCATTTTCAAACCAGGAAAATTAATTAAGGCCTCGGACGCTTCCTACCCACACCCAGCCCTTTCCTATCCCATCGTTGCCATGAAACCTATCTGTGTCGGTGCGACGTAAAGCTAGTAGCAAAAAGTAGGAAGAAGAACTTGTAAAAGAAAATAGGAGTGAAAGAGAAAAATGTGTGTGTGAGTTGGGCGGCAATTAGTAGGGAGGGGGGATAAGGACGTACTACAAAGAGTTGAAGGCACGAAAGTGAAAATAAGTAAGAACAATACAGTACACATGTACGCTGGCAACAACGTATTACTTAATTGATAGCCAGGGTTCTTGTTGAAATTATTAGGAATTTTGTGTATTTGCAATGATTTCCTTAGAGCTGCAGTGTTTTGTGTGGGTGAACATCTTGGAACACGACAACATGACCCGACGATAGGGCGTGCTCAGCTATTGCTGACTTGTCTGGTTAGTTGACATGGATATTTCTTTGGTGTTCCTTGATACAAGTATCAATGGACTGGCATGTTTGGCTGATGTTTACCTTGCCGCAAGTATCGGGAATTTTGTACATCCCAGGATGTAGTAGTGGGGACAATTTGTCCTCGCTTTTATCTCAACTGTGAGCAATTTTTGAGACGGCGTTAAAACATGGTTTTTGTATTGTGTTTGGGGAGAATCTTGGCAGTTCGCTCTGTGGTATTGTGAATAAAAGGAAGGTAGGCAGTACGACAGGCCGCCGGGTCGACGATGTTAACCTTAATTAGTTAATTCCTCTGGCTCGGGGACTGGGTATTTGTGCCGTCCTCTTCATTAGAATTCACCTTATGGACGTGCAGGTCACTTATAGGGCGTCAACTCGAAACACCTGTGCCAGGCCTCATCGAAAGCCACACGGCATTATTACTGAAAATGAAAATTCACCAATCATTCGACCGGATCAGGGATGGAATGCATTCTAGCAATGAGCATGGGAATTATGCCGGCTACCGAAGCCTGTCGCACTCCACTGGTGTTACGATTAATGACTGGCAGATGAAATGAAATGATATTGGAGAGCGTTGCTGAAATGAATGATGACACAGAAAATCGGAGTACCCGTAGAAATACCTGTCTGACTTCCGCTTTGTCCAGCACAAGTCTCACATGGAATGACTGTGATTTGAACCACGGAACCCAGCGGTGAGAGGTCGGTGTGCTGCCACCTGAGCGTCGGAGGCTCTTCCTTCATTTTAGTCCAAGGCAATCCAAAGCAGGGTCTCTGGATTAGGGGCAGACACTCCACCCGCACACCGGGTTGCTGGCCAGTTAAAGTGGCTGAACTATTATATTCCTTGCTAATAATGATTCAGAGATTAACAGTCTGATGTGAATAAAATATATTATTCGTTTTCCCGATTTCTTGGAGTCGACACTTCGTGTTGATTTATACCAGTTTTGTGGCCGGTTGGTCTTCCCGACGCCTACTTTATGTGGAAGGATGTAATCATCATAGCGTGGTCCTATTGTTTATAGATGAAGAGATGTGTATTGAGATGAACACAAACAACCAGACCCTAGGCCAGCGGAATTATCCATGTTGTTGTTGTTGTTTGAGCCATCAGACCATAGACTGGTTTGATGCAGCCCTGCATGCCACCCCATCCTGTGTTAACCTTTCTACGTAACTATTTTCTTTCTACGTAACTAATCCATCCTGCATCTGCTCTAATTTGTTTGTCACTATCATACCTTAATTTACCCCTACCGTTCTTACCGCCTACACTTCCTTCAAAATACGCCGGGCTGAGTGGCTTAGAATGTTGAGGCGCTGGCCTTCTGACCCCAACTTGGCAGGTTTGATTGTGGCTCAGTCTGGTGGTATTTGAAGGTGCTCAAATACGTCAGCCCGTATCGGTAGATTTACTGGCACGTAAAAGAACTCCTGCGGGAATAAATTTCGGCACTTCGGCGTCTTCGAAAACCGTAAAAGTAGTTAGTGGTATGTGAAGCCAATAACTTCCCTAAAAACCAACTAAAGTCCTGGGTGTCTTAAGATGTGTCCTATTATTATATCCCTTTTTCTCGTCAAATTTAGCCAAATCGATCTCCTCTCACCAATTCGATTCCGTAACTCTTCATTCGTGATTCGATCTATCCATCTCATCTTCAGCATTCTTCTGTAACATAATTTCAAAAGCTTCTATTATGTTTTTCTAAGCTATTAACTATACGCTGTTAAAATCCCGACCCAGCTGGAATGGAACCCGGAGCCCTCTCAACCGGAGGTCAGAACGCTGATCATTCAGCCAAGGAGCCAGATTGTTCATAAGAGAGATTAAAATATATAATTATAAGAATAATAATAATAATAATAATAATAATAATAATACATTTTAATCGCAAAGTCTGACCTGTCCGCCTCTGTGGTGAAGTGGTTAGTGTGATTAGCTGCCAACCCCGGAGGCCGGGAATGATTCACGGCTCTGCCAGAAAATTGAAAAGTGATTCGAGGGTTGGAACGGGCTCCACTCAGGCTCGGAAGGTCAACTGAGTAGAGGGGGGGGGGGGAGGGGTTGTTCGATCCCACCTCAGCCATCCTCGAAGTGGTTTTTCGTGATTTCCCACTTCTCCTCCAGGCAAATGTCGGGATGGTACCTAACGGAAGGCCACGGCCGCTTCCCTCTTCCTTGTCTATCCCTTCCGAACTTCCCGTCCCCCCACAAGGCTCCCGTTCAGCATAGCAAGTGAAGCCGCCTGGCGAGGTACTGGTCCTCTTCACGAGTTGTATTCCCCACCTAAGGCCTCACACTCCAGAACACTGCCATTGAGGCGGTAGAGGTGGGATCCCTCACTGAGTCCGAGGGTAAAACCAACCCTGGAGTGTAAATGCGTTAAGAAAGAAAGAAATGAAGAAAGAAATAAGGAATGAAATGAAGAAAGAACGGTTTCACCTACCATGTGCAGGCATTTCTTTGATATGATGTCATTTAGGCTGCCTGTGTGTCAATTTTGACGTTTCATTTTACTATACCAGATGGAAGACAAACCGATCCTTTCTTGGACGATCTGTGGCTGTATTTTAATGAGTTTTGTCGGGGAAACACCGAATGTGTCACTAGAGGTATTGTACATGGCGACGTCGTACGACATGGAATGGCGAATGGAGATTTTTCCACTCTCTGTGGGTGGGGGACGCGGATGAGGAATACACCCACGGTATCCCTTGCCTGTCGTAAGAGGCGACTGAAAGGGGCCCCAGGGGCTCTCAACTTGGGAGTGTGGGTTGGCTACCACGGGGCCCTTAGCTGAGTCCTGGCATTACTTCCACTTAATTGTGCCTGGCTCCTCACTTTCGTCTATCCTGTTCAACCTCCCTTTGTCGATTTTTGTTGTTTTCTTACCCTGACGGTATTAGAGGATTCGAGGGGTAGGGAGTCTTTCATTTTCACCAGGAAAATGTTGGGATGTACCTTAATTATTAAGGCCACGGCCGCTTCCTTCCCACTCCTAGGCATTTCCTATCCCATCGTTGCCATAAGACCTGTCTGTGTCGGTGCGACGTAAAAAGTAAATTGTGAGAGGGATTTTAATCTTGTTTGTTTAATTCTTGTGACTGGGGGACCTTCTTCGTTCGTTCGTTCGTTCGTTCGTTACTTCATTTTTCGAAGTGACGGATCCCTTCTTTTCTTCTTTTTTCTCTCTCTCTATCCCCTGTGGATGGGGGATGCAGACGGAGAATACACCCACGGTATCCCTGCCTGTCGTAAGAGGCGACTAAAAGTGATGGGTCGCCTTTACTTGCGAGTAGTACCACTATGTTTGGTACACAATAGGTTTGTGGTTAGTAGCAACAGAGAGCGGTTTACGGTGGGTTTCCAGTACCTGTGATTAGTACCACTATGTGTGAAACATCACGGGCTTACGTTGCCTGTGATTTGTACCACTATATGAGTGACACCGTGGGTCTGCGTTGCCTATCAGTGGCGCCATTATGTGAGAAACACGATAGGTCTGCGTTACCTGTGCGACGTACAATACTTGTGCGTAGTACCATAATGTGTGGAACACCTTGTCCACGCTACTTTTGATTAGTACCGCAACATGACAAATTCCATATTTCTTCTTTATTGGAGATAAGTACCATTATGAGGGGCCAATTACCTGGATTTTGGACCTCTTTAGATATCAAGCATCCTCGATTCAGGATTGTGCTTTAGAAGCAGTCACTTGGTCAGTAATACTATTGTTTGTGATAGTTTCTGGGGAAGTGGGGCACTGCGGGTCGGATCCACTGATTGTTTTTAATTCATTTCCATCCATTCATTCTTCACCATCACCTTTTTTTATTGTGGTCAGTGGATGATTTTGAACTTTTAAATTGTCATTGCATTTCGTCTCATTTCTTACCATTAGGGGCCGATGACCTAGATGTTAGGCCCCTTTGAACAACAAATATCATCATCGAGATTTTTCCGTCATATCATATACCTCTGTCGGGTTCGACCCTGCGGTATTGGGATCCGAGGGTCAGACAGGCACGTTGCCTGTACATGACTGGGTTCGCTATAAAGAAAACCACGTTCATTACCGCGCAGTAAATCTGGGGGTTCGATTCCCGGTCGGGTCGGGGATTTTAATCGTGCTTGATTAATCCTTCTGGCTCGGGAAGTGGGTGTTTGTGTTTGTTCCAACACTTTCCTCTTCGTATTCAGACAACACACTACACAACCAACCACCACAGTAACACGCAATAGTGATTACATCCTTCCATATATATGGTTGGAGTCAGGAAGAGCATCCGGCCGTAAAACAGGGCTAAATCCACATGTGCGACACTTTCACACCCGCGACCCCACAGGTGTGCGAAAAGAGGTATAATAATAATAATAATAATAATAATAATAATAATAATAATAATAATAATAATAATAATAATAATAATAATAAGACTGTGGTTCTTCTTCTTAATCGGTTTACCTTCCAGGGTTGACTTTTCCCTCCGACTCAGCGAGGGATCCCACCTCTACCACCTCATGGGCTGTGTCCTGAAGCCTTAGACTTTCGGTTAGGGGATAAAACTGGAGAGTAAGACCAGTACCTCACCTGCTATGCTGAACAGGAGCTTGTAGGGGGATGGGGGAACTGTGGTACTTACAACTCATTAAGGATCTTGGCTTGCCAAGATGACTGTTGTCCAACCAGATGGCTTGTCATTGGAGTGTCTCATGGTCAACTTAACAAATTCTTTGGACTTTTTGACTAGATACACTGCCTCTCGTATCATATATCTCCTCGGTAGTGAGTAGCTCAGACGGTAAAGCGCTGGGCTTCTGAGCCCAACTTGGGAGTGTTCGATCCTGGCTCAGTCCGGTGGTAATTGAAAGTGTTCAAATGTGACAGCCTCATTTCTGTAGATTTACAGGTACGTTAAAGAACTAGTGTATATAGCAGTTAGTGGGACGTAAAACCATTATTATTGTACCCATAAGACAGGGCACATTATTATTATTATTATTATTATTATTATTATTATTATTATTATTATCTGATCTGCTCAGCAGTACACTTGAGGCTAAATGAGTCTCGTTCAGACTCTCGGTCCACAAATAGAATACTGTGACTAATCGGGAATCAAACTCGAAAATTCCTGGTTTGATACAGGCACGTTGCCTATACATGACTGGGTTCGCTATAAGGAAAACCGCGTTTATTAATCTGGGGGCACGAATCTTTCGTATATAAGGATCCTAATATACAGATACCTCTCAGAGATCACATCTTATAAGAGGCGATATGGTGATTGAAGTGTCCCAACAAAGTCCGTTGTCGCTCTTACTCGTTTCAGTGCAACCTGCACTTTTATAAGTATACTCATGTCATATTACAGTTGGATAAGTTATATATGAAGTAAGGAGTCTCTAATTTCCTGCATTTCAAAGTCTTTACCTTTCTTAATTCAAAGTCCTCATTCTTCGTTACCGAGCAAGTTGGCCGTGCGGTTAGGGGCGCAGGTCAATTGGACTGTATTGCGATTGACTTATCTAAGGCATTTGATAGGGTAGATCATGGGAGACTACTGGCAAAAATGAGTGCAATTGGACTAGAAAAAAGAGTGACTGAATGGGTGGCTCTGTTTCTAGAAAATAGAACTCAGAGAATTAGAGTAGGTGAAGCTTTATCTGTCCCTGTAAAAATTAAGAGGGGAATTCCTCAAGGCAGTAATATTGGACCTTTATGTTTTCTTATATATATCAATGATATGTGTAAAGAAGTGAAATCAGAGATAAGGCTTTTCGCAGATGATGTTATTCTGTACAGAGTAATAAATAAGTTACAAGATTGTGAGCAACTGCAAAATGACCTCGATAATGTTGTGAGATGGACAATAGGCAATGGTATGATGATAAACGGGGATAAAAGTCAGGTTGTGAGTTTCACAAATAGAAAAAATCCTCTCAGTTTTAATTACTGCGTTGATGGGGTGAAAGTTCCCTTTGGGGATCATTGTAAATACCTAGGTATTAATATAAGGAAAGATCTTCATTGGGGTAATCACTTAAATATGATTGTAAATAAAGGGTACACATCTCTGCACATGGTTATGAGAGTATTTAGGGGTTGTAGTAAGGATGTCAAGGTGAGAGCATATTTGTGTCTGGTGAGACCCCAAAATTAGTATGGTTCCAGTGTATGGGACCCTTACCTGGATTACTTGATTCAGGAACTGGAAAAAATCCAAAGAAAAGCAGCTCAATTTGTTTGCGATTTCCGACAAAAGAGTAGCGTTACAAAAATGTTGCAAAGTTTGGGCTGGGAAGACTTGGGAGTAAGGAAACGAGCTGCTCGACTAAGTGGTATGTTCCGAGCTGTCAGTGGAGGACATCAGTAGACGAATAAGTTTGGATGGTGTCTTTAAAAGTAGGAGAGATCACAATATGAAGATGAAGTTGGAATTCAAGAGGACAAATTGGGGCAAATATTCGTTTATAGGTAGGGGCGTTAGGGATTGGAATAACTTACCAAGGGAGATGTTCAATAAATTTCCAATTTCTTTGCAATCATTTAAAAAAAGGCTAGGAAAACAACAGATAGGGAATCTGCCACCTGGGCGACTGCCCTAAATACAGATCAGTAGTGATTGACTGATTGATTGATTGATTGATTGATTGATTGATTGATTGATGTGAGCTTGCATTAGGGAGATAGTGGGTCTAACCCCACTGGCGGCAGCCCTGAAGATGGCTTTCCGTGGTTTCCCATTTTCACACCGGGCAAATTCCGGGGCTGTACCTTAATTGAAGCAACGGTCGCTTCCTTTCCACTCCTAGCCGTTTCCTCTCCCATCGTTGCCATACAACCTATCCGTGTCGGTGCGATGTAAAGCCAGTTGTAAAATAAAAAAAATTCGTTAATTTGATATTATTCCTCTTCTTCTTTCTTTTTCTATTTCTTTCTTTAATGAGCTGATGACCTCATTGGATGCAAATAACAGCAATCACCATCACAATCATCATCCCACTTCCTGACTCTCTGTGGAGGAGTTTGGTCCCGTAGCACGCTCCTAGCTGGCTGCCTTGAGACGATAAAGGCATGCCCAGTTCACTCGAGAGGACGTTAGGAAGTCGAAAACGAAACTTAGCACTCGAGCATTTTCACCGCTATACGAAGAAGCATAGAAGACGAGAGAGCTAGTTCAAATCCTTCATATCCATAGTCTTTCTTCTTCTTTCTTAATTTTTCACCCTCCAGGGTTGGTTTTTCCCTCGGACTCAGGCATCCCACCTCTACCACCTCAAGTGCAGTGTCCTGGAGTGTGAGACTTTGGGTCGGGGACAAAACTGGGGTGGAGGACCAGCACCTCTTCCAGACGGCCTCATCTGCTATGCTAAATAGACCGGGGATACAACTGGGGTGGATGACCAGTACCTTTTGCAGACAGTCTCACCTGCTATGCTGAACAGGGGCCTTGTGAGGGGATGGGAAGTTTGGATGGGATTGACAAGGAAGCGGGAAGAAGCGGCTGTGGCCTTGAGTTAGGTACTATCCCGGCATTTGCCTAGAGGAGAAGAGGGAAACTACGGCAAACCACTCCGAGGATGGCTGAGGTGGGAATCGAACCCCCTCTACTTAGTTGACCTCCCGAGGCTGAGTGGATCCCGTTCCAGTCCTCGTACCACGTTTCCAATTTCGTGAGTGGTAGAGCCGGGAATCGAACCCGGGCCTCCAGGGGTGGCAGCTAATCACACTAACCACTACACCACAGAGGTGGACATATCCATAGTTCTATGCTTAAAGTTTATCTAGCTGATGGATCATTGCAAACACGTCCTTCATCCACTGTATCGAGTTGGGAATCGATCTGACGAACGAGCGATTCGCTCGGTACAACTCTCCATAAACTTCTGGTCTTCTACGTCTTCGCGAGTAAGGTTTGGTGTATCACAGGTGGTTTGAACGTGACGGTCAAGCGGATAAGCATAATCTTCATCACCAATTAGAGGGCATGCTTGGACTTCACTCAGTCTGTCTCGCATACAAATTTCACTCGTAGTCATCAAAAACACAATGACGTGCTCGATATTGATTGTATGCGTTTCACCGAGGTAGATACTTCTGGACCGCTTCAGTTGTGTAGTGGTTAGTCTGATTAGCTGCCACACCCGGAGGCCCGGGTTCGATTCCCGACTCTGTCACGAAATTTGAACAGTGGTACGAGGACTGGAACCGGGTTCACTCAGCATCGGGAAGTCAACTGAGTAGAGGGAGGTTGGATTCACACCTCAGCTATCCTCGAAGTGGTTTTCCGTGGTTTCCCTTGCAGGATAAACTGAAGGAGTCTGTATTTATCATTTCGAAGTTTCTTCTTTTTGATGTTGTGCATGACCTCTAGCGCATTGTTCAGTCCTTGGAGAACTTCAGTCTTACTTCAGTCTTACGTATTCTGTCAACCCATGGTATTCTGAGGAGGCGTTGGTAGCACCACATCTCAAAGACTCTAAGTGTTTTGGTGGTGTTCTCTGTTAGGATTGAAGTTCGGTACCGTACTATAATGTAAGACAGAAAATACATACCAAAGAAGTAAACGGAGACGGAGATTGATCTTAACGTCCTTGTTACAGAGAAGTTTGCTAATTCTCTTGAATTCAGCCCTTGCCTGCAGTGTTTCCAACTTGGCAGATATTCCGCTAAATTTGGCGGAATTAGAAGACTGTCGGCGGAGAAATGTATCCTTTAGCGGACAGCGGATTTTATGGCGGAATTCTAGATTTATTATAGCGGAATTTAGCGTTTTATCCATTTTACGTTTTTTTAAAAGTTTATACTCCAGTCTGTCTCCGAGCTAATCCGTATTTCTTGTCAGGAGCTAGCAGTCATATGAGGAAAACGTGTTATTTGCATTTGATGTTATGAGATCATGGTATCATAAATTTGCAATGCGTGGGGAAAGGTTACTTATCTCTTATAGTTGACGAATGACGACAGATAATGAAACTGTGAGAGTAGCATTTTATTTAAGCAATAAAGAAAGACCGTTTAATGAAATGGCCTGTTCTGTGTGTGGCCCTTGAGGTAGGGGATTCACCTAGTTTGCACCCGGCAGTAAAACGCCTACAAGTTTTAGCTCGCCGGCTCGCAGGCAGGGGATTAATCCCAGTGAAACTCACAGATAAGGCGAGTGCAGACATTTACTTTTATTATTATTATTATTATTATTATTATTATTATTATTGTTATTATTATTATTATTTGAGATCGGATTTCTTGGCGGAATTTTGGCGGATTTTTAGTAGTATTTAGCGGATCTTGAAAGTATAAGTTGGCATCACTGCTTGCCTGTTCAATTCGGGACCTAATTTCAACAGCATTTTTCCAGCTGTGATCAAGTGCACTGCCGAGATACGTAAAGTGTTGCATTTGCTCCATTGATGTGACAGCTACTGTCAAGTTAACAGGTTGCTCATGACCATGACTTTGGTCTTTTTCGCGTATAAACGCAGACCTACTGCAGCAATGTGTTCGACCACACAGTTTAGTAATGTCTGCAGATCTTCAGCACTTGTTGAGAGCAGAACAGTATCATCTCCATATCGCAGATTATTTATTATAATACTATTAACAGCGATGCCGTCCTGTTTTCCTCCCAGTGCTTCAGAAAATACCCTTTCAGAGTAGATATTGAAGAGGAGTTGAGATAGTACACAGCCTTTTCTCACTCCTTGCTTTATTTCCATAGCTCAGGTGTTGGTGTCTTTAACCATAACTAATGCGTCCTGATTCAAATACAGGTCGGCAATACTTCGGATCCATTTGCCTGGTATGAAAATGGGAACTATGCAGGGCTGGTGACAGTGGGATTTTAACCCATCATCTCCCGAATACAAGGTCACAACTACTGCACGGCAACTCACTCGTTTTATTTCTGATTGATGGTAAGATGGGGATGATTCCCTGACTGTAATTCCCCTTAAAACAATGATCACCATCATTACCACCAATTCTGCACCATACGATTGCGTTGGTGTAGTTTTGTTCAAGAACACTTGACCTAATCACAAACAAACAAACAAACAAACAAACAAACAAACAAAAGCACTTTATTAAGTAGCAACAGTTTATTGGATCACGGGGTATTCTTAAGAAGCATATTTGGCTAGATACTTTAGAATTCGTTCTGATATTTAAAATGTCATTCTGTTGGTATTGGAGAAGAAATGTTCATCTTGGCCTCTTTTGCCTTTTAACTAATGAATTTTGTGTACAGAATTTTACTTAAATTCATGCTTATTAGCTCAGGCGGTAGACTGTTGACCTTCTGAGGCCAAGTTGGCGGTTTCATTCCCTACTCAGTCCGGTGGTATTTGAAGGTGCTGAAACACGTCAGCCACGTATCAGTACACTTACTGGCACGTAACATAACTCACGCGGGACGAATTTCTTGCCCCTCAGCGTCTCCGAAAGTCGTAAAAGTAGTTAATGGGGCTTAACACCAATAACCTTATTGTTGATATTGGAACTGCTTACATTACCACGCAAAAATATTTATTAGGATGGTTGCCCAGTTGCACTTCCTCTTAAAATCCTATTACTACTACTACTACTTTCCGGCTCCATGGCTAAATTGCTAGCGTGCTGGCCTTTGGCAACAGACGTCCCGGGTTCAATTCACGGCAGGGTCGGGAATTTTAACCATAATTGTTTAATTTCGCTGACACGGGGGCTGGGTGTATGTGTCGTCTTCATCATCATTTCATCCTCATCACGACGCGCAGGTCGCCTACGGGAGTGAAATCAAAAGACCGGCATCTGGCGAACTGAACTTGTCCTCGGACACTCCCGACACTAAAAGCTATACGCTATTTCATTTTCACTACTATTACTATTCGTATGACCTAGCGAAATGTCAACGCTGTTCGGGAGATAGTGCTTTCGAATCCAACCGTGAAGATGCTTTCCTGAGGTTTTCCAATCTCCACATAAATAAATAAATAAATAAATAAATAAATAAATAAATAAATAAATAAATAAATAAATAAATAAATAAATAAATAAATAAATAAATAAATAAATAAATAAATAATCATATAGGCAAAACTATCGTATTCAAACCTATTGAAATGATGCCATTTAGGCTGTCGGCCTGTCAATTTCGACGTTCCATTTTGCTCTACCAGAGTGCGGAGAAACGGATGTCTTCTGACTGGTCTATAGCTGAGTTTTAAAAATTAATTTTGTTCAGCAAACACCAATATTTTTTCCAGATTTTTTTAAAGGCTGACATCGTATGGCATGGAGTACCGAAATGCCTTTTTCCCTACAAAATTCCGATTATCTCTGCGAGACTTGAACCCATGGTCTTGGAATTTAGAAGCCGACACTCTACCACTGATCTACGAAGAGCAAAGCGATTACCACCACTCCAGCTATATTTATTTATATTCGTTAAGATTTCCTTTAAGATTTCGTTTAAGTAATATTCACTCATGGTGTCTATATACACCTGTAAGAACTTAATTTGTAGGTCTGTGAGTTTAAGGCTAATTATCCCAAATACTGACGATGATTATCATTAAATTTTATAAAGAATAAATGTATAGATTAAATGGTTTGGCTGACATATGCGAATGCATGAAAAATCAAAGAAATATATCCTTATTTTTCTCTAACATCACACTGGCCACCTTGTGTTTGATGTTGAGATGTCTGTTAATTCCTTCTTTGATGAGGCTCCACAAAAGTAAATTTCCAATTCTAGCAGCAATGTAGGAGTGAATTTAAGCCACTTTTAATGTGAAAACTGCTATATAAAATACATGATCTTCGAGAGTCAAGATGTGGGATTTTATTGGACTGGAGGTCATAAAATAGTGTAGTTCAACATTTGAACGAGGAAGCGCTAGTAGTTTTGCTTTTTGCATGCTTACGCCATCTATGGAAAAACAGCCGGAACTTGTATCAGCGCATTTGAAGGCTTAGTTACGTTGAGACACACAAGTTCGATTCCTGGCGTTGTAGCTGCATTTATATAAAAACGCGGCAAGTCTTGGAGCGTAGTGTGTCATTGGGAAGCTTGTTGTTCGCATGTGGTTGTGAGTTCGGGCGAGGCAGTCAGCCTAGGTAAGGAGCTGTACGCGCCGTTCCGCGCAAGGCTTGGCCGACCGAATGCTAGACAGCGTCGCGACACACAGGCAAATCAATAACAAGGTGAGCCGAAGGGAGCCGAGCAGGCCCGGAGTTTGTGTCGGGCCAAGTTTTGCCCGGGCTTGCGAGGGGTGTCGGCCTTTTACAACCGACCAACCAAACCGACCGACCTGTTTAGGCCTATTCGAATTCTAAAATACCCACGCAGTACAACTTATCTTAACCTACATCAGCCGGGTTTCTACGACACACCGAAATCGCGAGATTTAAAGAAAGAGGAGTGTGCATTCTATAAAACTGACTATTTAAAACAATTAATTCTTCAACTATTAGTGTGTTTCACTATTAAATCTTAGACAGTGGAGAGGTAACTTTTTTTCTTAATTATTATTATTTTGGGAGGGAGTAGAAATAAGGGAACATTCTTCTGATATAGTGGGTATGTTGTGACTGCACTTCAGTGCTTGTGTTACTGTGAAGATGATGAGTGGCGAGTGATTCTTTGGTGCCGGCAAGATTTATAATGATCATGCCACAGACAGAACGGACCATGGGACTTGGTACCCGCTACTCTTACATCCTGCTGGCAGTTCTACTAGCCTTTCTTCCGACTTCGTTGGAACAGGACGAGGATATACCGCACAACGAGTAAGTATTCAGAATATACGATTCTTAAATTATTAAATAGAAATATCAAAGTTTTCTTCAACATTACTTGGTCTGAATCTGTCTCTTGTAACTGTTATGTAGTACCTAATCCTCGTGTCATCTTAACACTGATACTATTGCCATGCCCTAATCTAAGCGTAGATCACTCCATGCCTTATCCCCCTCAGAGGGAGCAGCCATCTTGAATTAACGAGAATTTAACACCACATTGTTACGGGCATACACAATTTTTAAGCTACGTTACACCTTTCTTAATTTAAGAGTATCATTCCTATTAAACTTGTTTATTGAAATACTAATAATGTTGAAGAACCCGTTGCTGTACACTTGATATATGAGCCCTGAAACACAATAGTAACTCCCTCATATTTTATTCTAATTGTTATCAACTCCACCTTTCGCGCTTACACTATTTCAAATAGATAAATGATCAGATACTAAACTAATATTTCCTTTATTTAGAATTAAAGTGTCACATATAGGAAGGGATTCACAATACTTAAAGGCAAGTTAATAACGTTAATGGGTGTTGCTTTACGAATCCTCGAAACATTCCTGATCCTACTATATTTAATAACACCAGAGTTTCCCATTCAAACTAAGCCTTGTAAGTAAATATAAAGTTAATAAAATGCTTATGAGTTTCATCGAAGTAGAAGTAATACTACAGTGGATTAAAAACGAATTTTCCTAATCGTGTCATATTTCACCTGTATGGACATAGCTTGTATGGACTGAATACTGATACTCAGGGTTTATTAAATAATTATGCTATTTCGGTATGATTTGCTTGATATGCTGTTTCTGTCAGGCAATATTTCCAGTATTAATTCGTTCCACTTCGGAACGCAACTCTCTTAATTGTTACGGATAGAGTACAGTGTGTGTTTACCGACTGCTTGTAGCTCGTGACTTGTTTAGTTTTAAACATGTGACAACATTGTTCAGTTAATGCAACTAACGTATTTTGGCAGAAGCTCTGTTGTACATGAGGCATGTGCTTCGCATTGGCTGCCAATCAGGGAACTTGGTTACTAGTAAACACCACCGTAGCTCTACCTGGCACCAGGTAGCCTGGGCTATTTTTATTTAATTCGCAATTCCCGTGTCAACCAGGAGTACCTTGACAATCAGCTGCTTTCAAAAGAACTCACCTCCTTTCGTCGCAAAGACAGGGGACGACCTCACAGCTTCGCAAGGAGCTTTTGTGTGAAAAAGGTGAAAATTTTTAAGATCTTCCATTATTCTTTGTTCAGAAGGAATCAGTATAATTATTTTATTATCTTTTCAAAATACTACTACTACTACTAATATATGGCGGATATGACAACAGGTTGATGCAGTAGAAGCCGTAATATTGGATAAAATATAAGAAGAATTGTGTCACTGCGTTACGAGGTGATTTAGCGATGATCTCAGCTTGGTGAACGTTATAACCCACTTAGGAACAGAAATATTCAAGAAAACTGCTACTGAAAGACCATTCATTCATGAAGCAGAGTGGTGAAAATGATTAAGGGTGTTCTGAAGTTCTCATTTCATATCACATAGATTGTATTTACGTTTTTGATATTTTTTTCTAAATGTTGAGCATAGTAACTTTTATTTCACATGATATCACGTACTTCAAATAAAAAACCGTAGAGAACATTATAATTTTATTCCAGCAGGGGACATTACGCTCTTTAAGGAGTGCAGCTATTGCTAATGTATCATCATTCGGTCGTTTTTCACAAAAGTAGTATCGTTACTTGGTGTTATACGTGTTAAACACTCATATATGTGATTGATGTGTGATCTACTTATTAAGTTAGAATGATACCTTTTAAACTTACCAAAAAATTCTTTTGGATATGCACAACAAGCAGAAAGCTTAGGATTTTCTATTACTATACTTTCCTACGAGCAAATTTATGGCTAGCTTCCATTTCTGATTCAACAATTTAATAGGATTTGTTTAGCGGAAGAGTTCATTATTTCACGGGGAACAACGACTTTCTTCATCTCATAACAACTGTGTGTTCGCGTGACGTGACTTTATTTTCATAACACGCAGTTAAATTCAGGTGTTTGCTGTCGTGAGTCATGAAATAAGAGGATTCATTTTCGGGTCGAGTACAGTGATTTTTGTAAGAATAACATATAGAACCGTAGTTGTAACTGTTAACTCTACCTTGTCCTTCACCGACCAAACCCTTGATCTAAGAAGAGTTATTTACAAGGATATTGTATCATTGTTTAATATTGATAATAATAGGATGAGAAAGACATGATTTTCATCTTTCATTCCTGTCGAAGTTGTTACACGTACACTTCCTGATACAAAGATTGGTTGGTTCAGCATAAGCTCGAACGAAAGTGAAGTGCACATTAGCATTGAGATGTCCCGGCTAGTTAAGACACGGAGATTTACCGTCACTTCTGCAATGAACAGTGTGTTTCTATGCCGTTAAAACGAATGTTAATGGTAACATACACTACATATATCGCCTAAACGTTGTTCGTCACTCCCCTAATATAATATTGCAAAATGGGGCCTTCTAAGCTCAAGTTGACGGGTTTGATGACGGCTCAGTCGGGTGGTATTTGAAGGTTCTTTAGAACGCCAGCGTCGAGTCGGTAGATTAACTGGAACGTAAAAGAACTCCTGAGGTACAATATTCTCGAACGTCGGCGTATAGCAAAACCGTAAAAATAGTCAATGGAACGTACTACTATATAAACAATATTACATATTAATAATGTACTACAGTATACTGTAATACTGCAGGACTATGCAAGTTCATTGGCAAAGTGTGTGTTGGATAAATTAGTATTAAAGTAGAAAGGCAGTAAATACTAATCACATTCATATATCTCTTGACGTTCTGATTCAATATTTCATGATTCGATCGGTTAATATAGACCAAACAAACAAAAAAAAACAAACAAACAGACCATTGAGACTACTTTTGGACCACATGGAATGAATTTCATAGTTACTTCGTATTATCAACCTCAACAAGTTAGGAGTTTTTAATGGTTGCGTAATTCCACCTTTACAATACTATATAATTTTTATTCGTTTTATCTATTTAAGAAGGTACATGTTTCGTCTCTCTTATATGGGACATCGTCAAACTTGATACAATTATAGTAAAAACACCTGATATTCCTGATAACAATATGACTCAGTCAGTCATGCATAAAATAACTGAAAGCAGTTCATATCGTTAAAATATCTGCTCTCGGAGTAGAAAAAAGGAGAATAACAATTCTACTTTTCGCATATAACTTCAGCCGAGGTGAAGTAAACAATGTGTTCCACTGTCAACGTCGATAGCATGTGATGACGTAAACCCTGAATTATTTTCAAAATTCTTGACGTAATTATATCGACCATAACACGTACGGTAGGCCTGTAATTAATACTTTACTGATGACAGGTGTATTCCCTTCCCATTGGAAATTAGCTGTTGTCCGCCCAAGACAAGTAATCAATATTAACCACACGACTTCCGACCAATCAACATTTTGTCGTACCTGTCAGAAATTTTGTAGGAAAGAGTACACAGAGCAGTAACGGCGTACTTGAACTGCAACATCTTTCGAGACGAGCACAAACCAGCGTTCAGAACACATCACAGTACTACAAAAGAACTGATTCGAGTTATGAACGAAATTGGTGTGACTATGCAGAAAGGGCAAATAACTGTAAACTCAATTATATCTAAGTAAAATCTTCGACTGTGTTGACACGGATATTCTACTAGCTAACGAGAGGAACCTCAGTTTATCAAAAAGTACACTATCGTGGATGTATTCCTACCTGTCGGATCGCATTTCGGTAGGGGACAATTTCTCTTCATAGTGAACTGTTGAGGCTTGAATACCGCAAGGTTCCCTGCTAGGACTTCTCCTATTTTTGTTTTTTGTCACAAGATTACCTCGAGTAATGACAAAGCAACTATCACATGTATGCAGATGACCTACGTATCTATGCATATGCTCTTTCTAGAGACCTCCATAAATGACATGAACGAAGACTTGGCTTTCATATTCCACCAATAGTATTCAATGGTACTTGTCCGGGATTTAAAGACAAAGTCTAAACCTAGGACTACTTGTGCACGATCATCTCAGTTGGCATGAGCATACTGTGAGTAATATTCTGTGAAAAAAATTGATAGAATTATTGCCATTAAAATCAAGGAAATTACTAGTACAAAGTCTTATAATGCCCATCTTCGATTACTGCGACGTAGTTATGGATGATTACCTAGTTGTATTTCCTCTTAGCACAAAAATCAGAAAATCAATACCGTACTATAAACTTACCATATAACTTTACAACAGACTTCAGTGAGCCCATAATGCGCGTGTTAGATTTACCTTTGATACCACTGTTCGATCATATCCCCTAGCGTTCTCCGAACTCGAATGATTACATTTGAAAGAGTGATGGAATCTTTACTCCGTCACCACCTTAAATTACGTACTGACCATAATTACCCCAGAATACCTTTCATTTCTGTTCATTTCCTATATGATTCTACATCCCACAAGCGAGATCCTTATCTGGCTCTGAGTGTTAAGTATACCCATTCACAGACCAGCTGGCTATAGTAAGTCAATGGTTGTCTCCACATGCCGCACCTGGAATTCCGTAACTGCTGAAATTAGGAGCACGTCAAATGTATTACACTTTAAGAAATAATTCAGGAAATGGATATTAAATAATTAAGCAGTAAATTAATATGAAAATAGTGTTTTAAACATACCTTACAAACTTAGTTAAAATAAATTAGTCGCAAGATCACTGTAGTTATAAGAACCTAGTTGTAAGTTTTAATTTATTGAAAATAACTTGTCGTATTTGAAATTCAGGTAAATGTGTAGTCTTACAGAATACCAGGCTTCATATCCTGAGTCGTGTCATGTACAATACATAAATAACTAAATAAATAACTAAATAAATAAATAAATAGCAAGACAAGAAATATTTTGTAACGAAAGATCATAACATGGGACGAGGTATAGAAATTTTGGCACTATTTCTTCAACACAAGAGTATGCTAATTTTTGTTGCCAGGAAATGTGCATATATTCGTGAAGTTTAGAAGTAACTGCAATATTCTCTACTCTTTTTACTAGCAAATTTCAGTAGATTTTTAACAATTGTTTAATAATTTCTACTACTACTACTACCACCACGTTACTACTAGTTTGTGTTAAATGCAGCTAAGATGACATTAGTAACGAAAATAATAATAATAATAATAATCATACATTACAATTGGGATACATCCCGGTGACAGGGCTTGCTTTCAATAACAAATCAACTAAATTGAAGACATACATTACAATGTCATAACATCAAAATACAGTCTAATGTAGCACAAAAGAATTATATTAAAACAAACAAATAATTACAAGAAATTATATCCAAACAATAAATTGCATGATAGCGAAAAAGTACCACTAAAATCACACGAAAGTTCCCACATCAAGTCGAACAAGAAGCGACAATAATTACTTGAGCTTTTTAAACATTACTATTATTATTAGTAATTTTTAAATAGCTGTAGAAAGCTTCAAAATTAAGATTGTGTTAATCATGTTTTCCTAATTGTAATAGCGCTTATAGAAGGAGCCGTAAAATGTATCCTATAATATTATTTTTGGTGACTTAGCAGGTCCATATTTTAGTTATTCTTAGAGAGAAAAACTGAAGGATTTATATTTACACATATAGTATAGGCTTTTTTTAAGAGATGCAAATTCTGTGGCTTGGTTCTAAAAGGGCCAATGTCAAAAAAAAAACTGTTTTTGAGCTATGGGCATTTGAAGTTTTGCTTATTTCTAATGATTTTTTTCAACAACTAACTTTAAATAACTTTATACTTTCTTTGTGGAAGTCACCTTATTAAACGCTATTTTTTTCTATCGTATTCTTTAAAAATTGCCAGGTATGGCCTTATTTAATTAAACGTTAACTGTTCGTTTAGTACTTAACAGAGACATTGGCCCTTTTAACATGTTGTGAGCCAGGATAAAACGCGTTTGTATCAGTTAATATCTCAATTTCGATAAAAAATGACATTGGCCCTTTTAGAACCAAGCCACAGAATTATGTGTGTTGTTCACGATGTTATTGAAGTAATCATTAAAATGTTAATTTTATATTTTATTCCACAATGGAAACAAACATCTGAATACAACAATGCTTTTAGTTTCGGCAACTGAACAAATCTGCATTGTCAGATTTATAGGTTTATAACAATACTAATGAATTACTGCGGTGAAGTTGAGGTAACACCAGAAGCACGTAGCTGCTCAACAAGCGGGCGTCTTCACCTCAAGTGCGCAGAGATAACAGTTCATGTAAGGTTGCATAAGTTCAGGTATGAATTTCTAAAACTGAAAATAATTAAATCACTTCCATACAATTACAGGACGATCTCCAAAGTTTTATAAACGTAATTCGTCTCCTGGTTTGAAGAGAAAACCGTAAAGAATTCCCAAACATTTTTTAAATCTGGGCGAGTATTTCATATGTAATAAATATATTTTCAGAACATGTAAGAACATGTAAATAGGCAACTAAATTTCATACGGTGTTACCTTTAAAACTGTAACGATAGAAGGTTCTATCATTAATAGTTTGTTCATAAAATTTCTGTAAAGAGTGAATTCCCGTGTAACCGTGTTGCATGTAATGGAATATTGAGTGTCGGAAAATATACTATATTCAATTCAATATTTAATGAATACTATTAACCAAGGAAGCTGACATTACACAGAAATGATAATCTCCAACCACTTTATGTTTTCTATTACTTCAAAATCAAAAACCCTCTTTTTTGTTGTCCGGTTTCACATGGAATGACCCATGCATGAAAATAAGAAACAAAGAAAAACAAAAAACTAAAGATTACTTGCGATTAATGTAACATAATAATTACTATCGGTCGCATAGAAAGTCATACAAAATTTATGAAATGTAACTTTAAATATTCCATTACATGTAGCGTAAGATAGTAATTGCAACACGGTTACACAGGAATTCACACAAGAACTACAAAATAAAAATAGTCCATTACAAATCATAATTACATGAAATAGCAATATTTTATGAAATATCTTATTTCTGTGTTTACGCGTAGGTCGCCTATACTGGCCCCTTCGGAGGCCACACGTCATTATTATTATTATTATTATTATTATTATTATTATTATTATTATTATTATTATTATTATTATTATTATTATTATTCTTTCTGTGATTAACATTCAATGTATCTTTTAGTGACATAGTAGTAATTGTTATTGCGCTGAATACATGGCATTAATACGGACTCTCATGACAGCATAAATACATTACACCTTACCAAACTATTCCAACACATCCGAGAGCTAGATCTAGACACTAAAGACATGGCTCCAGCTTGAGTTTGATTGAGCTGGCTCTATGAATCGCAGAAGACAACTCGTACTGGATGAAATACCTCTTAATCCATTCGTAGCGAATTTATTGCATAATTTTGAAGAGTGTAACTAACACTGGGCTGACCTAAGTCTTATTCTCCACAGCTTCCCGGGCGCGGCACTTTGTATGAGTTTCGCCCAGTTTTACGGCCGGATGTCTTTCCTGACACCAACCCTATGTGGAGGGAAGTATTCACTATTGCGTGTTTTATGGTGATTTGTCGTGTGATGTGTATATAAATGGAGGCGTATTTCAAGACGTACTCAAACACCAGTCCTGGAGCGTGGGGAATTAACGAGACAAATTTAAAACCATCGACCCAACTAGAAATCGAACCCAGGGCCTCTTAAACCGAAGGCCAGTTACGGTGATCACTCGGCCATGGAGCCGGACACAGATCTGAGGGAAGTATTTTCCGGAAACTTTCGTACCCCTTTGTATTTTTATAATATTTTGCTTTTGCCAGAGTTGATTGCATACCTTTCACAACACTGATTTTCCCATTATATTCATGGGAATAATTAAGGACAGTTTTAACATATGTTAAAACTGCCAAACGTATATCCCTGTATTTGTGAAATATCTTAATTGCTAATCCTGAAATAGGCTACTTATATTTGTTTTTGTATGTTAAGTTGAATGAAGTGACCACATGTATAGTGTCGATGGGATAGGAAAGGCCTAGGAGTTGGAAGGAAGCGGCCGTGGCCTTAATTGAGGTGCAGCCCCAGCATTTGCCTGGTGTGAAAATGGGAAACCACGGAAAACCATCTTCAGGGCTGCTGACAGTGGGATTAGAACCCACTGTCTCTCGGATGCAAGCTCACAGCCGCGCGCTCTAACCGCACGGCCAACTCGTTCGGTCCCGGTATGATTATGCCAGGGTTGAGGAACACTCGTGTAATAGAGTAAAACGGAACGCCGAAACTGACAACAAGGTATTACTTAAAATAATAATAATAATAATAATAATAATAATAATAATAATAATAATAATAATAATAATAATAATAATAATAAAAATATGCTTGAACAGAGGCGTTGAGGCTGTACGATTATTATTATTATTATTATTATTATTATTATTATTATTATTATTATTATTATTATTATTATTATTATTATTATTATTATTATTATTATCCGACTAACCCTTTTGAGCGTACGATAATTGTGGGTTCGAGCCCCACTGTCGGCAGCCCTGAAGATGGTTTTCCGTGGTTTCCCATTTTCACACCAAACAAATTCTGGGGCTGTACCTTAATGAAGGCGATGGCCGCTTCCTTCCAACTCCTGGGCCTTTCCTGTCCCATCGTCGCCATAAGACCTATCTGTGTCGGTGCGACGTTAAGCCAATTAAAAAATGAGCATACGATAAATCAACTTTGGTTACTTTTCTTTGCAATTACATTTCTTCATTTCCAAACTTCCTTCATTTTCTGAGAATGTTGTTCCTTTTCCTCTTGAGTCCATTTTCTTCCAGTTGTTAATTTCTTTCTCTCCTGTAATCTTGCCTTTCGTGTTATTTCTCTGAAACGTGTTCTGTTTTATATCGTATCTAATTCCAGCGTTTTTCATATCGTTTTAAATTTCAATGAACCACGTTGGCTTAGATTTGTAACTGATCAATAAGTTGAAGATTTGTTTAGTTAGTCTATTGTTCATCATTCTATAAATGTGTCCGAAAAACCGGAGTCTTCTTTTACTCATTACAGTTGTTGGTTTTTCAACTTTTAAATATAGCTGTCTGTTTGATCGTAGTCCAAATTCAGCATTGGATGTTTCTTATACTGTAGGTCCCAGTATTTTTCTCAAATTTTTTCATTATTCGCTATGCCCGACTAAGGAGTGCGATTGAACTTATTTAACTGATGTGGTTGCCTTTTTTCTTCTCCCAAAATATCTTCATCTTCTCGCTGTGGCTATTCTTGCGATCTCCTCACCAGGTTATTTTGGTGGTAGAGCTTGGATGGTCTGCAAAGCGGTAATTGTCGACTATTTTTCTGATCTTAAATCTATCTAATACAATGCCATCTGTGATACCTATTTCCAGCAGATCTTTTCCAACATAAATAAGCCAACTGTTTCTTTAACTTTAACTGATAGGGTAAGGTTCAGAATTCTTTTGGTCAATCTCTGAGTATATATCCAAACAATTTCGAACGTCTTTTCGTTAATGTGTCTGATATTTTCTCTGAATGTTGGTATAAGTCATGAGAATCCCTTATCATCCAGATTACCCCTGTACAAACTGGTCTAAATTTTTATTTAAGATTCCTCTTTATTGCTTTTCTACATCTTTAATCAATGATAGTCTCCAATGATCAGTGTTCCAGATTCATATAATGCTTCAGGCTTGAATACAGTGTTGTAATGCCTTTATTTTGCATTTCGGAGTATGCATTTTTTATGATATCCATTCCAAGTGAGTCTGCACTCTCTTTATTGTTTTTCTTTTTCTTTTTTTTTATTATTAATGATGAAATTAAAAACTAACCCGTAAACAATGGGTACAGAGCAGCTAGATCTATTAACACACAAACTAACCGTCAACAATGGGTACAGAGCAGCTAGATCTATTAACACACCCGTTTGCAAATTTTGAAGCCGTTCAGTAATTAAATGGTAGATACTTCTAGACAGACGCTATAAGTTAGCTAAAAGTATGAGTGTATGTAGAAGAAAACAAGCAGGAAGGAAGAGGAAAATGTTGCTTTAGTGGCAGCGCTGACAATGTAGAAGATAAGGCACGATATTCGCGACTTGCTCGGATTTTAGTGGAGGCTCCGTTGTTCACATCTTCACATTGACATTTCTATACCCGTACATGCATTATGTAGGTTTAAAAAATCATAATTTGTATTATCTGTGACTCGTATGAGATAGGCGCCTTTTATACGGTATTCTTCAGCGTTAAATCGGCCTATTTTAAATGGATCCGTAAAAAGTGAGTACTAGAATTGATGATAACAATAGGTTCTGATATACGAAGTCTACTACGAGTATAATATTTTCAGGTGACTTACTGTTTTATTATCGATCACAGTCGAATCCATAAGCTCGGTCACAAGAAGCTGGCACGCTATGTAATCAAACTCCGGCGCTGGTCATTGAATAGAGACCACAGCAACAGATACCATCAAACTTTATTATTTATTATTTTACAAGTTCCTTTACGTCGCGCCGATACAGATAGGTCTTATGGCGGCGACGGGGCAAGAAAGGGATAGAAATGGGAAGGAAGTGGCCTTAATTAAAGTGAAAATAGGAAACCACGGAAAACCATCTTCGAGGCTGCCGACAGTGGGGACCATCATGCTTTCATATTCAATTATTCCTCCTCTTTCGCTTCTTCTTCCCGGCCTATTTTCCATTTTATTGGGGTCGGCGCCTGGTGTGGATATTTTCTAGGTTTACGGACGGAATCTCTTCCTGATGCCACCCATATTATTGTGTGTTTCTAAGGTGGTTTGTTGTTAGTATATGATCACAAACATCCAGCCCCGGAGTCAGAGGAAGTAACTAGACAAAGTTAAAATCCCTCAGGTAGCCGGGAATCGAATCAGGAGCTTGTATGCAGATGACGTTGATCCGAAATATTTATATTTATTAGGTCAAGCAATATAATTTTCTTTCTACAATTACTACGATGATATTGCCAACCGTAAGTGAATTATATGATGTCATAATGGAAAGTGGGAGCGCTGATTACACTAGTCTACATGAAAAACATTTTCTGCCACAAGAAAAAAATACACTGTTTCAGAAAGACAATTCGCCTCACTTTTCATGGGATAATCGTTTATGTAAATGCTTACTTCAGTCTAAGTGTTGTACAGGGTGTATCCGTGATGGTGTTACAGACTTTCAGTGATGATGGTGGACGGAAAATGGATCACTTTGAGTTAAGGAACCGTAGTCTGGAAACGATCGATTCAAAAGTTATTAGTAATCCAAAATGTTTAACGTCCGTCCTTAACAGTTCAAACGACACAGGGGTTATTCGAACGGGTACGACAGAACTTTGTGCGATGATGCCATGCCTGCATTGACGCCATTTCGTACATTTGTTGTAAATGGAGCAGTTTGTGTAACTTGTGCAGGTGAACGGACTTAAATGAATAGAATTTTGCTTAACTCTTGACTCGATCGTTTCCGGAATATGGTTCCTTATCTCAAATCCATCCATTTGCCATCCTGAAAATTTGTAACATCATCACGGATGCACGCTGTGTATATCTGGCAACATGACACGTTATCGCACCAAGAGTTTCAAATATAAACAGAAAAATAGTACAACCTTAAAGAAAAGTGAAGAAACACACTTAAAAATATTTTCTTCTCGATTTCATGTGATACTTTCGCCCAGAAACGTCTCTTCGTAAGGTCCAACAGTATTCGGACAACATTGCGGCACTCCCATTGCCTTGAAAATGCTTTTCCACTTGAGAAATGTCCTGGTGGAACCGTTCGCCATGTTACTCACTGACGGCGCCAAGGTTATCCGGGAAGAAGTCCAAATGATCGTTCAAGAAATGTAGTTTAAGTGACATGTTACATTTCATACGGTGGTATGATCTCAGTAGTTCATGTAGAATATCGCGATATTTCTCAGCCTTATGACTGCAATTGTGAAGCAGCCATGTCATTTTTTTCACCATCACTATTGCGTGTTTCTTTGGTCGATTGTAGTATGATGTGTTGTCTGTCAATTTCACTCAACAAATCAAGGAAATGTTCATCATCAGTGTTGCCAACTTAGCGGATTTTCCGCTAAATTTGGCGGAATTAGAAGACTGTTGGCGGAGAAATATATCATTTAGCGGACAGCGGATTTTTTGGCGGAATTCTCTATTTATTATAGCGGAATTTAGTGTTTTATCCATTTTACGTTTTTTTCTCAATTTGTACTCCAGTCTGTCTCTGAGCTATTCCGTATTTCTTGTCATGAGCTAGCAGTCACATGAGGAAAACATGTTATTTGGATTTGATGTTATGAGATCATGGTATCATAAATTTGTAATGCGTGGGGAAAGGGTTCTTATATCTTAGTTGACGAATGACGACAGATAATGAAACTGTAAGAGAGAAACATTTATATTTATGTTCTGAAGGAAGACCATTTAACGAACTGGCCTGTTCTGTGTGTGGCCCTTGAGATAGGGGATTCACCTACAGTAGTTTGCACCCGGCAGTAAAACGCCTACAAGTTATACCTCGCCGGCTCGCAGGCAGGTGGTTAATCCCAGCGAAACTCACATATCAGATGAGTGCGGATATTTTTTAAATTATTATTATTATTATTATTATTATTATTATTATTATTATTATTATTATTATTATTATTATTATTATTGCTAATTATTATTGCTCATTATTTGAGGTCGGATTTCTTGGCGGAATTTTAGCGGATTTTTAGTAGTATTTAGCGGATCTTGAAAATATAAGTTGGCAACACTGTTACCCTGAGATCTTCACATATACGCCACTGCGGAGAACTACTGCTTTCTGACTAATTTTGTTAGAATCTATGAACATGCGGCACTCATTAACACTGAAATGATGACCAAGAGCCTCCATACCGGATTCGATATCATTACAAAAAATCAGGTAACCTTTCTTGAAGAAATATTCAGAAAAAAAGAACGTGGTGGTCACGAACACATTCACTATCGTATCGCGGAAAAGATGATTCCATTCTTCTAATCGCGGAGCTAGAAGCTCAGCCTGTTGTTTCGACAAATTTAAACCTCGAACAAGATCGCCGAGATCCCCCTGAGACAAAAAGTGAGGCTCATTTGATTTACGAGTGACTTCAAGTTTAGGGTCGGCATTCATATCCTCTTCCGTATTCTGCGTGGTCGTCACTGTATTAACCCCTTCGGTGGCGGGTTTTGGGAGACCTCCTGTGCCAGAAAAGTGAGGTTTTTCGGAGGAAATTATTTATTTTTAGGAAGCAAGGAATGAGTAACAATTATTAAGGGAACACATTCATATATTATTCAAGGTTAATAAAATCTTACTTTACACTCTATTAACACTTTTTTACAGTAGGCCTGTGATATAGTTTCATAAAAATCATAAAACACTGGTGTTTTGAGTAGGACCTATACTGTCCTGTGAGCAATACATTCTTAGTTCATGCTTTTGTATTATTCCCATCAGCAACACTAACGCAATCAATTGCCAAATTTTGTAAGAGTTTATTTTTTCCAAAACTGTGCCCTTCCATGCGGAGATTTATTTACAAATTTTTCAATGCAATTTTAGAATAGGGCCAACGAATTTTTTCGGGCACTGTCAAATTTACAATTTCATCTGTTACAATCAGTTCAAAACAGTCAATCGCACTCACCTCTGATAATCCTCACACCAGGATTTGCCGTAAATGGAATAATATTAGGTCGCGCACTATCCCCAGGCTTACACATTTTCCAAACGAATGTATATTCAACATCTACCATCACCTTAGCTTCTGACGTAATACCTTCTTTCCTTTCACTACAATTACTGAGGTCATCATCTGAAGAATCAATAGTACCATTATAGCTACTATCAGAAATACTAATGTCACTTAGAGATTCATCTTTGATGTAGTTCCTTATTTTGTCTTCAGACAAACTTCTCTTCCGTTTCGCGCTCGCCATTTCTGTTTACCTCGTCAGCTGGCCAGAGGTTGTATATGTAAAGTAGAAAAGATAAGGCATATTTTAGGCCAGACGCTTCGTGAATACAGCTGGAAATCCTCCCGCCATTTGTTGAGAATGCTTGAAAACATTTTCCAAAGCGATTAGAGCACCCGAAAAATTATTGGGCGATCGCGAAATGAACACTGCAGTTAAACGAGAATTTCTCGGGCGGTGACGTTATGGGCAGGCGTGCGCCACCCGAGAATTTCTCGGGCGTGCCACTGAAGGGGTTAATCTTAACTCACTGTCATGTTCTCAGGAGGCGCTGGTACCAGATATTTTTCACTGTGACATTTTTGTCAGGCAGAAATAACAGTGTCTTGTGTGATCCGAGCGTTCTCTACAAATTATGCGAACAACAAAGGAGATTTGATGTGATCCTATTAATCAGCCTGTCACATATCAGACAGCATATATAGTGGGGCGGGGCATTTATTGCCGTAGTCACCAACCTTACCCCGAAAAGTAGTTCGTAGCACTTCTTTACAAGAGGATTAAGTTTTCATTTATGTGATTTCAGAGTTAACTATCCATAGACATAACAAAAATAATTTGAGATATTTACTCAGGTACGAGAGAGCCTCCATGGCTCAGGCGGCAGCGTGCCGGCCTCTCACCGCTCGGTTCCGTGGTTCAAATCCCGGTCACTCCATGTGAAATTTGTGCTGGACCAAGCGGAGGCGAGGCAGGTTTTTCTCCGGCTACTCCGGTTTTCCCTGCCATATTTCATTCCAGCAACACCCTCCAATATCATTTCATTTCATCTGTCATTCACTAATCATTGCCCCAGAGGAGTGCGACAGGCTTCGGCAGGTGGCACAATTCCTATCCCCGTCGCTAGGCGAGGGCTTCATTCATTCCATTTCTTACCCGGTCGAATGACTGGAAACAGGCTGTGGATTTTCATTCAGGTACGAGGCAATTGTTCTTGTGAATTAACACAAAACACGAACCTTCACAAACCTAGTCACTTCCAAGTCACTTCCTACGCGGTCAGAACTCTCAATGCTCAGACCCAACTGGCAACGAACACAACGTGGTTCTACCTGTTCGAGCATGAGTCATCGGCAATGACAAGTATCTTCTTCTTCTTCTATAAACGGTACATAAAAATGAAAAGTCGAAGTTCAGTCCCCACGGCATGGGGGGTGAGAAGGAGTGAAGAAAGAAAATGTTGAAAATGAGAGAGATTATGGGTGAATGTGCGTGTATGTTTCAGTATAGCTCTCAAGCAAACAAGATACACATATAACTTAATATCTGGAAAAATTACTGTAGGAGCAAGAAACCCCTAGCACACCTAAAGGAAGGGGTGAAATGTAAAAATCCGGAAAATGACCGATATTAGTGGCGAGTTCATAGTCTTGCGGTAGCTGAGATGAACCGTGACACACTGGATGCCGTTTAAGCCGAAGTTCATTCCCAATCGGGATGGGGGTTAGAAGAGGTGAAAGGAATGTCCAAAATGACAGAGATCATGGATGTACGTGTGCCTGTTCCAGCATAGCTCTCAAGCAAACATGATACTCATATGACTTACTGTTTGGGAAAGAAAACTGTAGGATAAGGGGGGTGATATTAAAGTAATAGAAAACGACCAATATTGAAAGTGAAAACGATGCATGTTAATAAACATGCTACTGTTCAGTGTTATTTATCATTTACTAGCAAGTACCCGCGGCCTCGCCCGCGTTCATTAATTCAACTGCGTTAGATTTTTCTAAACCGTTTATGCAAATGAAAAAGAAAAACCATATTTATTGTCATGCGGTTTACGTACCTTCCCCTATTTCATTTTTTAAATTTTATTTTCTTCACTCTCCTCACCCTCTTTGCCGGACTACCCATCAGATTTCGTTCAAACCACTTCCTATACCCTCCCATGGGAAATAAGAACAAATTGTGAAATTTTCATGGAAATCGGTCCAGTTGTTTTTGAGCCCATTCGAGACATACATACAAACAAACACTCATCTTTTAATATATATATATATAGAGAGACCAGTTTTGTGAATTTGCAGCCTGTGAACTTAGCTAATATCTCAAAATTTGTCCCGGAGTAATATTTGTGGCTAGGTACAAAAAAAATTCATTCAATACTCCATATCGAATGATGTTGGTATCTAAGGTCGATTGAGACACATTCCTTATTTACCTGATAAAATGAAGCCCATGACTCAGGTGGTGGTGGTGATTATTGTTTTAAGAGGAAGTACAACTTGGCAACCATCCTCTTTATAACAATAATCAGAGGGGAAAATGGAAGGGAACCGACACTTCGAAAAATGAAGATATCGGACAAAGAAAGACAAGGGCCACGAAGGGCGTGAAAATGAAAGACTCCCTAGCCCTCGCAAACCTAATAGCGTCGGGGTCGGAAAAGAGCAAGAGTTGACCAAGGGAGGTCGGATAGGATAGATGAAAGTGAGGAGCCTGGCACAAGTAAGTATAAGCAATGCCAGGACTCAGATGAAGGCCCCGTGGTCGCCAACCCACGCTCCAAAGTTCAGAGCCCCTGGGGCCCCTCTTAGTCGCCTCTTACGACAGGCAGGGGATACCGTGGGTGTTATTCTACCGCCCCCACCCACAGGGGGAGCCCATGACTCAGTTTCAGTTTTTTGTGATCTACTAAAGTAAAAATATAACGTCGGTTTTGGCATGCAGCAGCCTAAATAGCTCAACTTAATATATACGCACACTGCAGCCGAGGCTATGCGATTATTATTATTATTATTATTATTATTATTATTATTATTATTATTATTATTATACAGTAAAAGTTGACTTCAACTGAATCACAAGGGACTGGGAGTAATTTCCGCTGCAGAAAGTTTCCTCTTAACTAAGGTGTACTAGAAAATAGTGTATAGGCCTATATGTTCAATTTATTCTCACTAGCAACTTGAAAACACGTCATACATTAAAGGAATGCAATAAATTGATAACTTGTTTTACCGGAACCAGTAGCCTGCAGTCCCAACTGGTTCATTCTCCAGCAGTCAAAGTGAGTTTTCTAAAGTGTAATGGTCTATCTAAATCATTCCGTCATAGGGGGAATTCCTGTAGGAGGACTGGAAATTTTCAGTATAAGGGTGTATTTTAACTTTTGTTTCAGCGTTTAATCATCTTCTTCTCAATCTGCTTACCCTCCAGGGTTGGCTGTTTCCTCGGACTCGGAGAGGGATCCCACCTCTACCGCCTCAAGGGCAGTGTCCTGGAGCTTGAGACTTTGGGTCGGGTGATACAACTGAGGAGGATGACCAGTACCTCGCCCAGGCGGCCTCACCTGCTATGCTGAACATGGGCCTTCTGAGGGGATGAGAAGACTGGAAGGGATAGACAAGGAAGAGGGAAGGAAGTGGCCATGGCCTTAAGTTAGGTTCCATCCCGGCATCTGCCTGGAAGAGAAGTAGGAAACCACGGAAAACCACTTCGAGGATGGCTGAGGGGGGAATCGAACCCCCTTCTACTCAGCTGACCTCCCGAGGCTGAGTGGACCCCGTTCCAGCCCTCGTACCACTTTTCAAATTTCGTAGCACTGTCGGGATTCCAACACGGGCTTCCGGGGTTGGCAACTAATCACACTAACCACTACACCACAGAGGCGGACCCTGCGTTTAATCTCTTCCGCTTAATCCAGGCTAGTTTTCATTATATTTTACGCCTAATTCAAGGGACTGGGAAACTTTTTCGACAATGGTAACTTTCCGTTTAGTAGAGGGTCCGTTTAAAACAGGGCTTACTGCAGTAATAATAATAATAATAATAATAATAATAATAATAATAATAATAATACAGAAAACAGGAGTAAAGCCTAAACAGACACAACGTTATGGCTTGGCGAAATCAAAACCGATCTGAAAGAGGCAGGAATTATACCAGCAGATGTCCAAAATCGGATAATCTTCAGATCCAAAGTTCGGCTCCATGGCTACATGGTTAGTGTGCTGGTCGTTGATCACAGAGGTCCCGCGTTCGATTCCCGGCAGGATCAGAAATGTTAACCATAATTGTTTAATTCCGCTAGCACGGGGTCTGGGGTTATATGTCGTATTCATCGTCATTTCATCCTCATCATGAAGCGCAGGTCACCTACGGGAGTCAAATTGAAAGACCTGCATCTGGCGAGCCGAACTCTTCCTCGGATGAAAGCCAAAAGCCATATACCATTTCATTTCAGATCTAAAATTCACAACTGAGTAGTTGACCAAATGGAAAGACCAAAGTAAACTGAAACAACCTGGTCTGATGACAGAAAGGAAGTCAACAGTAAAAGGGTGAAAGAAATATGGGTACAAAGGAAGGCAAATGTACGCCTCTAAGTACTTTGCGTAGTGCTAATGGACTTATATATATACAGTATATCCAAATCAAACCTCATGGCACTACAGCCCTTGAAGAGCCTTGGCTACCAAGCGACCGCTACTCAGACCAAAGGCCTGTCGAATACAAGGTGTCGTGTGGTCAGCACGACGAATCTTCTCGGCCGTTATTCTTGGATTTCTAGACCGGAATATATATATATATAGGCCTAAATTATTATTAGAACAATGTATGATAAACACTAGATCTTGGAATACTTATACAACTGGTTGTCTTGTTGAGTTTTGAGTCTGCACAGGCTATGAAAGTCTGGTGTCAATATTTCTCTGTTTCCGTTTCATCCTCTTAATGGCGCTTTCAGCACATGCTCTCTCCCTCGTACCCTTCTTGGCTGCTGCATATTTTATCACATAGCAATTTCATTTACATTTCATCAGAGGAATATGATCGCGTTAGATGATGGATATTCATCGCTTCCCAGCCAGTAGTGACGGGCCATGTGCCGAGTTAAAACTTTTACTATGATCTCCAAACGGTTTCTGGCACTCGGGTGTAATTGGAATTCTCGGAACAGTGGATTAATGGAAATGGAGTAGACACGGCGATGAGGTGCGTCGTTTCCAACTACTGGCTGTTCGGATATTATTAAACTTGGTACACCATTGTTTCTGGGTCTAAGAACATAGGACAAGAATTCTCAAATGATACACCCTTTCAGCCTTGTTACATGCGTCTTCGATACGTATGACCGCGACTTGTATCTATATATTTTTTTGCTAGTGGCTTTACGTCGCACCGACACAGATATGTCTTATGGCGACGATGGGATAGGAAAGGCCTGGGAGTGGGAAGGAAGCGGCCGCGGCCTTAATTAAGGTACAGCCTGGTGTGAAAATGGGAAACCACGGAACACTATCTTCAGGGCTGCCGACAGTAGGATTCATACCCACTATCTCCCGGATGCAAGCTCACAGTATAGCTCCTAACCATACGGCCAACTCGCCCGGTCGTCCAAATTATTAGACATTGTCTTATAATACTGCATGTGAGAAGGACTAGCTCTAGAAAACACTCCATAGTTAAATATGCATTCAGTATTTAAGTATTATGGTAAACTTTGCCAGATATAGGCAGCCTATCATCGTAGGAAGTACAAATAAAAATGCTTTTCTCCCGTTTGGTTGGTCGTCTAAGAAACGGCACAGTTCACATCTAATTGCTTGAGTCACCACTGTCTAAGGAATAATTACATTTTTAAAATCGATCTCTCTAAACCACATTCTTTAACTCTTACGGGAGCAACTGACAATATATAACATATTCATGACCAGTATTTAGTTATTGGCTTCGTTTGGAAAGAAGATCTCACTAGCTAATAAAATAAATCTAACACTTTCAAAAGTAGTTATTTTATTAAATCATTTTTTGTACGCGTTGTAAAAAGTGTCAGTTTTCTCAGTATTTTTGACAAAGCATAATTTAGAAATCTTAATTAAAACTTCTGTTATGAATTTATGAAAGGAAAACTGAAAACAAGCCTTTGCCTTTTACCAGCTGGTTTTTCATCCCATTAACTACTTTTACGGTTTCCGGAGACGCCACGGTATCGGAATTTTGTTCTGCAGGAGTTCATTAAGGTGCCGGTAAATCTACTGACACGAGGGTGGCGTATTTGGGCACCTTAAATCCCATTGGACTGAGCCCGGATCAAACCCACAGACTTGAGCTCAGAAGGCAAGTGTTCTTCCAGCACACTCTCTCGTAGAAATGGGGAAACAAAGTTAAATCGTTCTCTATTTAATTATGTTGCAGGCAAACTACGGACCGATTCATGCCTTATTTCAATGTTCTTCTTACTGAAGGAGAAGATATCAGAGTCTTGCAGTACTGCCTGAACCTGCTTTCTGTAACCTGGCGTTGAGCTCATTCAAACTTCCGCAATTTCCCTTTCAGATACTTCGAAACTACACTATTTGAATTTTGCTTTCATAGTACTGAAAATGTATAATGCATCGGAAAATAGACGTGACTTTTCAGATTGCATTTACCAAGAGAAAATAATTCGAAAGATGCATTCCATGGATACAGAGCTTTTGTCACACACAGTGCCATGGTGCCTCAGTTGTCATTTTAAATAGTTTCCTCAGATCAAAAAAAAAAAAAAACAACAACCACCGAGCAGAGTGGATTCGGCTTACGAGTAGCTGCTCTGCCTTCGGGAGGTCCCGGTCTCCAACATAAATTTGATTTGAACGGGATCAGGGACCCACTGAAAATGAAAACCTACGACCAGTTTTCCACTCAATGACCGGGTCAGGAATGGAATGAATTAAGCCCCAACTAGTGGCGAGGATAAGAATTGTGCCGGCTGCCGAAGCCTGTCGCACTCCTCTGGGGCAATGATTAATGACTGACAGATGAAATGATAGTGGAGAGTGTTGCTGGAATGAAAGATGACAGGGAAAACCGGAGTACCCGGATAAAAACCTGTCCCGCCTCCGCTTTGTCCAGCACAAATCTCACATGGAGTGACCGGGATTTGGACCACGGAACCCAGCTGTTAGAGGCCGAAGCGCTGCCGCCTGAGGCTGGTGCAATCGGATTGGTGGAAAAAAATTCCTGTGCGAGGAAATGACGTCACTTCCGGGAGCGCGATTCAAATTGACGAACTTGCGGTATTTGCTATGGCAGAGAGCCAGCCGCTGCTTGTTGCTGTGCGCCAGAGGAAGGAAGGGAAGGGAGGGTAAGTGGGAAGTGGGAGTTAGAGGTAATGCTCGGTGCGGTTGCACAAGTTTCTCGTTCGTTTCGCATAGTCGCTTCCCAGCCCCAGTAGGTAGTGTACAGTTTGTTCTGCACAAATTGACTACTATGCGAACTCCATAGAAAGAGAAGACAAGCTTGAACAGAGTCCAAAGGTCACTATTACGCCATTATGAACTAAGCATCGAAGAAGAAGGGGCGCACATTGAACATTTCCTGTATTCAAACCATTGGGCGTATTGTTCCCTTCGTTCAGTGTTTCATTCCATTTACAATGTTGTGAGTGAAGGAATACACAATCGTAGCTCATATCCCTAGGATGTTTTCAACACTGAGTTGCTTGCCAGAAGGGCTAGAACTGTAGATTTTCAATATTTAACCTTTCATTTGTTCGCCTCTGTGGTGTAGTGTGAGTGTGATTGGCTGCTACCCCCGGAGGCCCGGGTTCGATTCCCGGCTCTGCCGCGGAATTTGGAAAGTGGTACGAGGGCTTGAACGGGGTTCACTCAGCCTCGGGAGGTCAAATGAGTAGAGGTGGATTCGATTCCTACCTCAGCCATCCTGAAAGTGATTTCCGTGGTTTCCCACTTCTCCTCCAGGCAAATGCCGGGATGGTACCTAACTTAAGGCCACGGCCACTTCCTTCCCTCTACCTTGTCTATCCCTTCCAAACTTCCCATCCCCCACAAGGCCCATGTTCAGCATAGCAGGTGACGCCGCCTGGACGAGGTACTGGTCTTTCTCCCCAGTTGTATCCCCGACCCAGAGTCTGACGCTCTAGAACGCTGCGCTTGAGGCGCTAGAGGTGGGATCCCTCGCTGAGTCCAAGGGAAAAACCGACCCTGGAGGGTAAACAGATTAAGTACAAGAAGAAGAATAAAACTTTCATCTCTAGGTATCCCAAGGATTTTAGTGTGCTGTTTACACTGTAGCTCGGGCAAGTTGGCCGTGTGGTTACAGGCACGCGGCTGTGAGCTTGCATTCGGGAGATAGTGGGTTCGAATCCCACTGCCCGTAGCTCTGAGTATGGCTTTCCGTGGTTTCCCATTTTCACACCAGGCAAATGCTGGGGCTGTACCTTAATTAATTCCACGGCCGCTTTCTTCCAACTCCTATTCCTAGGCCTTCCCTATCCCATCGTCACCATAAGACCTATCTGTGTCGGTGCGACGTAAAGCCACTAGCAAAAAAAAAAAAAATAGTACACTGGAGCTGTGTGTAGAGCACACTAATCCAGTACGAAGTACGTCACCAGGAACCGTTTGCCGTGCTTGCTGCATCCCTCTCGTAATGGCCAGCGTCCTTGACAGGCCGGAATTACATCTACAACTACGAGCACCTGCTAGTTTGCACTGTAGTGCGGTAGCCCTGTTGCGGGTGTACTCCTTGACCCCGCTTGACTTGCTCCTCAGTCTGCAAACTTAGCAGCAGTCCCCACCCTCTCCAGCACTTCTCCACTCTCACCAAATTGGGTGGAAATATCAAGCATCTCGCTGGTGGAATACAACGTCGTGTCCATGTCATTAACCTGGAGCCTAGCAACGGGAAGGCCGGGAATGCTCTATTAGAGGACGGACAAAATGATACAAAAGTACATTTTATGTCACCATTGTAGTTCTCTCTTTCACTTCAGTTTCAGGACTGAAATGAAAATCCACAGCCTGTTTTCAGTCATTTGACCAGGTCAAGAATGACATGAATGAAGCCCCCATCTAGCGGCGAGGATAGCATTTGTGCTGGCTGCCGAAGCCTATCGTACTCCTCTGGGGCAATGCATGACTGACAGGTTAAATGAAATTATTTTGGACAGTGCTGATGGAATGAAAGATGACATGGAAAACCGGAGTACCCGGAGAAAAACCTGTCCCGCTTCCGCTTTGTCCAGCACAAATTTCACAATGAGTGACCGGGATTTGAACCAGTGAACCCTACGGTGAGAGGCAGGCGCGCTGCCGCCTGAGTCACATAGGCTCTTCAGTTCGAGAATTATTATCATAAATTATCCGAAAGTTGTCTTCTCAGTAACTGATATTCTTGATTCTTTCCAGAAGCTAGGGTGGTGGTGATTATTGATTTAAGAGGAAGTAAAACTGGGTAGCCATCCCCTATTAAAACTAATTAGAGGGAAAAATGGCAGGGGTCCGATTTTCGAAAAATGAAGATGTCGGCCAGAGAAAAACGAAAGGCCACGATGAATCAAAAACTCCCTAGACCTCGCGAACCTAATGCAAGGGAGCTCGGATAGAATAGATAGAACTGAGGAGCCTAGTACAAGTAAATTGAAGCAATACCAGAGCTCAGCTAAGGGACCCGTTTCCTCAAACCCAAGTTAAGAGCCCCTTTTAGTAGCGTCTTACACCAGGTAGGGGTTACCGTAGATGTCATTTTACCACCACCACCAACAGGGGATCAAAAGCTAAGGACTTTAAAATAAATCGTTGTTGGTTCTTGTGTATGTAAAGTTTCTCCAATGATCAGACTTATCGTGATATCCACAGTAGTAAAAGCAAAAGAACCATCTCCATACAGGCCATGAAGGACCTTGGAGAAGTGGAAGGTAAGGGATTCAACTATCCATAATCTCGATACTAAGTGGGACAGAGTGGTTAATTCTACCGGGTACTCATTTTGGTGTAGGATGAGGGAACTTCACCGTTATTTACCGCGCCCGATCTCGTTTCTTAAAATGTTCGACTTCCTGACGGGGAATCGAATTCACGTCCTTTTGAGTGATCTAGAACGTCTTTATCGCTTCGTCTAGGCAGTCCTTGATGTTAACAGTAGTATGTTTTATTTACAAAATCAATTAATTAATTTATTTATTGTGGACTTAACAGTTCATGAGTCCCAGTTACTGTACAATGTTCACGACAATTATTGTTACTTAAGAGGTAAAAAAAAAAAAAACATTAGCCACAGTATTCTTAAAATTACTTTACAGTGACACACAAGTTCCATTAAAAAGGGACGTGAATAATAATCTTTAACTAATATTACATTACAGTACTAATTAAGATTTAATATAATGCTTAAACCAATTGTTAGAACAGGACACGTCGCTTGGAATATTGTAAACTGAATAATATGAGTTACAATATTTACACTTATTTTGCTTTTTAAATTTCTCCATATCTACTAAGCTGCTTTGAGAAGTACATTGTTACACGAAGAAGTGAATGTAGCTCCTTTCTTTCTTTCTTAATCTGTTTACCGTCCAGGGTTGGTTTTTCCCTCGGACTCAGCGAGGGATCCCACCTCTACCGCGACAAGGGCAGTGTTCTTGAGCATGAGACATTGGGTCGGGGATACAACTGGGGAGGATGACCAGTACTTCGTCCAGGCGGCCTCACCTGCTATGCTGAACAGGGATTCGAACCCACCTCTCCTCAGTTGACCTCCCGGGGCTGAGTGGACCCCGTTCCAGCCCTCGTACCACTTTTCAAATTTCGTGGCAGAGCAGTGAATCGAACCCGGGCCTCCGGGAGTGGCAGCTAATCACAGTAACCACTACACCACAGAGGCGGACGAATGTAGCTTCTGTCATACTAAAACTGTCAACGTACGGATAAATATTATTGCAAAGTCTCATTGCTCTGTTAAATTTTAGTCTCAGCTTTTGAAAAGAAAAAGGATATTTCCAGGACGACTTAGTTTCTGTGGTGTATAGAAAGAGATTGACTGCAACAGATTTGAGTAATCCATTTTGTAATTAATTATTATCTTATACAGGAAAATCCAATATTTGCAGTTTCGTCCGTGGTGCAAGCTATTTAAACAATGTTCCTTGAGTATACTTGAATAATTTATGAATTTTGGGTAATTGCCTGCGATTTTATAGAAACTTGTTTTGAACACTAATTGTTTGGTTCGAAGACTGCCATAGATAATTAAAGGTACGCTTTTGTCAATAATATTATTAATAATTTAATTAATTAATTTACTTAACGTGAATCTAACAATTGGCAATATTAATGACATCTCGAAGGCCATTATGTACAGTTTAAATGTATGAATCTGTATCTCTCAAGAATCTTGAGATAGGAGAATTTTAAATAAAAAAAATGCCTTGTCATGAAGTGTGTTCTAAGAAGTTTTAAGAGCGTTTTCTTTCATATAAAGGTAGATTACTTCAAAGAAAATATCCAGATTGCAGTAAGTAAGGAAAGCAAAACCACATGCACGCAGTGTTACCACACGTTGCCATTGCGATATTGGTTTATTAGCAAAACGTTTTAGACACACCTCATATCATTCTACTTAATGCTACTCGTATAATTTGTACAAAATACAAGATTGTGGTACTAAATTGTGTTAGAATAGTTTTGTACATAGACTTGGAGACAACCTTATTTACAGTTAAACAGTGAGGAGCTCAACAATGCTAAATATAACAGTTACTCATAACAATATTTACTTAGTACTGGTATGAAATGTTAGCTGCAAATTAAATGTTTAGGAAGATAGGTACAAAACAAATTTTGCTTATATAACTTATTTCCGCAGATAACTTCCAAGTGATATCTGGAAACCAGATTAGGACGTTGAATATACATATAAATAAAAATAACGTTGAGTGCTTCATTCAATGCCGAGGTGTATAATGTTGTTTCTAGACTCACAAGTTAAATTATGAATTAATTAATGTTGTTGGTTTTTACAATTATTTGACAGTCTGCTTTGCGTCGCAACAACAGAGATAGGTCTTATAACGATGATGAGAGAAGAAAGGGCTATGAGTCGAAAGGAAGCGGCCTTGGCATTTACCTGGAGTAAAAATGGATAAACCGAGCCCGATAGCTGCAGTCGCTTAAGTGCGGGCAGTATCCAGTATTCGGGAGAAAGCGGGTTCGAACCCCACTGTCGGCAGCCCTGAAGATGGTTTTCCGTGGTTTTCCATTTTCACACCAGGCAAATGCTGGGGCTGTACCTTAATTAAGGCCACGGCTGCTTTCTTCCCATTCCTAGCCCTTTTCTGTCCCATCGTCGCCATAAGACCTATCTGTGTTGGTGCGACGTAAAGCAACTTGCAAACAAATGGAAAACCACGGAAAACCATCTTCAGGGCTACCGATAGTGGGATTCGAATCTACTATCTCTCGAATGCAAGCTGATAGCGACGTGCCCCAAACTTTGCGGCCACTTGCTCGCTATCGGTTTTTACATCCAACTAACTACTTTCACAATTTTAAGATATGTCGAGGTGCCGGAATTTGTCCCACAGGAGTTCTTTTACGTGCCTGTAATTCTACCGACACAAGGTTGACGTATTTTAACACTTTCAAACACCACGGGACTGAACAAGGATCGAACCTGCCAACTATAGCTCAGCAGGCCATTGCACTACTGTGGGCCACTCAGCTCGACTCGCTAGGTCTAACACACAGCACACCGGCGCATCAAACTCCTGTTCTCCACACGGCATCTCATAGCGCAGTGTCATCCCAGAACTGTTCACAGGCCTGGCTGAACTCCGAGCAGCCGCCCGATGGACTCGCTCCTAATAAATGACACGTCATGGACTCGTGACCGCCTGATTACCTTCACTCACTCGTGATTGCCACAACACTGACTCCGTCTCGCTGGGTTTGCTCTTTACATAAGCTTGCAGAAGATTTTCGTAGTTTTCACTTCCAGATCATTCTGGGTGTATTTTTCATGGTTAATCAGCCTCCAGTTTTTTCTAGAAACTTTCCTATCACGAGCCTCAACAATTCGTCGGCATGCAGTAGGCACAGATAATGAAAAAAATTAAATGGCGTATGGCTTTTAGTGACGGGAGTGCCCGAGGACATGTTCTGCTCGCCAGGTGCAGGTCTTTTGATTTGACACCCATAGGCGACCTGCGCGTCGTGATGAGGATGAAATGGTGATGAAGATGACACATACACCCAGCCCCAGTGCCAGCGAAATTAACCAATGATGGTTAAAATTCCTGACCCTGCCGAGAATCGAACCCGGGACCCCTGTGACCAAAGGCCAGCACGCTAACCATTTAGCTTTGGAGCCGGACGGTTCATATACTGTATCATTTGACTCCACCTACAAAGGAGATAAAGAGTTCCGATTAACCGGAAGAAAATGAGTGTATTGCCTTGTGGGGGAGGGGGGGGGATGGAAAGATTGGAAGGGACAGGCAAGGAAGCGGGAATGAAGAGGCCGTGGCCTTAGGTTAGGTACCATCCCGGCATTTGCCTGGAGGAGAAGTGGGAAACCACGGGAAACCACTTCAAGGATGGCTGAGGAGGGAATCGAATCCACCTACTCAGCTGACCTCCCGAGGCTGAGTGGACTCCGTTCCAGCCGTCGTACCAGTTTCCAAATTTCGTGGCAGAGCCGAGAATCGAACCGAGGCCTCCGGGGTCGGCAACTAATCACACTAAGCACTGCACCACAGAGGCGGACTAGAGTAATACTTTATTATTAATGTTAGACGGCCTTGTGGTGTAGAGGTAGCGTGCCTGTCCTTTATTCCAAGACTCTTGATTCGTTTTCTGGCCAGTACAAGGATTTTAACTCTGGATTGAGGAATAGAACAGGGTTCACCTGATACAATATTTTCTCCAGCTCTTAGTTACAGGAGCAAGCCCCGCACTATAAAAGTAGCGTGCTTGCCTCTTACCCGGAGGTTCCGGATTCGATACTCGACCAGGTCAGGGACTTATACCTGGATCTGAGGGCTGGATCGAGGGCCACTCAGCCTACGTGATTACATCTGAGGAGCTATCTGACGGTGAGATGGCGGCCCCGGTCTTGAAAGCTAAGAATTACGGCCGAGATGATTCGTTGTGATGACCACACGACACCTCTTAATTTGCAGGCCTTCGAGTTGAGTAGCGGTTGTTTGGTAGGCCATGGCCCTTCGGGGCTGTTGCACCATGGGATTTGGTTTGGTTTGGTTTTGGTTCATCTTTCTTTTTTCTTTCTTAATCTGTTTGCCCTCCAGTGTTGGCTTCTCCCTCGGACTTAGCGAGCGATCCCACTTCAACAACCTGGAAGGCGGTGTCTTGGAGCGTGAGACTTTGGATCGGGGTAACACAACTAAGGAGAAGCAACAGTACCTCGCCCAGGTGGCCTCACCCGGTATGTTGTACAGGGGCCTTGTGCGGGGCGGGAATGGGAATATCAGAAGGTATAGACTAAGAGGAGGAAAGGAAGTGACCGTAGCTTAAGTTAGGTATTACCCCGGCATTTGCCTGGAGTGGAAGTGGGAAACCACGGAAAACCACTTCGAGGATGGCTGAGGTGAGTTTTGCGAACGACGAAACAACATATCGGCCGCACATAACAAAGTTCACTTTCATAGGCGCACAAATACAATTTTGAAACAAGTCAGATGGAGGACCAGACTGCCCCAAACGAGCAGACACAAACACATCACTATAATTAATCAGTCACTACTGATCTGCATTTAGGATAGTCGCCCAGGTGGCAGATTCCCTATCTGTTGTTTTCCTAGCCTTTTCTTAAAAGATCGTAAAGAAATTGGAAAATTATTGAACATTTTCCTTGGTAAGTTATTCCAATCCCTAACTCCCCTTCCTATAAACGAATATTTGCCCAAATTTGTCCCCTTGAATTCCAACTTTATCTTCATATTGTGATCTTTCCTACTTTTAATGACACCACTGAAACTTATTCGTCTACTGATGTCCTCCCATACCATCTCTCCACTGACAGCTCGGAACATACCATTTAATCGAGCAGCTTGTCTCCTTTCTCCCAAATCTTCCCAGCCCACACTTTGCAACATTTTTGTAACGCTACTCTTTTGTCGGAAATCACCCAGAACAAATCGAGCTGCTTTTCTTTGGATTTTTTCCAGTTCTTGAATCAAGTAATCCTGGTGAGGGTCCCATACACTGGAACCATACTCTAGTTGGGGTCTTACCAGAGACTTATATGCCCTCTCCTTTACATCCTTACTACAACCCCTAACTACCCTCATAACAATGTACAGAGATCTGTACCCTTTATTAACAATCATATTTATGTGATTACCCGAATGAAGGTCTTTTCTTATATTAACACCTAGGTACTTACAATGATCCCCAAAAGGAACTTTCACCCCATCAACACAGTAATTAAAACTGAGAGGAATTTTCCTATTTGTGAAACTCACAACGTGACTTTTAACCCCGTTTATCATCATACCATTGCCCACCGTCCATCATACGATATTATCGAGTTCACCCTGCAGCCGCTCACAATCTTGTAACTTATTTATTACTCTGTACAAAATATCATCATCTGCAAACAGCCTTATCTCTGATTCCACTTCTTTACACATATCATTGATATATATATATGAAAACATAAAGGTCCAATAATACTGCCTTGAGGAATTACCCTCTTAATTATTACAGGGTCAGATAAAGCTTCGCCTACTCTAATTCTCTGAGTTCTATTTTCTAGAAATATAGCCACACATTCAGTCACTCTTTTTTCTAGTCCAATAGCACTTATTTTTGCCAGTAGTCTTCCATGATCTACCCTATCAAATGCCTTAGATAGGTCAATCGCAATACAGTCCATTTGACCTCCTGAATCCAGGATATCCTGCTATATCTTGCTGAAATCCTACAAGTTGAGCTTCAGTGGAATAAACTTTCCTAAACCCAAACTGCCTTCTGTCAAACCAGTTATTAATTTCACAAACATGTCTAATATAATCAGAAAGAATGCTTTCCCAAAGCTTACATTCAATGCACTCAGAAGGTGATTCAAATGTTTATTACACATGAATAAAACACTACATATTTACACATATGTACAACAAATTTCAGAGGTACAGCAAAATCCGTGTACTGCTACCGGTCGCCAAGTTCAGTGTTAATATAAAACAAAACACAGCTGTACGTTGCCAACTGTGACAAATGAAATGCGGCAGGCGAGTACAACACTAAGGCGGCAACAGAGGGAATCGAACCCGAAGCCAAGAATTACGACCGAGAGGATCCGTCATGCTGACCACACGACACCTCATAATCTGCAGGCTTTCGGGCTGAGCTGCGGTCGCTTGGTAGGCCATGACTCTTCGGGACTGTTGCACCATGGGGTTTTATTAGTTATAGGAGGAAAGCGCGCAGTGAGAAGATTAAGCTACTGACGTAGTGTGTATAGGCGAACACTGGTTGCCATGGTTACAGTGGTATTGGGAAATTGGTGAACCCCCCTCCCCAAGCCCAAAAACATATGCCTGTTAAAAAACCACCATGTCCTGAAGAGTGCGGCCATTTTACTCGGTATGGAGAAATTAAAATGGCTGTTAATAAGCTAGAGACTTCGATAGTAGACATAGCCCGCTTTTACTAATAAAAGCGACCACTCACTCTATCGCTGTACGATATTACTTTAGTCGAGGTAGCTTTCAAACATATTAAGTCGGTTAAGCCGGATGGTGGATCCTTGTGTTGGAGAGATCAACTCTCTCTGAAAGGAAAGGCTCTTTATGCTACCGCTAATCTGTTTGCACCACTGGTTCATTATTACTAGTGTCAGATGTGGCTGTTTGCGGTGGTTGGAAGAATCCTTGCGCATTATCTAGTGGCGAGCTTAGTTTGCGCTGACATGGCCGACCAATAGCACGCACCCTCTGCTCTGTCGGGGTAGAAGATATCCGACTGTGTATATCTGATTATTCCCAGCAGTAGGCTGCGGTCTTCTTTATCCCCAACGTGAGTTGCCTTTGAGGTAAGCCCCTGCATGTACGTACTGATGTAGGACATCAATGGGATCAAGAAAGATAATAATCTTAGCCTCTTTTGAGATGGTAATTAAGGCCTAATTTCACGGCTGTGGGTTTTCGATTCTGGAAGGTTAGTCACTAGTAATTGCAGTAATGACATTTTCTGTATTCATCGTGCTCACCAGAAAGCTTTCGCTTGAAGTAGCGTGTAGTAAGTAGGAAATGAAATGAAAACGCTGAGTGAATTGAGTTAGCCTTACACAAATGGGAGGAATAAATTTCAGCCATGCACGGATATATTCTGTGCTTTCCATTGAGCTGGGGCTGTATCTTAGTCTATGCCACGGCCTCTTCCTTTTCCATCCTAGCCCTTTCCTATCCCATCGTCGCCATATCACCTATCTGTGTCGGTGCGATGTAAAACAGCTTGTAAGAATAAAAAAAAAAAAATTCAAGGTTCTAGTCTTTCAGACACGCAAATCAATGTTGAAAACATCCTAGGGATTTCAACTACGAATTTTAGATTTCTGTCTGTCTGTTAGGTCATCAGTCCAGAGGCTGGTTGGATCCTCAAATAGCACCACCAAAGGTTATGCAGTTATAAGGAAACCGCAAAAACCAACGGCAGCACCAAAATGAGGCGTACTAGGCAAGACGAGGAGTGAGGTAGTTTGCCATTGCTTTCCTGACTGGGTCAGAAAGTGCTATTGCAGCACGACTGACCCTATGAGCAACACCTTTCATAACACTCAGATGCACTAGTCGTACTCTGAATGTCATTACTCAGCACCACCCATATCCCAGCAGCTTCCATATTGTCACAGCCATGGATGAGACTGGGACTTCGGTGGAAGCTACACTTTACTCTGGCCTGTGCCAAGAGATGGATACGAAAGTACTGTATCCATCAAGAAATGGCAGCAGGCAAATAATTTTAGGTAAATAAACGATAATAAAGTATGAGAATATATTCTTTATTTATTCCTAAATATTACAATCCTTTTCTTATTCATGCCAACGGCCGTACCCGTGTTGAAACACCGGATCCCGTGAGATCTCCGAAGTTAAGCAACATTGGGCGTGGTCAGGAGTTGGATGGGTTGCCACGCGCTGTTGGTGGGGGTAAGGGAATGGAGGAGCGGAAAGGAACTGGCCACCCTACGGCACGTAAACTCCGGCTCAGGAACACCTCTGCGGAGGTTCGGACCTGCCTTCGGGCAGTATAACCCTTATCTTACCTTCTTATTCATCGTTATCCGGTCGATTAGATTAGCAGTTTGCCTATTTGTACCACTACGAGCGTTTCACTTAAGCACTACTACGAGCGCTAATGCGAGTCAACGCAGAGTTTCACTTAAGCACCACTACGAGCGCTAATGCGAGTCAATGCAGAGTTTCACTTAAGCACCACTACGAGCGCTAATGCGAGTCAATGCAGAGTTTCACTTAAACACCACTACGAGCGCTAATGCAGAGTTTCACGTAAGCACCACTACGAGCGCTAATGCGAGTCAATGCAGAGTTTCACTTAAGCACCACTACGAGCGCTAATGTGAGTCAATGCAGAGTTTCACTTAAGCACCACTACGAGCACTAATGCGAGTCAATGCAGAGTTTCACTTAAGCACCACTACGAGCACTAATGCGAGTCAATGCAGAGTTTCACTTCAGCACCACTACGAGCGCTAATGCAGAGTTTCACGTAAGCACCACTACGAGCGCTAATGCGAGTCAATGCAGAGTTTCACTTAAGCTCTTACAACTACATTCGGTGTGGACATTTTTGAAAAATCAAAATACTCCTGAGGGTATTGAACCTAGGAACATATTATAGAAAGAATTATGTAAATAAATTTGGCTAGGATTTGGATCAGAAAGGAAACGAGTAAGGAAACAAGCGATTTTTGGCAGTTTTTCCGGAACTACATTTAGGCCGGAAGTGATATTTGAAATTTGTTTATTTAGTTTGATAGAGATACCCAAGACCCACAATTTGAAACCTTTCACAGCCTTTTATCCCTTAAACTTTTGGCAAAATTGTGGAAAGTGCTTAATTTTAAGTTTTTCGTAGTATGGGGCGCCTACTTTGTCTGTTAAGAAATGTTTCCAACATTAAAAGACATACCAACTTTCCATTGCATTTTGAGAATATCTAAGTGATCTAATGCAAGTTTCAATGATGAATTGTTCCTAATAAACAAGCAGGGTGTCCAAGGTTCCAATATTTACAGAGCAGGCAGCACGCAACAAACGAAGGAAAAAGTTCCTCTAAGCGTTAGTTGCAAGCCCAATATCTTCGGAGTTATGGTCCGCTACCACTATCAACAATGATCACAGTGCTCCAATAACTTGCGGAGGGTAGTGTGCAACAAAAGACGGAAATATTTTCCTACCTAAACATTGATCGTAAACCTACTAGCGTGTTTCCCTGGGCGATGGACTGGTCGGGGAGGGCCAATTCCTTGGCCTGCCCGTTCGCTTGACCTTAACCCTTTAGATTTTCGATTTTTGGAGACATGTTAAGACCAAGCTGTATGTGGTTCCCATAAATGATGTGAATACACTACTAGAAAGCGTGTTCATTGCCTGTGATACAATCCGGAAACACACAGGGTTGTTCCAACGAATGCTTGATTCTATGCGACCTAGGGTGGGAGGATGGCTGTCACATCAAGCACATGTTATGAATAGCAGATCAAGGACATGGTGAATATTGATGGTAGTGGTAGCAAACCATATCTCCGAAGATTTTGCGTGCTGCCTGCTCTGTAAATATTGGAACGTTTTTCATGGACAACCTGTAGATGGCAACTGAACATTTTATTTAGAAGCACCAAACAGGATTGCCAGATTTGGAGAAAATGAAGATTATTCTACCTCTCCAGCATGTGACAGTTGGACATGTGAGGAGGTTTAGAGCAAAATGTCCCTGCTGTGTTCATATATAAAATTCATGATTGGCGGATTTGTTCAAGGTGTTCTTTATTGCTTTATTTTCTTAGTAGATAGTTCAACACTTTGATCACGATTTTCATTCAATATCTGTGTATAATCGTTGTTTCTTTGTCTCTTGCCGCTACATCCTTGATGTGCATTGGACTACCAACCAACCACTGCTCTACACGAATGCCTGAAGCTTACGAGGTGAGGAATGGTCAGGGCAACGAATCCTCTCAGCCGTTACTCTTGTCTTTTTAGACCGGGGCCGCTATCTTATAAGCAATTAGCTTCTCATTTGTCCTCACGTAGGCGGAGTGGACCTAGAAATAGCCCTTAGATACATGTATAAATCACTTACTTGGTCAAAATTCGAATCCTGATCCTCCCAGTAAGAGGCAAGCTCGTTACCCCTACATCATGGGACCATGCCTAACGATAAATAAAACTATTATTATTATTATTATTATTATTATTATTATTATTATTATTATTATTATTATTATTATTATCATTATTATTATTATTCGTGACAAAAAGTGAGATACTTTTGTGTGGCTATTACAGCCGGATACAGCCCATGGAAGGCAGACATTCCGATGAGTATGGATAGACTCTGCCATGGATAGTATTGAGCGTAAACATACTGGAGAGAAGTGTGGTGTATGCGAGTTGCAGAAATATTAGAGCTCTGGAGCTTCTGTCTTTCTTTCTTAATCTGTTTACCTTCCAGGATTCATTTTTTCCTCGGGCTCAGCGAGGGATCCTACCTCTACCACCTCAAGGGCTGTGTCCTGGAGCGTGGGGCTTTGGGTATGGGGATACAACTGGGAAGGATGGCCAATACCTCGCCCAGGTGACCTCACCTGCTATGCTGAACACGGGCCATGTGGGAGGATGGGCGGATTGGAAGGAATGGGCAAGGAAGGAAGGAAGGAAGGAAGGAAGGAAGGAAGGAAGGAAGGAAGGAAGGAAAGAAGCGGCCGTGGCCTTACGTTAGATACTATCCCGGCATTTGCCATGAGAAGAAGTGGGAAAGCACGGAAAACCACTTTGAGTATGGCTGAGGTGGGAATCGAACGGCTCTCTACGCAGTTGACCTCCCGAGGCTGAGTGGACCCCGTTCCAGCCCTCGTACCACTTTTTATATTTCCTGGTAGAAGCGGGAATCGAACCCGGGCCTCCGAGTGTGGCAGCTAGTCACACTAACCACTACACTACAGAGGCGAACCCAGCCCTGGGACTACCGGAATTAAATGCATGCGGTTAAAACCCCTCGACTCGACTACGAATCGAACCAAGATCTCCACGCTCTGAAGGCTAGAACGCATATGATTTTTTTATTCCTGTGTTCCTGAAGCCACGTTCATTAGCTAAATTAATAATGTGAGTTTTTAGTTTCAGTATTTTTTAGTTTTAATGTTTTTTAATGAAACTAGGCTCTATTTTGTTTCCCTTTTAAAGTTTCCTGCTCTTTTTGTTTTTATTACGCTGTTGTATGTATTCCATTAGTATAAAAATATCCACAAATCTGCCCCATGACAGGTCGGGAATGAGACAGCTCACAGAAACACTGTAGGATGACAATGATGGATGAGATGCGATGGTGGCATACGCAGGAGGAACAGAATTTCTATACAAAAAAAAAAAAAAATAATGTACGCACGCGTTCTGACCACCATAGGCCCTGCTTACCAGAATTAATGATGGTCTCTGTTGCTGAACAAGTGAGTGCGGTTCATTGTAATCTTAAATGAGAATCCAGGTGCAGTCAGTTGGGCTCCTGCTAGAATCACGTACACGATATACTATTTACCTGTGGGAATAATAATCAAACATGTTTCATTTCATGCCGGCACCGCGCTGTTGGGGTAGCATACTTGCCTCTTACACGAAGGCCCCGAGTTCGATTCCCGGCCAGCTCAGAGATTTTTACCTGGATCTGAAGGCTAGTTCGAGATGCACTCAGCCTACGTGATTACAACTGAGGGGCTCTCTGACGGCGAGATAGCGGCTTCGGTCTAAGGAGCCAAGAATAACGGCCGAGAGAATTCGTTGTGATGACCACATGCCACCTCGTAATCTGCAGGCCTTCGGGCTGAGCAGCGGTCGCTTGGTAGGCCATGGCCCTTCGGGGCTGTTGCACCATGTGCTTTGGCTTGATTTTGGTTCATTTTTGTCTTTCTTTTTTCTTAATCAGTTTATCCACCAGGGTTGCTTTTCCTCTCGGACTCAACGAGGGATCCCACCTCTGCCGCCTCAAGGGCAGTGTCCTGGAGCGTCAGACATTGGGGCGAATGATACAACTGGGAAAGAGGACCAGAACCTCGCCCAGACTGCTTCATCTGCTGTGCTGAACAGGGAACAGGAGCCTTGTGGGAGGGGGGAGGGAAAGATTGGAAGGGATAGATAAGGAAGAGGGAAGGAAGCGGCCGTGGCCGTAAGTTAGGTACCATCCCAGCATTTACATAGAGGAGAAGCGGGAAAACCACGGAAAATCACTCCGAGGATGGCTGAGTTGGGGACCGAACACCCCTCTACTCAGTTGACCTTCCGAGGCTGAGTGGACCCACTTCCAGCCCTCGTACCACTTCTTTTTAAATTTTGTGGTAGAGGCAGGAATCGAATCCGCCCCTCTGGGGGACGTCAGCTGATTACAATAACCACTACACCACCGAGGGGGATTGTTTGGGTTTATTCCGTGTAAAATCCAACGGTGCTGTCTTCCACGATGTCACAATGTTAATAGTTTTAACATAAGCAGTGTACAACATTAAAGCCACGTGTTATCCATAACTGTACATTATATCGAGTGGGAAATCAGTACGCCTGGTGCCCATGATCGTTAAAGGCATAAGTTGTCTGATACCGTGGTTTGCCGGTTCGTGTTCCATTGGTCGAAAATATTTTCACCACCAGAATGTTGGCCAACAGGGTAGGAGTGTGGTGGTATGCAATTTCTAATAACTAAATTGCGTGCCAAAATCCTGGCTTCAATTCTAAACCTCTCCGCAGGGCAGGGCATATCCCGCTGTGATGGACGAATGTATGTAGGATGGAGACGTTAAGCTTTGAGCCATAGTGCTATTTGACACGATGGCACCGAGTTTCACCCTCTCCCTTACTACTATCATAATATATCACATCATTCATTTCATCTCATTAACTTCTCTCATGAGGTTGACGTCAGGAAGGGCATCCGGTCGTAAATCTCTCTACGAAGATTCATCTCGTTTTATTTCCTTAATCATGTTCAGTAGATCTTATTTCCTTATTTCAGCTTCATTCAAGGTATTAAGTGAACCATTAGGAATAATGCAGCTATGTTTAGGCCTATAACCACAATGTTTACCTGAACAGAAATTGCTACCATTATTAAGTTATTATCGCATTTCAAAGCAAAACTTGCTACATTTCACAAATACAGTATAAACTACAGTGATGTGAGATACGCAGAGTGTGGAAAGCGAGAGGTAAGATGGTGTGAAATAGCTTCGGAGCTGGAGAAGTAAACGTGGATTTGTTTCAGAGGCCCTGGGTTCGATTACCGGCCGGACTGAGGATTTTTACAGCATGTTAATACTTCTGGTCCGGGGACCGGGTGTTTGAGTTCATCTCAGTATACTGTACTTCTCTTCAAATACTCTGATGAGTAATTGAATTAGAGATGGCTGCCATTTTGAGGAAATAGCGCTGTAGTCGACCCGAAGAATGTAACAGTACAATGTAGTACATGACTGAATGTCGTCATAGCTCGTACTGGCCATGCGAGTAACAGTTAAGCACAGGATGGGTAAGACACGAGCTCTCGGTGCATTTGATGGCGGCCAGATCGTTTGATCTAGACATACGGGCCATTCTTTCTACGAGATTCTTGAAGATACAATGATTTCCACTGCCAACTGTGTCAAGAGTAGATTCGGGATATACCACCGTCACCAGAGTCAATTGCCGTGGTACCCCACTTGTTGATGGCAGGTGTTGCCGTCGGCTAGTTCGAATGGTAAGAATGGATAGATGGGTCACAGTGCGACAGATTGCTCGCAAATTCAATGCTAGATAAGAATGATGTGTGAGGAACCGTATCACCTAGTATTTCCTCGCAGTGGGGTACAGAATCCGACGCTCACTAAACGACCTCTCCTCATGGCATGTCATGAGGCACAAGGATTGAGATGGGCAGAGGTAGATCGCTATTCAACTCACGAAGCATTGTAAAACAGCTAGCGTCAACTCAGAGCGAAGTAAGTTCCGAGCCAATTTGCTCCCCGCTGTTGAAAGAGAGCAGCTGAACGAGCATGGAGGGGAAGTGCATGACGTAATACGCACTGAAGGCTAGTGGGGAGACAAGTTATTCTTACACCACACGGCGTACAAGTCGATATTTTCTATCAAATAATGTACGTTTACGAACACTTTAGGAACATTTATTTATTGAGGGCATATTGAACACTGCTGCAATTTTGCTTTGACGATGGATATTTTCTTGCCAGTTACACGCTATGTCCTGTTCGTTCCGCATGTTCCATGCTCCAATTTTATTTTATTATTATTTATTATTGTTGTACAAATGGTAACATTATTTCCGTGCGGTTACTGCAAGTACCACCACGGTATGCAACCCACCTGTTCGCTGCTCACTTCTCACGAGACAGCTAACCGTCTCGAGCGGAGCAAGTAGCACCTGCTGCCTAGAGGAACTACTGATGACGTCTGTTGTAAAAGATCACCTGGACAGATGAGCCGAGGTACCTGTTTGTACATGCCGATGGCCGTGTGCGAGTGTATAGCCAAGCACATAATACAATGGATCATTATTGCCAGCAGGGTACATTTGAAGCTTGTGACTGGTGTGGAGAACTGTGCACGCGGGACGAAATATGGGCCCTGCTACATCTGCCAAAGTCCATCGCTGGTGAACAAGACATTTTTTCGCCTTCAGCACCCTACAGGAGACATAAACGAACAGCAATACATTGGACTCGCTTATCGCACCTAAATCATAACCTATTGCAGGGCCTCTCAAACGCCCAAAATCTCACGCGTGCAGATAGAGGCGCAAGAGCTCCGTGCACTGTGCATCGCTGCCGCTCGGCATAGCTCGGATCAACGCTTCGTCTCTCGGCTATTCGGCTAAGCTCGGCTCAACTCGCCTATACTCGTCTCAAGTCAGCCCGGATTAAGAGCGCTACGGCGCAAGTGGGGCAGAGGGAGACAGGCGGAGCGAGCGAGACAGGCGTGAGGAAAGAGAGAGACAGCGCTATTGCTCCAAATCGAGGAGTGGGGGTCTGCACTCTGGTCAACCAAGCCAAGTCGTGTTTTGCACCGTGCACAGTGCATGCACCACGCGCATGCACCCTGAGAGGCCCTGACCTATTGCTTCGATTAACACTCCACGGGCATGAGGATGCTAGCTTAGCACCCAAAATCATCTGCCCTCAATCCTATTGAGCACATCTGGGATGCTGTCCTGGTCTTTGTTCCGACAAATGTTCGTACATTATGGGAGGAAGTGCAACGGTCGGTGATGAGGATGGCTTTGTGTCTCCTCGAGCCCATGCCATCCCGCATCGCCGCCGTCATCAGGGCGCTGCCAGACAGGTATCTCTAATTCAATTGTTCATAGTGTATAAACAACGCACTACACTACGCTATTAACCACCATACAAACACGCAATAGCGAATACATCTCTTTAAATAGAGCTGAGTCGCCATAAGACCTATCTGTGTCGGTGCGACGTAAAGCAAATTGTAAAAACAACAGCAACATGGATTTGACCTCAGGAAGGCCATCCGTCCGAAAAACTCGGCCAAAACAATAACAAGTGCGACCTCAATAAACTGGGATTAAGTCTAGGAAAAAGAACATTTTAAAGATATTTATTATAATTTCCTTATTTCGTACGAAGTTTGAATCGCCTTCTAGGCGATGTTCATGTTTGTTTTTCATGTTTTTTTTTTATTTCGTCGTTTTCATATTTTCTGAGTGTGTAAGTTACTTTCTTTGTTTCCAAATATTATACTTTTTGGTGTCTTCATTTTATTTGTAGATTTGATCAAGTATTTCGTTTGAGTGTAGGGTAACCTCCTTAGCAAAATATGTTTTGCCACGATAGGAAATTGAAGAAAGAGAATCGTTGAAGGGTATTACCTTCATTTCGATGTCAATTATTAATAAATAATAAAGTTATTGGCTTTACGTTCCAATAAATCTACCAACGCGAGGCTGACGTATGTGAGCACCTTCAAATACCACCGGACTGAGCCAGGATCGAACCTGCCAAGTTGGCGTCAGAAGGCCAGCGCCCTCAACCGGCCGAGCTAGTGAGCCCTGCTGTCAATTACTCTATTGCGTTGTATTTTAAGCCTACGGAAATCGATCATCTCATATTTCCTGTTTCTGCGTAGACCATAATGAGCCCTTGGGTAATTTCCAATTTTTTCACTTGTGTGTTGAATGATACTTCCCTCGGTTTCTTTCCAAAGGTCAGTTCATGAATGTTACTGAAGCATATTATTTGTGGACGTTTGAATTTCTTTCTTTCTTTCTTTCTTTCTTTCTTAATCTGTTTACCCTCCAGGGTTGGTTTGTCCCTCGGACTCAGCGAGGGATCCCACCTCTACCGCCTTAAGGGCAGTGTCCTGGAGCGTGAGATATTGGGTTGGGGATACAACTGGAGAGAATGACCAGTACTTTGCCCAGGCAGCCTCACCTGCTATGCAGAACAGGGGCCTTGGTTGGGGATGGGAAGATTGGAAGGGATAGACAAGGAAGAGGGAAGGAAGCGGTCGTGGCCTTAAGTTAGGTATTATCCCGCGATTTGCCTGGAGAAGTGGGAAACCACGGAAAACCACTTCCAGAATGGTTGAGGTGGGGATCGAACCCACCTCTACTCAGTTGTCCTCCCGAGGCTGAGTGTACCCTGTTCCAGCCCTCGTACCACCTTTCAAATTTTGTGCCAGAGCGGGAATCGAACCCGGGCCTTCGGGGGTGGCAGCTAATCACTCTAACCACTACACCACAGAGGCGGACACTTCAATTTATTTACCACTTTGATTTGGTGAGTCTTCTTGGCGATATCTTATTTTATATATTTTACTCTGGTCCCCTTGTCACACTTGAAATTATTTCAAATGTCTGTCGAGGAGGCAGCCGTCTTTCACCATGGAATGCAGGTCAGAATCAATGGCAGATGCCTCTTTTCCCCCTTGTCTTTGCTGTACGGCATAGAAATATGAGCCAGTGTGTTGCGGCACATTTCTAGAAGCTGGCAGAGATTCGAAGTATTCTCCATCAGGCCACCCATGAGGAGCTATCCTCTAATGTTACTTATAGTTTCATGAAATGCTTACTAGGTAGCGCTACTGTAGCATGTCAAATGGAATCATGGGATTATAGTCGTGTTCTGCAACAGCTCTCCATTCTGGCCTCACGAGTACGTGACAGATATGTCAAAATCCGAAATTTATGGCGCCATCTGAGAACTCATTGCAGCGGGAGAGATGTTCACGTGTGAGTGCCAGGTTTACTGTAACGACACCCTGATGATGACGCTCAGGAAATCTTTTGAGTGTATGAAGAAAATGAAGTTCGCCTGTGACCTGTTGACAGGACACTTCATGGAGGACGAGAAAATGATCAGTATTGCGAAATATCGCAATGAGCTTGTCAAATATTTCAGGCATTAATTTGAGAGGATTTATCCGGAACTAAAAATCCTGAGGGGTAAAGACGCATTTTGGCTAAAGGAGAAATCCAAACTAACATCTTATGGCATATCAAAAACTAGAATAATGCTTTTTTGGAATCGCTACCTACCGAAATCTGTGGACTCACTGATGGAGGTGACGGTTCATGATCGTATTGATTTCTTGCATATTCTCACCCTTTAAGAAAAACTTCCCCATTGTCTCAGGCTCAATTCTGTAGCTCGCATAAGTTTGCTGCCAAACCTGGTCTCCAAAACTGTGCAATGGAAGTAGGCTTCAGGTTAAATCCCTTCATAAAATGTTATTGACGAGGTGATCATCACATAATTTTGTCGGGGTGGACCGGTTTCGATTCCCCGCAAGCATCTAATCCCATCCGTCTACCACTTAGAATTCCAGTACCGAGTGAGCTGGCCGTGTGGTTAGGGTCGCGTAGATGTGGGACTGAATTCGGGAGATAGTCGGGTCGAATCCCTTCGACGGCAGACCTAAAGATGGTTTACGCATTTTTGCACTAGGCAAATGCTGGGGCTGTACCTTAATTCAGGCCACGGTCACTACGTTTCCAATTCTAGTCCTTTAAAATCCTTCCGTCGTCACAAACCTTTGATGTGTTAGTGAAACGTTAAAACACTAGCACCGAGCTCGATAGCTGCAGTCGCTTAAATGCGGCCAGTATCCAGTAATCGGGAGATAGTGGGTTCGAGCCCCATTGTCGGCAGCCCTGAAGATGGTTTTCCGTGGTTTCCCATTTTCACACCAGGCAAATGCCGGGGCTGTACCTTAATTAAGGCCACGGCCGCTTCCTTCCACTTTCTAGGCCTTTCCTATCCCATCGTCACCATAAGACATATCTGTGTCGGTGCGACGCCAAAAAAAGAACAAAAAAAACACTACCAAATAGAAAAAGAAAGAATTAAACGCTTTCAGTACCCGATCAAGGTCTGCTTTACCGTGGCCATCAACAAGGCGCCGGGATAGAGCCTGAGTGTGGTTGGCATGGATTCGGAGAAGGACTGTTGGCAACCAGAACGACGAAAGACAAGTAAAAGTATAATCTAAGGATTTTTTTAATGCACGTGGTCACTGATGCTCTTCCCAACGTGTCCATAATCTTCATATTTTCTAAAGGTGGAAAAGCTTCACCAACGACAGTTTCATAAGGAGTTATGCTCTAAAGTTACTTATGAGATTAACGACCTGCCTACTAGGTAGCGCTACTGTGTCACGTCAAGTGGAATCAGGAGATTAAAGTCGTGTTCTCTAACAACTCTCCATAGACTGGCGCTACAAAAAGCCGAGAATGTCCGACCTCTACGTTGGCACATCCGGACGGAAAGCAACCACATTTTCGCCTCTTTCAGCTCAAATGACGGCCACTTTAAGAGAAGAAAGCCAATTATGAGTTTCTGATCCTCATGCTTATTTGTAAATACTGGTCATTCATGGAGAATCTGTATTTCACCTGTTATATGAGCAATATTTCTTTAATGTTCGGAACTACTCCAACAATATGTAAACCGGATTGGTGCACTGTGTTCTATAGTTTTTAGGAAGTGAAGCAGGTTTTCAAAATGGGGCACTGTTCAATTTCATTTTCATATTTGACTTGTCGTAGCAAAGTACAGGTATGAAGGTAGTTTATTGTATTCTTCTATTCATTATTAAATCTAATATGTCACGTTTTTATCACATACTGACATTTCTTACAGAAAATGAATCAGCAAAACGAAATATGTGCATAAATAATTTTGAATGTGTAAAAATGGTAGATACAAATTTGTGACCCTGTGTGAAGAAAATGAGGGAACTCTGACATATTGTAATAAGCCACTGATTTAAAATAAATAAATAAATAAATAAATAAATAAATAAATAAATAAATAAATAAATAAATAAATAAATAAATAAATAAATAAATAAATAAATAGATTTCTTTGGATCATGTTTGAGGATCTATTGATGAACTGGTATTAAGTCACTTCTGTTATTTGATAATATTTATATCCTGGAAATGTATTTTCAAAATTGAGGTTTATGTGGTGAAAATGAGTCTATATTTACTAGATATGTTATGGAATGGTCCTCCTAACTTGGAAATTATATTTATTTCAGTGTTTATTTCACCTAACGGTTCTTCTGTATGGACTCACAAGGTTTCTTCTGATATTTTTTTCTTATAGTTTCCATTTATTTTAACAGGGCCTCTCTATTTTATTATCCTTACCAACCTCCCTCGGATAGATGTAGTTTTATTTGATAGTATGCTATTTAGTTTACCATGAATAGAAATTATTGTATTTCTTCATCTTTCACGTCTCTTCACCTTATTTATCCACTCCCTCGATCTTCGGTCTTCTGCTAATACCCCCGAGGGGCTGTTACATACTTCTTTGAATACATTTATTAGTATCGGCTGGCAGTTATTAACAAAACGTAAGTTTTTACCAATGTGCCCCTAACCTAACGATCTTCGACGAGACCCTACATAATATCGAACACTCTCCTTACCTACGCAGCTACCTCTCAAATGCTAACATTTCGTTTGCTATTTGTTTTACGTCGCACTGACACAGATATGTCTTATGGCGACGATGGGACGGGAAAGGCCTAGGAATGGGAAGGAAGCGTCCGTGGCCTTAGTTAAGGTACAGCCCCAGCATTTGTCTGGTGTGAAAATGGGAAACCACGGAAAACCATCTTCAGGGCTGCCGACATTGGGGTTCGAACCCACTATCTCCCGAATACTGGATACTGGCGCACTTAAGCGACTGCAGCTATCGAGCTCGGTAATGCTAACATACAGTACATACAGAATTACAATACAGAATTACAATACAGAATTACAATTTCGTCTCAGATGGGCTAGTGTCTGGCGTCCGCATCGTAACACGATTATTTCACTAAACTGATAATGCTAGCCGGTATATCCAGACAATGTTTAATCCATATCTGGATCAACTCACAGCCTTGGCACGAGTGCATGGAGTGTTCGGCGAGGAGAGGAGAATCAACAGAGGCAGTGCAATCAACTGGCCACCTCAATTGCCAGATTTCTCTCCCTGTGATTTTTTCCTGTAGGGCAAATTTTGAGGGTCAGGTGTACTCCAATAATCCTCATACACTGGATGAGCTACAGAAGAACATTGAAAACGCTATTGCTGCTATCACTCAGGCAGAGCTGTTACGCGTGCCTCACAGTTTGATAAATCGAGCAGAGCGCTGCATCGATGTCAACGGTGGCCATTTCCAGCATCTTTTGCTACTTTAATTAACAAGGATCAATCTCGCGTCAGTCCTATTGCAAACATTTTCCGCGCCAGCTTTATTTTGCTCACCCGGTATAAAGTGCAGCAATATTTTTTGATTCTCTTCAATTTCAAAACAATAAATTAAGGCTTCCGTAAATATCTTAAAACGCTATAATATGGCCAGTAATGTCCTGATCTAACCTAGCATTTCATCAGAGGGGAATCTCGTTCTCAAAAGCAGCTTTCACGGCATCTGTGTAGGAGTGGACGGACTACTGCATGCCAAAATAACTGTTCACCGAGTGGTAACGTACTGTTCTAATGATTGTTGTAATATCACTCATAGACCTCTTCTCTTAAACTACGAAACCAGAGATATTAATGAATATATAATAGCTAATACATTAGGAATGTTTTGTTGCAAAAATGTTCGTGGGAAACGCCTAATCCTTACAATCAATCTTACAACTCTTCTTTCTTTCTTTCTTTCTTTCTTAATCTGTTTACCTTCCAGGTTGGATTTTCCCTCGGACTCAGCGAGGGATCCCACCTCTACCACCTCAAGGGCAGTGTCCTGGAGCGTGAGATTTTGGGTTGGGGGATACAACTGGTAGAAGGACCGGTACCTCGCCCAGGCGACTTCACCTGCTATGCTGAACAGCGGTCTTGTAGAGGGGATGGAACGATGGGAAGGGATAGACAAGGAAGAGGGAATGAAACAGCCGTGGCCTGAAGTTAGGTACCATCCTGACATTTGCCTGGAGGAGAAGTGACAAACCACGTAAAACCACTTCGAGGGTGGCTGAGGTGGGAATCGAACCAAACTCTGTTCAGTTGACATCCCGAGGCTGAGTGGACACCGTTCCATGCCTCGCAAATTTCGTGACAGAACCGGGATTCGAACCCGGACCTCCGGGAGTGGCAGCTAATCACGCTAACCACTACACCACAGAGGCGAACATCTTTTAACTCACTGGAAATATTTGCACCAGCCTTTTGGACAGTCGTGGAATCTCAACACATCAATACCGCATATATATTTTTCAAATAGCTCTCTACATTTATATAGTGCATTTCTAGGACATAATTTTTCCATAAATCAGTGATACACAGATAAAAGACTGAATAGCGTAGACTACAGTATGTCAGAAAGCACTGTGCGAATATTTGTACTTTACTGGCTACTGTGACTCGAGAGTGTATAACTTTTTTGATATCCACCGAGAACTACTTTGCTCCTATTTCAATATTTGACCCGAATTTATAAAAAAGCCTTAACCTTCAACAGTGATAAATGGTCTGAACGAATTGGCGTACATTGCCCTCATTTAACATTTTTACATGCTGTGTTAAGTTTTGGTGAAATTTTCAGACATGTCGGTAACATACTTCAGGTTCGTGAATGAATACTTATTAGCTTATTACAAACATTGCGTTGCGAGAAACCTACAGGCTTATGATATCTGCTCATAAACACTTAAAACATTTCCTATGCTGGACTTGAGTGCTAGTGTAAATCCTCCCCCTTTTAATCACTCCTAGATTTCCTTTTCAGGTGGTTTGCTAATTTTCCTGCTGCTTGCACTGTTGACAATAACTGATCTGCACTGAACGAAATACAGCACATAAAATAGCACACTGTCACACTCTCTCGCGAAGTCTGGCAGTCCAAACAGGTCCCGCGAAACTTGGCTGGCTTAAGGGAGTCCAGGTTTGGTCACTACCTCGAACTACGCTCAATATGCGTGCTCTTCCGCTTCGGTGACGCACAAGCTAAGCTGATCTGCTTCTTGCAGAGTCACTAGGGGCAAGCAAATCTGAAGTAGAATTAGTAGGTCTACACCTTTGAACACTTGGAATATTTGGAAAAATATCATCAGCGCGCCGGGTTGAGTGGCTTAGACGGTTAAAGCGCTGGCCTTCTGATCCCAACTTGGCAGGTTCGATTCTGGCTCAGCCCGGTGGTATTTGAAGGTGCTCAAATACGTCAGACTCGTGTCGGTAGATTTACTGGCACGTAAAAGATGTCCTGCGGGATTGAATTCCGGCACCTCAGCGACTTTTGGAATCCGTAAAAGTAGTTAATGGGACGTAAAGCAAATGACCTTCTTGGACAAGGAGCATTGGGGAATTCTTTCTTTCTTTCTTTCTTTCTTTCTTTCTTTCTTTCTTTCTTTCTTTCTTTCTTTCTTTTCTTTCTTTCTTTCTATCTTCTTTAATCCGTTTACCCTCCAGGGTTGGTTTTTCTCTCGGACTCAGCCAGGGATCCCACCTCTGCCGCCTCAAGGGCAGTGTCCACAAACGCGAGACTTTGGGTCGGGGGATACAGCTGGAGAGGAGGATCAGTACCTCGCCCAGGTGGCCTCTTCTGCTATACTGAACAGGGGCCTCTATTAGCAACTAGTGCTTTGGCCTCTTATCCTTAAATCGTTAGAAACTGAGTCTAAACATCGTCGTCTTGGTCTCCCTCTACTTCTCTTACCATCCATAACAGAGTCCATTATTCTTCAAGATAACCTATCCTCCTCCATTCGCCTCACATGACCCCACCGCCGAAGTCGGTTTATGCGTACAGCTTCATCCCTTGAGTTCATTCCTAACTTAGGCTTTATCTCCCCTTGCACGTAAAATAAATCTCGTGGGAAAAATTTTCCAGCGCCTCGGCGTTCTCGAAAACCGTCGAAAATAGTTGGATGTATAAACAACACCATACAACTTCTATGGGTCGATAACGTCATCTGCATGCCGAACACACACCTTCCAGAACGTCCATCTCCGTAGTATAATGGGTAGTGTTATTGGCTGTCGTCCCCGAGGGCCCCAGTTCGAGGTCTGGTATGTGGCTAAAATGGTTCAAGCAGCTCACCTCTATCGGAGGGGTTCCCGAAATGAGTTGCACCACCTCGGGACGAAGACACGAGTTTACTTCTTTTTACCTTCCAGAGCAAGACATGTATTCTCAATTGAAGGATGGAAGAGGTGGGATGGACTGCAGCTAAACTAGTACACGAATCTTTTAAAGTCTAGTATAGAAAAGTACCGACGTGACATCTGTATTGTTAGGAGCACGCAGCTGTGAGCTTGCATCTGGGAGATAGTGGTTTCGAACCCCACTGTCGACAGCCTTCAATATGTTTTTTCCGTGTTTTTTCTCATTTTCACACTAAGCAAATGCTGGGCCTGTACGCAAATTAAGGGCATCGCAGCTTCCTTACCACTCCTTGGCCTTTCCTATCCCATCGACCGGGAGAGTTGGCCGTGCGGTTAAGTGCGTGCGGCTGTGAGCTTGCAGCCGGGAGATAGTGGGTTTGAATCCCACTGTCGGCAGCCCTGAAGATGGTTTTCCGTGGTTTCCCATTTTCACACCAGGCAAATACCGGGGCTGTACCTTAATTAAGGACACGGCCGCTTCTTTCCATCTTCCAGGCCTTTCCTCTCCCATCGTCGCCATAACACCTATCTGTGTCGGTGCAACGTAAAACAAATTGCAAAAAAAAGTTACATCTGTATTAGAGAGGATGGAGCGTCTAATTAACCGATGTGTTGTCCATGAGGGCTTTTTGGAGACGATGAAATATAAAGAGGTCCCTGCTGGGAATTTAGAAACCGTAACTTTAATTAAGGTACAGCGTAGCATTTTCTTAGTGTGAAAAGTTGAGACCATACCAAACTATCTTAATGGCTGCTACTGATGTGGTTCGAGGTTCTTCGTGTTTACTGAATATATAACATAAAAAATCGGAATCGAAATTGTCATTATCTCAACAAGTAGAGGATGCATTTCCTAGGTCATATGAATATTAATTTAATTGTATTTACAATATGCACGCCCATGCTTGACACTGTGTGCCGCTGGCAGGCGAGTGGAGCAGAGAACGCTGAATGTATGGATTGTCTGCTGATGCTCAAAGCACGCGACCTACACACGACCGATGTTCGACATGGAAGTTGGAATAGGCTTATGGAACTCGTAGGCATTTATGGCATCTATTTACTGGTTAATATATTAATCACAGTGCATAATCCGTTTATAGAGTGTCCTTAATATTGATGGGATTATCACAGACTCAATTGCAATATATATACAGTGAACTAATATTATTAATTTTACGCCCCACTGACTGGTTTTAGGGTCCTCGGCGAATCCGAAAAGTCGGACATTTTTCCTCGCAGGAGTTCCTTTACTTTCTAATAAACCTACTGACATGAACAATCAAACATATAATTCATGCCGAGGGTGTCATGACGATAATAATAATAATAATAATAATAATAATAATAATAATAATAATAATAATAATAATACCGTGCCCAGCGGATGAGATCATGTGTTATGATGCTGCGTCGAATATCCTCATATATAGATGATCTACGCGTCATTTGTGGCTTCCGAGGAGTATTTGTGACTTCATTTTGAGTGCCAAGTTTGTGGTAGTGTTATCTAGTGAATATACTCTAGTTTCATAGTGTTTTTGGTTCAGATTTATTATTAATATTTATGCCGTAAGTGTCAGCCATCTTATTCATTGCTTCATTTATTCCATAGATAACACAGTCTAGAGAGTCACTCGATATAATTGACTAAACTATCTGCCTTAACTGGCACCCATTTTGTTTCTTTGCCATCGCTACCATATAAACCACAAGAAGATGTGCATTCTACTTTCAATTCTTGGCATTGTTTAGACCAAACAGCCGGCCCATAATGCCAGCCATCTTTAAGACAAGCAATGTGAGGCGTCTGTCCTCCAGAGGTACGGCCGTAAACATACTCCAGGAACTAAGCAGGGGTTGGATATGATCTTACATAAGATATTGGGATGTGGGGGCCTCAACCCCAACACGGCGCGTCCCTATGGCTGATAGGGGAGGTTCCTGTAGATATGCAGGACAGGTGTGAATAAGGTTCCTCCAAATAAACACCCGCGGATCAACTGAGGCAAAGGAAAAGGGTCAACGGTCTCTAAAGCAGAAGAGGAAGATTCACAATGGTTTAGAGGGCAGAAGAACCAAACTCTGGGGTTTACAACCTCAGTTTTAATTCGGAGAAATAGGGAATGTCTACCTTCCCAACTAACTTGAACGTAAGGCATGATGGAAACACCTTTGGGAAAGACTACTCCAGGGGGCAGCCGGAAACGGAAATCCCCCACCGCCGTGAGCGGTGCAACCAGGTCTTTCAATTCTGGAGAGCCTGGAACGTCATGAAGGGACGAGTCGGAGCTTCCCAGAACCTCTTCAAGAAAGATACAAACCAAGCAAAAACATCTGCTCGGAAAACTGAACACCAACACGCTCCTCAAAGTTGGAAAATTAAAACAACTTACTGATGTTTTGAGAGAAATAGATATTTACATACTTGAACTTCAAGAGACAAGATACCTTGATGAAAATCACATGGAATCTAATGGTTACAGAATTTACAAAGGAAAACCAGCAATAAAAACAACGCAAATGTAACGATCGTAGGTACGACCTTTATGGTTAAAAGTAACATTCTGGAGTTCATCATCAATTTCACCTCAGTAACAGAGAGGATCTCGTTTCTGTCCTTTAGATCTGGCAATAAAGCATACACGATCATCAATGCACACGCGCCGATAAATGACGATAACAAGAAAAACCCGGAGAAGGTAGATGACTTTTGGGATATTCTTGAAGACACAACGTCCAAAATTCCACAACACCATGTGAAGATTTTGGTTGGTGATTTCAATGCTCAAATTGGTAAAGAAAGGAGGTACAGGAAAATTGTGTGGGGACTACCCAGCACATAACAGAACGAACAAAAATGGCGAAATATTATTCAGTTTCTGCAGACATTTTAACTTGGAACTCATGTCTACACACTTCAAGGCACTCCCGAACAAGAAAAATATATGGGCATCTCCTAACACGCTTCTGGGGGAGTTTCAGATTGACCATGTTGCTATTACGACCAGAAATCGAAGGGAAATCTTGAACGTCACGGTAAGAAAAAGCTTAAATATAGATTCGGACCACTACCTCTCGGAGATTAAAGTGAGGTTCCAACCAAACAAAGAATCAAGAGGAAGCTTAGAATTGATGCAGATATTCTAAAACAAAACAAAGAGACGTATTGTGAAAAATTGTCGAAGCTGAATATGAACAGAGATCAAAAGTCAATGTTTAAAGCAGCCGAAGGTTTGGGGGATCCAGCGAGGAAACGAAAACTCAGGTGGTGGAATGAAAAGTGTGATGAAGCTTTGGACACTAGACTACAAGCGTGGAAGAGGCGGCATTCCAACAAAACCGAGGAGAGATGAGAAACTTTCAGGGAAGAGAGGAGGAAAACAGCTAGGATCATACGATCAGAGAAAAGAAATTATGATTGAAGTAGATGATTTTCGAAAGAACAACACTTGAGCATTTTACAAAACCTTCACAGAGGGACTACAGGGATACCAGCCATCAAGTTTGTGTTTCAAGCGGGAGGATGGTAGTGTAGTATCGAACAACAAAGAAAATTGTCAATTTCTCGCAGATTACTTCAAAATGTTGCTGAATTGTGCAGAACCCGTGGAAAGATTGGATACGAAAAATCTATCTCAGGATAACCAAGATTCCAAGCCACCGAGTCTAGAAGAGATCGAAGAAATAATAAATGAGCTTACAAAACAACAAAGCACAAGGTGAAGATGGAATTATTGCAGAAATGTGGAAGTTCGGAGGAGAAACTGCAGCAAAAGCAATCCACGCCGTCATAGGAGAAATCTGGAGAGATGAAAAGATCCCCGATGATTGGAAGTGCGCTCTTCTACACCCACTTCACAAGAAAGATCTCCGGACGAACATCAGTAACTATAGAGGCATCTCTTTACTCCCAATAACATATAAGATACTCTGTAAAGTACTATTGAGAAGAGTTGAAGAACAAGCAGACCATCTCATTGGTGAGTACCAAGCTGGTTTTCGAAAAGGAAGATCATGTGCAGAACAAATATTTTACCTGAAGAGTATTCTCAGAATAAGAGCTTTGAGTAGCCGGAACACCCTGGTAATATTTGTTGATTTTAAGAAAGCGTATGATTCAGTTGACAGGCAGACTCTATTTAACGTCCTAGAGGAATTCGGAACTGACAGGAAAACAAGAATGTTAATAAAACAGACCCTGACAGAAACTTACTCAAAAGTCAAATTCTTCGGTGGAATTTCTGAACCGTTTGAAATAAAAACGGGAGTCAGCCAAGGGGACTGCCTATCACGAATTCTCTTTAAGATTGTTCTAGAAAAAATCATTAGAACCTGGGCAAAAGCCTTGGAAGTGAAAGGAATAAAGGGAATACATTTAGGGAGGAAAGGACAGAACTTAGAAATTAAGTGTTTGACTTCCGCGGATGATCTTGCACTCTTGGCTCACAACTGAGAAAATGCCCAAATTATGCTGAATACTCTACATGAGATCGCTGAGAAAACGGGTCTCAAAGTATCATATGAAAAGACGGAATACATGGAATATGGATATCAAGGGGAGAGACACTTAGAAGTGAAGCATGGGAATGTAAAAAACTGAGAAATTTAAATATCTAGTGGAATGGATAGAACCTAACGGACTGGATAAAGAGGCGAATAGGGCAAGATTTAGAAAACTAGAATTGGCTTACAGGTTAACCCAGAGCAGATACAACAAAAGAGCAATAGCTTACAAGGCGAAACTTAGACACTACAGCACAGTGGTAAAGCCAGAGAGTCTCTGCGCTTCAGAGAGCCAGACAATGAATAAAAAGGGTGAGCTTCAAGATCTATTAAAAAAAAAAAAGGAGAGAAGAATCTTAAGGAAAATTTTAGGACCACGGAAAATTTTTGTTGGGGAGTGGAGGAATAGAAAAAATGATGATCTTTACAAATGTACCGAAAAAATCACTGTCACCATGCGAAAATGAAGGCTAAAATTCTATGGGCGTCTAGAAAGAATGGATGAGAAATGGCTAACTACGAAAGTATTCAAGTACATCACTGGACTGAAAGCTTCGACGAAGTGGGTAGAAGAGGTAAAAAAGGATGCAATAGAAAGTGGACTTACAATGGATATGATTCATAACAGAAAAGAATTTATAAGCCGAGTGGACACCATCAAAACATTCCAAGAGAGACCACCAAAATGTAGACCCAAACTGGTAATATCTGAGAAACAAAGGAAGATCAGAAGTGAAAGGATGAAGAGGTTCCTGGAGGAGAAGAAGAAGAAATGAAAGCCTTAAGTTCAACAACAATAATAATAATAATAATAATAATAATAATAATAATAATAATAATAATAATAATAATAATAATAATAATAATAATAATAATAATAATCTTCCTTTTTCAGTCAGTTTTTCCTCCAAGGTTGGTTTTTAACTCGGACTCAGCGAAGGATCCTACTTCTACAACCTCAAGGGCAGTGTCCTGGAGCGTGACACATTGGGTTGGGGGATACAACTGGGGAGGGGGATCAGTACCTCACCCAGGTAGCCTCACTTTTTATGCTGAACAGGGGCCTTGTGCGGCATGGGAAGATTGTAAGGGTTAGGCAAGGAAGAGGAAGGAAGAGGCCGAGACTTTAAGGTAGATACCATCCCGGCATTTGCCTGAAAAAACCATTTCGAGGATGGCTGAGGAGAGAAGCGAAACCCCCTCTACTGAGTTGATCTTCCGAGGCTGAGTGGACCCCGTTCCAGCCCTCGTACCACTTTTCAAATTTCGTAGCAGAGCTGGAAATCGAACTCGGGTCTCCCTGGGTGGCAGCTAATCACGCTAACCACTACACCACAGAGGCGGATAATAATAATAATAATAATAATAATAATAATAATAATAATAATAATAATAATAATAATAATAATAATAATAATAATAATAATATTTTACCACTTTTCCTACAGATGTGGGGTCGCAGGTGCGTACTGTGTTTCACATGTGAATTTAACTCTGCTTTACGACCGGACGCCAACCCTATGTTGAGGGATGTAATCACTATTCCGTGTTTCTGTGGTTCTTGGTAGTGTAGTGTATTGTCTGAATATGAAGGGGAAAGTGTTGTTACAAACTTAAACACCCAGTTCCCGAGGCAGAATAATTAATCAGACGCGATTAAAATCTCCGACAGGTCGGGAAACAAACCCGGATCCCTCTTAACCGAAGGCCTCAACGCTGGCCATTCATCCAGGGAGTTGGATATTAATAATAATAATGACAGTAATAATAATTGTGTGGCTATTTCTAGCCTTGTAAGGCTAAGCGGCATCAGACATGTATAGGAAACTGATTGGTTTGATTTATTTATTTATTTATTTATTTATTTATTTATTTATTTATTTATTTATTTATTTATTTATTTATTTATTTATTTATTTATTTATTTATTTATTTATTTATTTATTTATTCATTGATTGATTGATTAATTTATTGATTACTGATTTATTTAACCTGGCAATATTAAGGCCAGGTGGCCTTCTCTTACATCTAAGCAGTTAACTGCACTATTTACACCAAAATTATATACAACTGTATGTGTACATGCCAACATTAAAGTTACATGTTAACTGAAATTATTAAGAGAACATTTAGATATAAAGAGACGTGAATAAGGTGTCTTGCTTACTAATCAATTTAAAATGATTATGCATAATAAAATAGTAATTAATAATATAAAGTAAGTAATTATTGAGTAATTAATAACTAAATTAGTTATGCCTAGCTAAAAATGTTAGAAATGATAAATAAAGTTATTTGAATTATGATTGAGTATGGATTTAACAACGGGAACCGTGTATATGAACGTTAGAGCGTTGGTCGTACTGATAAGTAATTTGAAAAAATTACATCGATATCTCAAGCCGTTTTCATTTTATCAGCTGCTGAAGTTAACCACTCAGATCGCTTCGCGAACGAATTCAAGTGGGCTTTACGAGGCGGTGGTGGTAAATCTGCACCTTGCTTGGTCGGGCTTGAGAGCTACACCGAGAAATGAGCATCAAACACTAACGCACCGTGAGTTTCAGCCAATACCAACGTAGCGTACTTGCCATGGGCCGAGCCTATCAGTAGAGAGGTCCTTGTTTAAGTCCCTCCGCCGGAGAAGTTTATTTCTCGTATTGGTGCTCTTAACCCGGTCATAAGCCACGTGTAGATTTAGCAACACCGCTCCGTAATGCCCATCTGAAATTACCTGCGAAGCGATCTGATGGGTTAACTTCAGCAGTATGACAACCCTATAACGCTTGTTTCCGACCACCCTGTATAGTATTGTAAAATAGAAATGCTAATAATTAATAAGCAATTAAGTAATTAATAGCTAAATTGCGTGCTATTGTATCGGAAGATAATGTTGTGTGTGGTATATGAGTTACAGGGATCGTGGGGACAGTACATACACCCAGTCCCTGAGCCAAGGGAGTTACTCATTTAAGGTTAAAATCTCCGTGCTGGCCGGAAATCGAACTCGGCGCCCTCTGAATCGAAGAACTGACAATTCAGCCAAGGAACCGCACGGAAGAAATTATTGAAATGATGAGACTGATTAACTGGACACCTGGGCAGGCACAACGCCTTTATGGTGGATATATTGGGGAGAAAAACAGGAAAAGGCAGTTCAAGATGACAGTTCATTAACCAAATCATTGATGTTATTCCGATATGGGAATGAAGTGGCTAGTAGAAGGAAGAGGAGAGTGGAGAAGAAGAATCGGCGCTCTTCGGATAGAGGAACCAAGAAAAAACGTCTTTTTTAGCAAATACAATGACAACCAAGTAAATCTAGTATTTTGATATGAACTATACTTATTTATTTATTTATTTATTTATTTATTTATTTATTGTTATTTTTGAAGGTGGATTCCAAAAAGTTCATTCTCAGAAAACACGTTTCTATATACAGATTAATGTGGAGAAAAATACGTAATGTCAGGAGAAAGTGCCATATTTCTTCTCGAAGACTTAAACAGTGAATCCGAAGGAATATATGGACCATGCAACAGGTGGCTGGATTTACGCGTAGAAATGCTTAAACATATATTTTTCTGGCGTGCACAGCCCGTCTGATATTCTGTGGGCGTTTGTGACGTGATGTAAGCCTGTGATGATGGTTCGCACAAATCATATATTTATATCATGTAGTCATGGAAGTTTTTCTATAGAAGTGTTGATTTTCGGCTCGCTAGGTACACCCTCATTCATTGGATATTTGATAGAGAATCTGTTTATTTAAAAAAAAAAATTCTTTTCCTGGTGGCTTTACGTCGCAAAGACACAGATCGGAATCTGTTTAAAGGGAAACAAAAACGCCGTTAATAGCCTCTATTAACAGTAATCAGGGGCTCCATAGCCAAGCTGGCAAAGGCGTGGTCGGTTCACCCGGAAAGGCGTAGGATCGTTTCCCCATCAGATAATCGCAAAATTTTAGAAACGAGTGTATGGAAGTGAAGACTGGTTGGACTCAGGTGGTGGTGATTATTGTTTTTAAGTTGAAGTACAGCCATCCTCCATTAATGTTAATCAGAAAGTTAAATGAAGGTATCTGTCAAAGAAAGAGAATGGCCACGTCGGGCGTTGAAATGAAAGACTCCCTAGGCCTCAGAAACTTACGGTAATACCGTTGGGGTCGGAGAGGGAGAATCGACCAAGGAAGTTTGGATAGGATAAATGAAAGTGAGGAGCCTGGCACAACTAAGTGGAAACGATGCTACGGCTCAGCTATGGCCATCATGGTTGCAAACCCACGCTCCCAAGTTAAGAGTCCGTGGGGCCCATTCTAGCCGCCTCTTACGACAGGCAGGGGATACTGAGGATTTTATTATACCGACTCAATATATCGTATTCGCTAGTTAGAAGTTTCAGACATGAAAGTAGCGAGAATAATTATGCGAGGCGAATGAAACAAAATAAGTTACCTAGGAGAATAATGGACTCGGTCGTGGAGGGTAAGAGAAGTAAAGGGAGACCAAGCCGACGATGGTTACTAATGTTTTAAAATGAGAGGTACGGAACCAACCGAGGCCACAGAGTTAGTTACAAATGAAGAATTATGGAAACATTTGTTCATCCGGGAGATAGTGGATTCCACCCCCACTGTCGGCAGTCCTGAAGCTGGTTTTCCGTGGTTTCCAATTTTCACACCAGACGAATGCTGGGGATGTACCTTAATTAAGGCCATGGCCTCTTCCTTTCCACTTCTAGACCTTTCCTATGCCGTTGTCGCCATAGGACCTATCTGTGTCGGTGCGACGTAAAGCCAATTGTAAAAAAAAAAAAAAAAAAGAAACATTTGTTTAGTGAAGTTTTCGTGATTTGTTATTACTAAACACATAGATCTGTGACCAGTTTGTCTTTGTATCAAATGGAAGGAGAGTTATTATAGTGGTTGCGCCTCGAAATTATGTTATCCGACAATGAGGAGGGGAAAAATACTGACCCGCTGCACATGTATCAGTTGGAACGACAATTCGTTGATATAGTTCACGCAGTACTAAACGTTAGATGACAGAACCTTCCTGGTCAGAGTTGTAAGGTGAAATATTATCACATAGCGGTTTTTCTAGGCGCAACGACGTTATGGCAAGCTTGCATTCGCGCCAGGTGAAACTAGGATATACGTACATACTAAAACGGAGTATTTGGTAAGCTTGCTTGTTTTCGATTTTAAATTCGTACGACGAAACTGAGCGCATATATGTATCACATTATGGAATAATAAGTATGAATTATGTAATTATCCATACTGGGTGTAAGGGAGACAGAGAGAAACTTTAGTGAGGATGATCAAGCAGCTATGTAATTATATTTAAGGTAGGAACCGTTGGAACAATGGGTATCATGATGATTATGGAATCGTTTAATTAATTAGAAGCATAACTAACTGGAAACTACCGAGCTCGATAGCTGCAGTCGCTTAAGTACGGCCAGTATCCAGTATTCGGGAGATAGTGGGTTCGAACCATACTGTCGACAGCCCTGAAGATGGTTTTCCGTGGTTTCCCATTTTCACACCAGGAAAATGCTGGGGCCGTACCTTAATTAAGGCCACGGACGCTTCCTTCGCACTCCTAGCTCTTTCCTATTCCATCGTCGTCATAAGACCTATCTGTGTCGGTGCGACGTAAAGCAAATAGAAGAAAAAACGAAACTAAGACATATAAAATTTTATAACGCAACTGGATAAGTTGTAAGTGTATAGGAGAAAAAGAGCAAAGCAAAGTCACCTCCGTACAGGCCATGAAGGCCCGTGGTGGAGTGGAAGGTAAATTCTTCCACCATTGTTAACCTGGGCACGTGATGGGGTAGAGTGGTTAGGTTTTCGCCCGGCCGTCTTTGCCCCCAGGAATTAACCTGGTACGCATTTTCGGCGTAGGCTGAGTGAACCTCAGGGCCATAAGCACCTCCGAAATGGAAATCTCGTTTCTTAAATTTTACGACTTCCTGATGGGGATTCGAACCCACGTCCTTCCGGGCGAACCGAGCACGCCTTTACCGCCTCCCTATAGGAGAAAAAAGAGGAAATTAAATAAAAACTATTCCTAAGACAAGTATCGGTTCAGTACAGTAAGGAAATTAAGTCTTTAGGGAAGTAAATGGATATTGTTACTTGAGTAGTAGAATGACTAGCGAAAACAGAAGCGTGGAAGACAATATGAAAATAAACACAAGGAATTTATACCTTTTTTCAGAAATCATCGCTCACTTCAAACATAGATATACAGATTGGAATCATGTTTTGGAAGATTCTGCGCAGAGTGGTATTGTGTTGAAACGCAACATGGATACTAAGTACCTCAGAAAGATAATACAGATTTTCGAAATGTGGTGTGTTACCGAATAATTCTGAATGTGAAGTGAGTAGATAGAATCAAAATTGAGGAGATAACAGGAATGAATTGGTGATAGCAGGACGATTTGGTAAAAGAAAGGGAGATTGATACGACACTAAATGTAAAGATAGACCAAGGCATGGATATGACCAAGAGATTAGCGTAGATGTATGATGTTATGTAGAATGGAATAACTTAGCACGGGGTAGAGAGGCATCGAACCTGTCTATGGTCTGATGACCCAAAGAAACAACACCAACAATTTTAAAAATCTTGGATAGTACGCTGGATGTGGCAGAGATTAAACTCGTAAGATATACTGGAGATCACGAAAGCAGCTAGGCTCAGGTGGCATGGGATGTTCAAGTAGAGCGATGATGAGAAAATTGTTGTAGATTGTGCTACCAGGGAACACAATGGATTGCAAACATAAAGCAGGGCGTTGACAAGGAGCACAACACGCACACCAGTGACCCCATAGAAGCGGAGATAATAACGCTAAGGACGAAGAAGAAGCGACTGTGTGTTTGTTCAATGCGGTGTCAAATCCGGGAGGAACTTACTGTAGTCTCATTCTAGGGCATGACCGCACATTTGCCACTTCAAACAATGCTACTTCGCTGTATGATAACTAGAGATTGGGTAAAATGTGGTTGAACTTAAAAAAAAAACACTTTGTGTTTAATCGAAGAGCGTATACGGGATGGTCGGTAACAACGTGACCGGGCGCCTTGGCCGTGCGGTTAGGGGCGCGCAGCTGTGAGCTTGCATCCGGGACATAGTGGGTTCGAACAGCACTGTCGGCAGCCCGGAAGATGGTTTTCCGTGGTTTCCCATTTTCACGCCAGGCAAATGCTGGGGCTGTACCTTAATTAAGCCCACGGTCGCTTGCTTCCCACTCCCAGCCATTTCTTATCCCACCGTCGCCATAAGACCTATCTGTGTCGGTGCGACGTAAAACAAATTGTAATAAAAACCAACGTGGACCGGGTATATGGTAGTTAGAAGGTTGGCCAAACTGATACATAATTGGAAAATGTAATTCTATACATTGCGTGTTTTTAATTTATTAGCTGCTGAAATTAGCCAATCAGAACTCTTCGCGGGTGACAAAAATTGGGCTTTGCGAGGCGGTGTTGCTAATTCTGTACGTAACTTATGAACAGCTTGAGAGAGCCAATAGATGAAATAAACTTCTCCAAGGGAGGGATTTCAACACGGACCTCGGAGCTGATAAGTTCGCCCCATAGCAATTACGCGACGTTGACATCGGCTGAAACCCATAGTGTGTTTGTGTTTGATGCTGAAATCTCGGCATGGCTCTCAAGCAACTGATAAAATGACAACAGTACAAGATGTCGAATTATTTTTTCAAATTATTTATTAGTAAGACCCCTCCTAACGCTCATATACTCTGCTCACGTTGTTTCAGACCACTCTATATAGGCAGATATATCCCCCTAGCACTACAGCCCTGAAGGGCCTTGGCCTACCAAGCGACCGCTGCTCAGTCCGAAGGCCTGCAGTTTACGAGGTGTCATGTAGTCAGCACGAAGAATCCTCTCGGCCGTTTTTCTTGGCTTCCTAGACCAGGCCCGCTATCTCACCGTCAGATAACGTCCCAATTCTCATCACGTAGGCCGAATGGACCTCGAACCAGCCTTCAGATTCAAGTAAAAATATCTGACCTGGCCGGGAATCGAACCCAGGGCCTCGGGGTAAGAGACAGGCACGCTACACCTACACCAACGGGCTGGAGCTTGGCAGATAACATACCATCGATATACATCAAGATTTGAATTAGAATATGTGCTGTTTACCTTTGTACAACTGCAGAATATGTATCTTCAAAAACCCCCTCAGCAGCAATGCCATTTAGTGGAGATAAATATCAGCAGATCCGTAATCACTGAAAATTTCGTACATGAAGAAGTTCTAGGCTCTTCAGCACAGCTGAGCATAAGAAGAATTGATATGATTGTCTAAAAAGAAGAACATTGAAGGGCTTACATCCTCGACTCAGCTGTCAGATTTGAGAATGTTGACAGGGATCTATACAGGACGACCTGGGAGGAAAGGGCAATATTCTAGGATGTGATAGTGCTGGTTATTGTGATCAGAAAAGTTCATAAGAACATGGGAGCCAATAGGAGACGGTTGTCGAAATAGCCCTGCATTCCTTTGGCCACACGTCTTGTTTTATACTTTCAGTATGATGGAACCCCTCCTCATTATTGGCACCGGGTAAGGGAGAATATCAACACCACATTTCGTAATACGGTGGATTGGTCGTGGTAGTACCCACCTACCCAGGTCTACTGACCCCTGAATGTATTGTTCATGAAGTTCGGTGAAGAGTGAAGTCTACAGAAGGAAAGTTAATACACGAGACGAACTATTCGCTCACATAATGGATGCTTTTGCTGGCGTACCGGAACATCACAATGATCTTAGACGGGCAACAAGGCGTATTCTTCAGCGAGTTGACAAATGCGTTGAGGGCAATGGAGGGATCTTTGAGAACTTATTGTAAAATCATTGTTACTGGACCACAAAATGATACTATATGAAACAGAAAGGTTGTGTATTGTAATCTTGTTATTGCTGCTATGGAAAGAAAGAGAAACATACAAACAATTAAAACAATAAACTTAATTTTCCCAGGTTAACAATGTTTACATTCAAACAGGGCTATCTCGGCAACGGTCTCATATTGACCCTATGTTCATTAGCCCAGTACTATCACATTCTGGAATATTGCCCCTTTCTCCCGGGTCACTCTGTATAAGGACAAACTGTATACTCCTCTTCTGCCGTTACGACCTCTTTAGGATAAAGGGCAGCTTTGTCACAGTTTGGGTCTTATTATTTACCTTCCAGAATCTGTTCACCCGCTCTCTCCTTCTCTCACATTCTTCATCTGATATTTTCAGTATCCTCTTCTCTTGTCTCCCCCACTGGTGCTTCTTTATCTTGTTCCTGTACCATTCTATATCATTGAACTTTGGCATATTGGTTGGAGTATATTTATTTCTCTAGTTCTCTGTTCCTTTCATATTGGTTCCCATCTCTAGCTCTTCCGGAGTTCGACAACCCACTTAGTTTACGTCTTTCCTCTCGTCATATCCGTTGTCTCCCATACTCTTCTAGTCATTCTCACCATGTCTATTCTGATCACACGTCCAGAAAATCTTGCTCCTATATATTATGAGATCTTCCTTGTGTTTCGGTGCACTTCGTCCCTTCACATTCGTTCCGATTTTTCACCTCTTCGTTTTGGTCCCATTTGCTTCCTCAGGGTTTTTCTCTCTTATTACTCTTGGTCCTCTGTCCCATGCTCTCCTAGTGTCATCGTGTCCACCGCGTACAGTACAGACTCTTACAAACAGAACTATCACCTCGAAGATATACTTGTTGGCCTTCTCAATGGAAACAGCAGGTCCATTCCAAAATCCTTCATCAATACCTACAGAAAACTAGGCCTTGCGGTAAATATTATAAAATACATTTTTCTAATAAACATTAATAAACATTAAAGGCTTCATACATAACCCTAACCCCGTGGCACTGCAGCCCTGAAGGATCTTGCTCTACCAAGCGACCGCTGCTCAGCCCGAAGGCCTGCAGATTACGAGGGGTCGTGTGATCAACACGATGAATCTTCTCGGCCATTATTCTTGGCTCTCTAACCGGGGCCGCTATCTCGCCGTCAAATAGCTCCTCATTTCTAATCACGAAGGCTGAATGGACCTCGAACCAGCCCTCAGATCCAATTAAAAATCCCTGACTTGGCCGGGAATCTAACGCGGGGCCTCCGGGTAAGAGGAAGGCACAGTACCCCTACACCACGGGGCCAGCAAATGCTTCGTACATACGAGTATATTAAGAAATCATTTGTATCCTTCTTAACTTATAGCTAATATTGCAAATGTCCATGTCTCTTTCATAATTATAATTACCCTTTTGTTTATATCCATTGTTGATTTTATTCTACATGACTTGTTGTTTGTGTACATGGTGTTTGATTTGTATTGGATTTGATAATCTCTGTCGAGAGGCAGCATTCAAGGAAGTTACTGAAATTAAAATTAAATCGCATCTTAGTCTAGTAAAGCCAGTCAGTGTTATGTTAATGAATAAAGCGTCGCCATATTCATTGTTGGCAACCTTCTCTGTGGCATTTTCTAATTCTAAAGATTCTTGATATGGAATTCTTAAAAGTACTAAATGTAACTAATAGTCTTACAAGTGTAGTTTTGCTTTTCTTACCTTCTACGATCAAAACCACTGTCTGTTAAGTGACATGTTTATAAGCGTCAAAATATAAGTTTAACGGAACACAGCAGCAATTTTCCTTTCCAATTTCACATGCTTAAGACTGTCTATGGTTTAGTTAAAAGTGTTTGCAGTGTAAAAACTAGATTTTCACTTGATACATTATTTATAAATTGAATTGTGTTAAATTTTAATTCCTACAGTCTTTATGTATTTCAGCAATGTGATTCTATTGGCCCTGCACTCATTCCAGAGATTCATTACATTTTTTCAGTTGTTACCTTTTTTGTGCGTTATATTTTCCCCTGTTGACAGAAGTAATTTTAATACTACCAGGCGTTTGAATTTGTTTCAAAATATCCATTGTCTTGCAAATGTTTGGATGTGGGGAGTAAAATTTACTGGTTTTCAAAGAATGGAATGATTCTGATCCATTTCTCATGCGTCGACCATTAGACGGTTCCGACGCCCAGAGAGACGGAGGGAAGCGTGCATCACCGGCTATATATGTGTTCGAAACGAAATCTGCAAATACCATCATCAGTAGCGGTGATCGGTATTAATTCAATGAAACCGTCACTTACTTTTGAAAGTGGTTTGAAAGAAAGCCCAAAGAGGCATTTCAACTAAATTCGGAGCTCATGATCGTTATCTGAGTATGATTTAAGTAGCGTCCTTTCCTTATGAATTTTTCGATAGAATATTTGCACGACATGGAATGCGCAACAGAAACTTGCCAATGTGAAAAGGAAGCCAATGCAGCAGCATGCGTAGCTCTTTCAAAATCTACGTAGAAACACTGAATGAGTATCTCTTGTCTCGTAAGAAACAAGGATTCAGTCTTCAGTTCTATCCACTTGTACACATTCAGAGTGTAAAGTAAGAATTCATACACTATACACATCTCTTGTAACAGATATTTAATGAAAAGTATTCTTTCACTGCCGAGCATGAAGTACATCCAGGTGTAACTGTGACAATATCTTGTACTTTTATAACTAAATAAAATGACATGAATTTCTTACTTTTCATATAGTAGGTAACAACAATACTAAAATTTTTACATCATTGTTTTGTACGCACCAACCTTGGGTCCACTATGACCTGAAGTCTTCTTGGAATGGAACCTGCAAGTTTCACTGTCTTTCCTTGATCAACCCGAGAGCATTCGTCTTTCGAATTTATAATAAGGTATCGCCTTGATGAACATCCACCTTTTTTGGAACATGCCTCTTCAAAAATGCCCGAAGATTTTTAGATGGGTTAACGTCTGGTGATTGTGAAGGTGTTAGCAGGTGCTCATGACAATTGTGCAGAAGGCATAAGTTACCTTTGTTATACGGGCTGTATGCTTTGAGTCATTGTCCTGCTGAAAATGAGTGAGTCTTGGATACCTAATTTTGTAACGTTGCTCTGCAAATTCTCGCCGAGTATTCTCACATACCCTCTGTCATCTAAGTTACTCTCAAGAATAATCAGTTTCCCCAGACCAGCGTAGCTCACACATCCATACACCATCCCATCCTTCTCCACGTATGAATGTTTGCACCACGTTCTGAAGAGACAAGATTTTCCTTTGACTTACATCACACATATCCTCGCCCTTCTGACCCAAAGATGTTGAAATTGATTTCTTCAGAAAATACAACCTTCTTCCTGAATTTCAATGGTCTGTTGAGATACGATCGCGCAAATTCTAGTATTTTCACTCCGTTGTGCTCGCTAATGAATTGCTTCATCCTTGCTCCTCGTGCATTATAGCCAGTTTTATGAACGTAATATTTTACTGTCTCCGGTGTCACTTTCTTGCCCGTTGATGTCGCAATGTCTTCAGCCAGTGCTTGAGCACTAATTCACGAGTTCTTGCGCACTTGTTGCACTACAAACCGTGATTTCCTGTCTATTAAACTCTACCTAGTCCAGATCTCGGCTTATCTGTAACGTATTTCATCCTTTTGAACTAACTAATTGGACAATCACATGATAACTACCCCGTTCTGACCACAAAGAAACAATTCTGTCTTTAATACCAGTGGTCAGCTTACCCGGTCGGTGTTCTATTGCATTCTACTCCCGCTTGAAAACACTAACGTATTCCGTAAATGTGTGCTGGTCTAGTTGAAAGGTGTTAAAGGTGACTTACAGTATTATGTACTATACTTGATTGCAATGAGACTGTGTAACAAAGGATTTTTCTGGCGCTATTATTACTATTGTTTTTGTTCTTTTTACAAGTTGCTTTACGTTGCACCGATACAGATAGGTCTTATGACGACGATGGCATAGAAAAGGGCTAGGAGTGGGAAGGAAGCAGCCTTGGCCTTAATGTGAAAATAGGGTGTGAAAATAGGGAAACCTCGGCAAACCATCTTCAGGGCTACGGATAGAAGGGTTCGAACACACTGTCCCTCGAATACTGGCCGCACTTAAGTGACTGCAACTATCGAGTTTGGTACCATTGTTGTTACAAAGGAACGTTTGTACGTACATATCGTAATTATGTCTCAATTTAACACACCAAGCACTGGCGTACACATAACACAAAAGTGGTTCGTTTATGTTTCGAAAACTGTGTTTACGAATTCTTATTCTACCCGATGTATGTGGAGTAAGATTTGGAAGGTACAAAGACAGTTCACCATTGGTATATTAAATTTTTTGAAATGATCCTCAATCGTGTATACCTGGACAAAGAAACGCGGAGAGTTAAGAACATGTTTCGTCACTGAATGCGGTTCTTTGATTACACGACGTGGTAAAATATTCTTGGGATGTAAATAACGCAATCTGTTTCGGTATTGAAAAAAAATAAATGCTCACATTGTCGCTTTGACAACCGAGTAGTTGGTTGCAATTCTTATACTGTAAGCTCTTTGTTACGAGTTGGAAAATGAATCCTTCTAACTGCATACATTGATTTCCTTAGAAGTCTAAGGTCGAAGTGTTTCATATCGGATCCTGTTCTTGTACAGTTTTCATGATCATTTTCTTGGGCCTAGCATGTTGATCATCGTCAGCCTTACTCTTTACTTCAGTCTTAACGCTCTCTAAAACAAGATTCTCGTTATTTAAAGGTGGATCAAAATGCGGAACAATGTTAAATTCTTTCACTTCTCTTATAAGTTAATTTAAATTTACAGAAGCCTTAAACAACTTGTTTGTATAATAAGAACGTTTGTCACCACATTTTTAACTGATTAAAACAAACGAAAACCGAGATCGATAGCTGCAGTCGCTTAAGTGCCGCCAGTATCCAGTATTCGGGAGACAGTGGGTTCGAACCCCACTGTCGGCAGCCCTGAAGACGGTTTTCCGTGGTTTCCCATTTTCACACCAGGAAAATGCTGGGGCTGTACCTTAATTAATGCCACGGCTGCTTCATTCCCACTCCTAGCCCTTTCCTGTCCCATCGTCGCCATAAGACCTATTTGTGTTGGTGCGACGTAAAGCAAATTGAAAAAAACAAACGAAAGCCCATGGCGCTACAAACCTGATGGACGTTGGCCTGCCAAGCGACCGCTGCACAGTCCAGAGACCTGCAGATTACGAGGTGACGCACCGTCTTACAACGAATCCTCTCGGCCGTTTTTACTAGTTTTTTAGATCGAGTTCACTACCTCACCTCCAGACAGCTTCTCAATTGCAATCACGTAGGCTGAGTGGACCTCGAACCAGTGCTCAGGTTCCTGGTCGGGAATTCAACCCGGGGCCTCCAGTTGAAAGGTAGACACGCTACACCCAGACCACGGGGCCGTTTTTTAACAATCTTCCAACATTTATAGTCTTAATAACTACGCGAATATTTCGTCCTTTTTTGCGTCTGTTATTCTCTCTATTTTCAAATCCATGTTAAATGTAGCAAGGACGCCAAGGCTGAATCTGTATTTCTAACCAACTGACTATGCTTTGTTTACGTGGCATATAACGTCTGTAAAACAACTGAAACAAATTTAGCATAAAGATTGATAAAGGATGGAATCATCTCTAGGGGCTATTTGGCCCTTAGATTGGAAATTCTTACATGGCCAACCCTTAAAATAATGTCTGCAGTTCTCGCAAACGGATGCAGCATTCCTTTCGCAAACGTACAGTAATTTAATTCTCTGCATTTTTTAACCGTTCGGAACGGTTCTTTCCCGTTGTTTCTATGTGTTTTTTTTTAGTATTGGCTTTACGTCGCGCCGACACAGATAGGTCTTATGGTGCCGACGGGATAGGAAGGGGCTAGAAGTGGGAAGGAAGCGTACGTGGCCTTAATTAAGGTACATCCCCAGTATTTGCCTGGTGTGAAAATGGGAAACCACAGCAATCATTCTCACTTCTTTCATATCTGTTGCTTCCAGTTCATAAGTAAGATACCCTAAGTCCACCCAGATTTCACTCACGAACAGTAAAATCAGCCTGGAACTAGAGCGATGTGAATACAGTTCTCCAGCGTTCGTTCTTCCCTCGGACTCAACAAGGGATCGAACCAACCTCTACCGCTTCAAGGGCCGTGTCCTGGAGCATGAGACTTGGGGCAGGGGATACAACTGGGGAGGAGGACCGATACTTCGCCCAGGTGGCCTCACCTGCTATGCTGAACAGACGCCTTGTGTGGGGTTGAGAAGATTGGAAGGGATAGACAAGGAAGAGGAAAGGAAGCGGCCGTGGCCTTTAGTTAGGTATTTGCCTGGAGGATAAGTGGAAAACCACAGAAAACTACCTCGAGGATGACTGAAGTGGGAATTGAACCCCCCTTTAATCATTTGATCTCCAGAGGCTGAGTGGGCCCCGTTGCAGCCTTCGTAGCACTTATTAAAATTCGTGACAGAGCCAGGAATCGACACCGGGCCTCCGGGGGTGGCAGCTAACCATAGTAACCACTACACCACAGGGGCGGACACTCATTTTCGTGCTTGACGGAACTATTTGCATGCCTGCCGGACTGAGCGGCCAAGTTTGGGGGTTCCATCCTGGCTGGCTCAGTCTGGTGGTATTTGAAGGTGCTCCAATACGTCAGCCTCGTGTCTGCAAAACCTAGAGTTTACAGTGCACTTTGTCTTCTGGTATGGGCTAGAAAAAACTTTTTACTTTCATTATCCCGTCCGTCTCCTCCTTGGGTTTGACATTATGGACGTCATTGAGGTATGAGCTATGCTAGTAATGCAATTCCTTATGCAGCCAGTTCCTCTTACGAATGGTGTGAAAATGTCACTCAGAGTTGGTTGGTGTGTACGTTTCAGTGGGCTTGGCAGACTGATATGTAATAGGAACTTCTGTCTTGGCGTGGAAAGCAACGGGAATCTACCTCACTCTTTATTTCTCTAGAATGCCTCTTGGCCGTCTATGACACCCGTCGGTGAAGATATTGAGAATGAAACATGTTTTCGGTCTGAATACCCAACATACACAGAAAGAAATCCTGCGCACAAAGTTCTTGCACCTCGGCGTCTCCGAAAAGCGTGAAAGTACCGGTAGTTAGTAGGTCGTAAAACCAATAATAATAATAATAATAATAATAATAATAATAATAATAATAATAATAATAATAATAATAATAATAATTTTCATACTTGTTGCAGCTATTCTCATATCTATCGCGCTGACTGGTTCAGATGGTAAAGGCTCTGGATTTATTATAATTTTCAAGCTCCAAATCATCACAGTCTGCCATTAAAGCAAGGCCGGTGGCATAGGTCAAACTACTTACTACATTTCCAGCCCAACTCAATCCCTCGCTTTCATTTTATACCTTTTATGAAATGATCCATGTAAATTAAGACCAATAATTATAGTCTTACTAAGAATCCTCCGTGGCTCAGGCGGCAGCCCGCAGGCCTCTTACCGCTGGATACCGTGGTTCAAATCTCGGTCACTCCATGTGAGATTTGTGCTGGACGAAGCGGAGGCGGGACAGGTTTTTTCCGGGTGCTCCGGTTCTTCCCTCTCATCTTTCATTCCAGCAACTCTCTCCTATCATTTCATTTCATCTGTCAGTCATTAATCATTGCCCCAGAGGAGTGCGAGATGCCTCAGCAGCCGGCACAATTCATATCCTCGCCGCAAGTTGGTGGCTTCATTCATCCCATCCCTGACCCGGTCATTGACTGGAAAACAGATTGTAGGTTTTCTTTATAGTCTTACTAATAAACGGTGCGTAACTTTTATACAAGGTTTATGCCCCGTTTATGTGAATATGTTAGTAATAAACCGTGTAGGCTATAAGCCTCTTGTGTATACATCTGTAAGTTACTAGGGTTTCATAAATGGCAACATACAATGTAAGTTCAATTTTCCACGTAGTTCACAAGAGAATGTAAACATTTCCCGGAACGGTCAACCAAGTTTTCGTGGACTATATGGAAGATGTTGCTATACCTCGCATTCGAATCGTTGCAGCAGTTCTGATGTTTGGCGGGCCGTGTGAGGTGTTGCCTGTTGAGGTGTCCAGACTTAGCGCCATGCGATTATCATGTGTTCGATAAGCTGAAAAACGATCTCGGTGGACGACGGTTCCGAAATGATGAGGAGGTGAAAGCAGCTGTTTCCAGGTGGTTACACAGCCCTGGAGGTGATTTCTACGCATCCGGAATCGATAAGTTGGTTGACCGATCCGAGAAATATTTACAGTCACTTGGGGACTATGTTGGAAAATTAACTTACATTGTATGTTGTCATAGCCGTGTTGTCTATCTGTAGGTGGTTTCATAAATGGCCATAAATGGGCAGTGTAATTTACTTTACTATTAGCCCTCGTATACACTGAATTGCTTATACTCTTGTATAAGCGCTGTATAGCAGCGAGTGACGAAAAAGAAACAACAAGATATCAGTTTATTTCAGTGGTATTTACTGTCTGTAGTGTCAACGGCCGTAGCCGTGTTGAAGCACCGGATCCCATGAGATCTCCGAAGGTAAGCAACATTGGGCGTGGTCAAGGTTTGGTTGGGTTGCCACGAGTTGTTGGTGGGGGGTAAGGGAATGGAGGAGCGGAAAGGAACTGGTCACCCTGCGGAGGTTCGGACCTGCCTTCGGGCAGAGTACACCCTTACCTTGACTCTCTGTATTAATTTAATCGTGTTAAAATACCCGACTTATCGTTTAAGTAGACATCGAAAGAATGGAAAATAACGTTGATGATCTCCACGTTGTTTGTAACACAGAAGGCTTAGGACATTTAGATGTTATGGAGGCTGGACATGTTCGTAAAATAAAACACTTTAAGAGGTGGAGTGATCCATTTCTCCTAGATGACGAACGTTTTAAAATGAAATATAAATTTACGAGTCCGCCTCTGTGGTGTAGTGGTTAGTGTGATTAGCTGCCACCCCAGGAGGCCCGGGTTCGATTCCCGTCTCTGCCACGAAATTTGAAAAGTGGTACGAGGGCTGGAACGGGGTCCACTCAGCCTTGGGAGCTCAACTGAGTAGAGGCGCGTTCAATTCCCACCTCATCCATATTGGAAGTGGTTTTCTGTGGTTTACCACTCCTCCTCCAAACAAATGCTGGGATTGTACCTAACTTAGGCCACGGACTATTCCTTCCCTCTTCCTTGTCTATTCCTTCCAATCTTCCCATCCCCACCAAGGCCCCTGTTCATCATAGCAGGTGACACGGCCTGGGCGAGGTACTGGTCATCCTCCCCAGTTGTATCCCCATACCCAATGTCTCACGCTCCAGGATACTGCTACTGAGGCGGTAGAGGTGGGATCCCTCGCTGAGTGTGAGGGAAAGACCAACCTTGGAGGGTAAGCAGACTAAGAAAGAAAGAAAATTTACGGATCGGTATGCTCGAATAGTCATTCCCACAGACAGAGATGACTGAATGAAAGATCCGAGAGGTGGCTCTATATTTTGCGCACTTCATGTTCTCACAGCACTACGGACATGAGCGCGGAATGAGGTTAGTAATTATTAACAGTGATATAATTATTACTAGTGAGAATAAGATACCGCGGAAATAGGTGCGTTACTGTTCTGTTCTTGTTTATTCGAGCATTATAAAAGTTATATTCTATTCTATTCGTGCTACTACGCGGTTTATTGAAAGGGTTTGCTATTAGATAACCAGCAAAAGCGACCATAAAGGCGGTAAAATGAAATGTCGTATGGCTTTTAGTGCCGGGATATCCCAGAACGGGTTCGGCTCGCCAGGTGCAGGTCTATCTATTTGACGCCTGTAGGCGATCTGCGCGTCGTGATGAGGATGAAATGATGATGAAGATAACACTTACACTCAGCCCCCGGACCATTGGAATTTACCAATTAAGGTTAAAATCCCCGACCCGCCCGGGAATTGAACCCGGGGCCCTCTGAACCGAAGGCCAGTGCGCTGACCGTTCAGCCAACGAGTCGGACATAAAGGCGGTGAACGTGAAGAATACGCCATTGAACTGCAAGAAGTGATTCCTACGGCTTGCAACGAGTGTAGAAGTGCAGTATAATAATACAGTGCGTATACCATGTTTATTAGTAGGAAAAATATGCAATGCTTATGCGTTATTTATGGAAGGTATTTATAATAGTCATAATGCAACTGTAAGAGTGGATGGTGAATGCTCAGAATTTTTCAATGTGACAAATGGAGTCAGGCAAGGTTGCATATTGTCATCCCAAGTCTACAACATCTAGGCAGGCTATGTAATGAGAAGAACACTGGTTGTCTGGAATATTGGAATTTCAATCGTTGGCAGGAGAATCAACAATTTACGCTTCGCTGATGATTCTACACTCATTGCAGGAAGTGGACAAGAACTTGATGAATTGCTCTCTAGAGTGAAAATCATTAGTTCGGATTTTGGTCTAGAAATCAACATGGAAAACACTAAACTAATGGTTATCAACCGACAAAGTCAAATCCCAATCCAAATGACAGGATGCCTGAAAGATCTGGAGTTGGTGAAAGATTGTGTATATTTGGGCTCCATAATCAGTAACACGGGTAACTGTGATAAAGAAATAAACCGACGGATTATCCTAGGTCGTACCGCAGTGGTTAAACTTACAAAGATCTTGCAGAACCGGGCATTATCCAAAACAGTGAAAATGCGATTCGTGGAATCAGTGGTGTTTTCTGTTTTCCTGTACGGTTGTGAGACCTGGACTGTGAAGGCTAGTGACAAGAACCGAATAGATGCCTTTGGGATGTGGTGTTGGTGGGGAATGATCCGTATACCATGGACAGAAAGAAGAACAAATGCCTCCATTATGCATCACAAAACGTTTATCTTCCCGCGTCAGTGAAAGTTACCTCCAGTTCCTGGGACACATTTTGAGGAGAGGAGACAATTTAGAGAAGACCACTCTGTAAGGCAAAATTGAAGGCATCAGAGCAAGAGGCAGAACAACAAGTAGATGGTTAGCAAAGAAGATCATCGATCTACCTCTTAAGAAGAGTTGAAGACCGCTCAGGATGGAAAAATCTCGTTAAGGATGCAGTTAATAATGACGTGAAGAAATGAGGTCACGGAGCTCAGAAATGAGTAAACCGACTGATGATGATGATGATGATGATGATGCGAGGTTTATTTAATGTATAACTATACACGTGTTAAATAATTGTATAAGGATTTTTTTATTAGTAAGACTTTTAAAATATTACTCTCTTGTCTAACATCTGGAGCTAATTAAAAGCAAGAGCTCATTCCGCTCTCGATTCTTACTGTGGCATGATTACCAACATACATGTTTTTGATTGCCTGTAATAAGCTACCCCTGATTCCATAAACGATAATTGTGGCCAGCGTATCGTTACGCCTCGATGTACCGTTATGCGACAATATTCAGGGGATAAATACTGACCCGCAACACATGCATCACTTAGATCGTTAATTCGTTGATAGAGTTCATGCAGTACTGAACCTTAGATGACAAAACCTTTCTGCTCAGAGTTCTAAGGCTCAAAGCACAACGACGATATATTCTTTGAGTGCTCCGTGAAATGCCCTTTCTAGATCTGCGGAGTATAAAGCATAATTCGGTCTCATTTCGATAGATGCAGTCGCTTAATGGCGGCCAGTATCCAGTATTCGGGAGATAGTGGGTTCGAACCCTACTGTCGGCAGCCCTGAAGATGGTTTTCCGTGGTTTCCCATTTTCACACCAGAAAAATACTGGGGCTATACCATAATAACGGACACAGCCACTTCCTTACAACTCCAGACCCTTTCCTGTCCCGTCGTCGCCATAAGACCTGTCTGTATAGTTGTGACGTAAATAATTTGTAATTTGTCTCTTTCGTAGCATTTTTCAATCATTTGACGGATTTTGAATGTCTGCTTCTGATAGCCTACCTGTGGTCTAAAAACTGCACCGCTTTTCATCCAATTTAGTCCGCTAAAATTAATAATTTTACATAGCCTATTTACTGTTCATGTGATGAGGATTTTCAACTTTCTGAAAGGTTTGTAGAGCTGGTTTCGATTTCATACTGCACAGCATGACAGATGCGTAATTTTTCGCTCACTCTTTACGCTAGCTAGTAAATTGCAAGTGTACACAATATTGTGTGTGTGTGGGATGCTGGCTGTCGTACGTTTCTAGTAACATCCCACGCCTGCGCGCCTGTTCCAGTTATTGACCACGCCTCAGTCTGCAGCCAGCTCGAGAGTAACAGAATCGAACTCTGTTTACACTAGCGCAATGTACAGTAGAGTGAAATATTGCCCAGCATCATCATATATTCATGGAGCAAGCACAATCGAGAAAACTGTATCGCATTGCACCATCTCGTTCATAGTCATCTTCAATAAAGATAACATTTTTACGAAGAAAATCGTGGTAAAACTTGAAATTAAATCTTTGAATGCATGATAGTAAATGAAATATTTGCATTTACAACATAAAACAAGCAACATAATGAGAGACACAGAATTTTTTACAATTTGATTTACGTCGCACCGACACAGATAGGTCTTATGGCGACGATGGGATAGGAAAAGCCTAGGAGTTGGAAGGAAGCGGTCGTGGCCTTAATTAAAGTGTAAAGTAAACTCGTGTCCTCATCCCGAGGTGGTGCAGCTCTTTTCAGGCACACCCCCATTGGAGGTGAGCTGCATGTACCATTTCAACCACATACCAGCCCTCCTGCCATTCTTAAATTTCTGGCAGTACCGGGAATCGAACCCGGGCCCACGAGGACGGCAGCTAATAACACTAACCGTTACGCTACGGAGGCGGAATTAAAGTGTGAAAATGGGAAACCATGAAACACTATCTTCAGGGCTGCCGACAGTGGGGTCCGAACCCAGTATGTACCGAATGCAAGCTCACAGCTGCCGTTTATTAACTATCTGGAAAAGAAAACGCAGAGTAACAGAAATATACCTGAAAAAGAAACTAATTAATTTAATTCATAATTAATTATAATTAATAATTAGGGATGCCTGGCCGAGGCGGTAAAGGCGTGCTCGGTTCACACGGAAGGACGTGGGTTCTATTCCCCATCAGGAAGTCGTACAATTTAAGAAACGAGATTTCCACTTCTGGAGGTGGACATGGCCCTGAGGTTCACTCAGCCTACACCAAAAATGAGTACCAGGTTAATTCCTGGGAGCAAAGGCGTCCGGGCGTAGAGCTGACCACTCTACCACATCAGTGACGATGTTACCCCTCCAGGTACGGAGATTATTTTGCTATATAATTAATCATTATAATTTTAAATTTATATTTAATTGATAATTAATTTTAATTTAATTCATATGTTTATTTTTTCATGTAATCCTGATAAAATATATCTTCTTTTCGGGATAGGTTATAATGAATCAAAATGAGAGCGATGTAAATACAGTTCTCCAGGGTTGGTTCTTCCCCCGGACTCAGCAAGGGATCCAGCCTCTACCAGCTCAAGGGCAGTGTCCTGAGCATGAGACTTGGGGTAGGGGGATACCAAAGGGGAGGAGGACCAATACTTCGCCCAGGTGGCTTCGCCTGCTAAGCTGAGCAGGGGCGTTGTGGGGGGGATGGGAAGATCGAAAGGGATAGACAAGGAAGAGGGAAGGAAGTGGCCGTGGCCTTAAGTTGGGTACCATCCCGGCATTTTCCTGGAGGAGAAGTGGGATACCATGAGAAATCACTTCGAGGATGGCTGAGGAAGGAATCGAACCCCCCCTACTCAGTTGACCCCCCGAGGCTGAGTGGACCTCGTTCCAGCCCTCGTACCACTTTTCAAATTTCGTTGGAGAGACGGGAATCGAATCCGGTGGCAGCTAATCACACTAACCACTACACCACAGAGGCGGACGCTAATTTTTATCATTACATCATGTATGTATAATTATCAACAAGTAAACGACCAAATGCATAAAGTTTTCCCGACAATGTATGCCTGTCGTGATTTGCGAGTCACCACTACCACCACCATCCCTCATACCTGACGGTGAAATCGGGTAAGGTACCCGGAACTGCTTTGCACGTGGTCGTTTTGACCTGCAATATGTACAGTATGCAATATATATGAAAGAATATGACCGGTGTTGAAAAAAAAATGATAAGCGGTGAACGGGACCCGTCGCCATCTCGTGCTCGTGATCGCAACGCACCGGTGCATATACGACGCGAAATCGTCTCTTGCGATTTTCTCGGGAACGCCTAAGCAGTACGCATTACTACTTGCACATTATGTTGTCCTAATGGTCTACTAAAAGTGTACAAAGTTTGAAGATAATCCGCGATCCGAACGTTGTGGCCTCCCCTTGTTAAAAAGGTGTCGTGCGCTACACTGTGCTCTGGTTCTCTGCAAGTACTTTAAGAAGACTACCGCTACTACCGCTCCGCTCCCAGCTCTACTTTGTTGCTATCACTGTTATTATAAATGCATTTGCAAGGGTGTAATATATAGACATATTAAATCTACATTATTCCACCTGGATCTACTGAAAACTGAATTTCAGCAGATCAGTCATCGCCATTGCGTACCAAACAATGTGGCAATCTTAATACGGCTGCAGCAATTAAATGACATACGTAAGAAGACATATGCATGTGTGAAATTAGTAGTGAAATCTAAACTGTAATTCCACCCAAGATCATCGTTACAACAGTGCTCACACTAACGCATTTGAATTTCGGAGGACTACCGGAGGTCTCCGGAGAAAGAGCGAAAACAACTGCTCCGCTCCGCTCCTACCGATCCCAGCACTATTTAGAACTCTTACAACTACAGGACGCGTACTGTGCGCCAACTCACTCCATTCTTAGAGTGTATTCTGCCGGGATGAGTAGCTCAGACGATTGAGGTGCTGGCCTTCTGACCCCAACTTGGCAGGTTCGATCAGTCCGGTGGTATTTGAAAATGGTCAAATACGTCAGCCTCGTGTTAGTAGATCTACTAGCACGTAAGAGAACTCCTTAGGGACAAATATAGGCACCTTGGCGTGCCCTAAAACCATAAAAGTAGTTAGTGGGACATAATATTATGATAATAATATTTTATTCTCATGATAACTAGCATCACATGAACATAAAAAAGTTCTTATTTACTTTTAGTATTGGCTTTACGTCGCTCTGACACGGATAGGTCTTATGGCGACGATGGGATAAGAAAACAGAGGTAGAAAGGAAGCTGCCGTGGCCTCAATTAAGGTACAGCCCTGCATTTCCTGGAGTGGAAATGGGAAACCACGGAGAACCATCTGCTGGGCTGAAGGCAGTGGGGTTAATAATAATGTTATTTGCTTTACGTCCCACTAACTACTTTTATGGTTTTAGGAGACGGTAGGTGCCGGAATTTAGTCCCACAGGAGTTCTTTTACGTGCCAGTAAATCTACCGACACGAGGCTGACGTAATTGAGCACCTTCAAATACCACCGGACTGAGTCAGGGTCGAACCTGCCAAATTTGGGTCAGAAGGCCTGTGCCTCAACCGTCTGAGCCACTCAGTCTGGCACAGTGCGGTTCGAACCCGCTATCTCCCGATTGCAAGCTCACATCTGCGCGCCCCTCATCGCACGGCTAACCCGCTCGGTAACATGAAAAGTATCCAACTTTCAAAGTCTATGGAATTTGAAATATTGTACTCCTCCGAGGACCAGTATAGGACGGGATTATATTCCTACCATTATTACAGTTGATACGTTCCTGAATTCCCTTTTGAGTAAATTAGTCCGTCTGCGAGTTATGCAGGCTTTAAAATTGCCCATTTGCCGTTCAGATTTATCATGTAGGGTCGTAGATTCATCTCAAGCTGCTGTTTAATGAATTAGCTTGTTAGGTTCTAAGGTCTGACAGGGTACGATGGATGGCTGTGTACATTCATTAGCAATAGTAATTCCCCTGATAAAGAGAATGGCTAATTAAATGCTGTAAATAGTACAGAGTACGCGTAATGGTCGAAGTGGGCGTGGCACTCACCAGTTACATCTATAAAGTAACTCTCTTTAAAAATAAAATAAAATAAACTGTACATGGCAAACACTAGCGAGTCCCTTTGACGTCACCCATGTAATGCCTAATGGAAAAGTACACGGGGGACAGTGAAATGTACTTTAATCAAAGGGTAATTTACGGCAAGTTGGCGCAGACTGGGGAATTGTTTTAAAACTATTGTGTGTTCACTTGTGCGCAGGATAAATACTGTCCTCTAACTCTCAAATGTGTACATTTATTGAAATTAATTACGTTTGAAATGTAATTTTTTAAGAGAATGCTACAGGCAAATGTGATTAAAAATTTAGCGGCAGAGATGTTCCCTGAAAAAGTGAAGGGGATGTTCGTGAGTGCGTTCCCTTCGACCAGCTATTCCAAAACTGTGTTTAGTGAAACATCTTCTAGTGCTCCGACGATGGTGGTGGTGGTGACTATTGTCTTGAGAGAAAGTACAACTCTCTTAAAACTAATCAGGGAAAAGAGTGGAAGAGGTCCGTTATCTCGATAAATCTACAAACGTAAGAGAAGGACCAAGAACGGCGTGAAAATGGGAAACCACGGAAAACCACCTTCAGGGCTGCCGACAGTGGGGTTCGAACCCACTATCTCCCGGACGTAAGCTCACAGCTGTGCGCCCCTAACCGCACGGCCAACTTGCCCGGTAATCTGCAGTTTTAGCTAGCCTTCAGGCAAGCAACTCAATGTTGATAAACATCCTACGGATATGAGCTACGAATTTTAGGTATGATAACGTATTATTTATTTATTCCTAGAAATCAGAATCATTTTCCTAGTCATCGTTATCCGGTCGATTAGATTAGGCGTTTTGCTTTTTCTACCACTACGAGCGCTAATATTAGTCAATGCAGAGTTTCACTTATTCTCTTATAACTACATTCAGTGTGGACACTTTTCGAAAAATCCAAAACACGACGAAGGGTATTGAACTAAGGAACACATTGCAGAAAGAAATGTATAAAGTAAGTTAATTTGGCTAGGATTTGAATAAAAAAGTATACGAGTAAAAAACAAGTGATTTTGGGCTGCTTTTCATGAACTGAATTTAGGCCGAAAGTGATTTTCGAATGTTTTTACTTTGTTAGAGCTAACGAAGACTCACAATTTGAAACTTGTTCGGGACCTTTAACACTCAACGTTCGCCATTATTGAGGAAACTGCTTAATTTAACGTTTTTCGTAGTATGAGGACCCTTACTTTGTCTGCTAAGGCATGTTTCCAACATTAAAGTGGGACACTCGTGGACTCGCAGGTGTCCGGACATTTGCTGTCACTGAGATTATGTTTGTACCCGGGTTGAATAGGTCGAACCGAACTCGATAGCTGCAGTCGCTTAAGTGCGGCCAGTATCCAGTAATCGGGAGATAGTGAGTTCGAGTCCCACTGTCGGCAGCCTTGAAGATGGTTTTCCGTGGTTTCCCATTTTTACACCAGGCAAATGCCGGGGCTGTAGGTTGTGTCAGCTGAGCTGCGAGAAGTATCTGTCTCCAAACTGCGGTCATTATTCTAGTCGACCATAATATTATGCGTACTTGAGTTTGTAGGTTGTTTATGAAATAAGCAACAGGCTCACAAAAATTCAATATCATCATCATTTTCCCTGTTTCATTTCACGTTAGTTCATATACGTTTGGAATGTATTATTTATTTATTTATTAATTTATTTATTTATTTATTTATTTGTCTTTTTTCAAGTGGTGAAGTTAGGGCGCATGGCCCTCTCTAACACTTAATCACACTTAAAATAATCTTCCGCAGCTATATTAAGTTATAATTTAGTAGAATTACATTATGCTAACAGACACACTCATTTTTATAAAGGAATTAAAAATTATACTGTTATATTATATAATAATATTGCTCGAACACGCACGTACACACACAAAATAAATGCACATATTACACAACTATCAGCTAAGTCTACAGTCTATCGCCATTCACACACTCAGCTGTACAGTGCACACGTCAGCCGGTTGTTTTCAACAGGTAATCTCGGCAAGATCTCTTGAATTTAGTTAATGAATCACTGTCCTTGACACTGGCTGCTAAGGAATTCCAAACTCTGGAACCAGCCACAGTAAAATAATTGTTATAAGCAGATGAATGGTGAAGAGGAATTGCAAGAGTAGATCCAGCGCGAGTATTGCAGTTATGAAATGAGGAGAGAAAGCCAAATTGAGAGGAAATGTACTGAGGCGAGTTGCTATGGAGGAGTCTGTGTATTAATACAAGTATGTTATATTTACGTTTTTGTCAACTTTTAGCCGGTGAAATTCTTGATACTAAGGAGTTAAAAATAAATCTGAGGCAACAGTTGAAGGCTTGCTGTAGTTTCATCATTTGTTCGTTATATTTTACATTTTATTATCTTTTATCGCAGGTGGAACGCAAAACGTGCCCGTTTTTAACCCTTTTTCAATGATGCGTCAACCTCAAGACATTGTTTCTCCAAATAATAGGCGGGAGAGAAAAATGTTATTCTCGAAGCGAGTGAGCAGGAGCCCAGGCAGGTTAGCATGGATACCTCTAGATTAAGCTAATGAGGCCCACCCCCCGCTGACCGCAAATCTCCTGTGACTGCTGGGGAATTTCTTTGAGTGAGCGCACGTATATCTCATTGACGGCAAATATCCGGCAACCGACTCGCAAGCCCAACATCGTCGGGGTCAGAAGGTAATACGATTTGATCAAGAGAGGTCGGATAGGGTAGATGAAAGCATTTTATCTACTATTGGCTTTACATCGCACCAACACAGACAAATCTTATGGTAACCATGGGATAGATCAGGGCTAGGACTCGAAAGAAAGCCACCATGGCCTCAATTTAGCTATACATAGAACAGTATATACAGGTATTTTCATGATTTTTCTTTTTTGTTAGTGGTTTAACGTCGCACAAACACAGTGAAGGTTTCGACAATGTAAGTATGGGAAGAAAGCGGCCGTGGCGCTAGTAAAGGTACGACCGAGCTCGATAGCTGCAGTCGCTTAAGTGCGGCCAGTATCCAGTATTAGGGAGATAGTAGGTTAGAACCCCACTGTCGGCAGCCCTGAAAATGGTTTTCCGTGGTTTCCCATTTTCACACCAGGCAAATGCTGGGGCTGTACCTTAATTAAGGCCACTGCCGCTTCCTTCCCACTCCTATCCCTTTCCTGTCCCATCGTCGCCGTAAGACCTATCTGTGCCGGTGCGACGTAAAACAACTAGCAAAAAGTAAAGGTACAGTCCCAAAATTTTCCTGGTGTGAAAATAGAAAACCATCTTCAGGGATGCCAATGGTGGGATTCGAACCTACCTTCTTCTGAATACAAATTCACAGCTACGCGATCCTAACAGCACGGCCAACTCGCTCAGTTTGCTTGTTATAAATTAAGGCTAATGCGTATATGTTCTGGTCCACTGGGGAAAAATTATACATAAATCTGTGATATTATACTTCTTCTTTCTCATTTTCCCACACCTGTGGGGTCGCTTTGAACTGTGTCGCACATATGGATTTTGCCCTGTTTTGCGCCGGATGCCCTTCTTGACGCCAAAACTATATGGAAATATGTAATCACTATTGCGTTTTCCTGTGGTGATTGGTTCAACTGTGTGTTGTCTGAATATGAAGAGGGGAGCATTGGGACAAACACAAACACCAATTCTCCGATCCAGAACAATAAATCAGCTGCGATTAAAATCCCCGACCTGGCCAGGAATCGCACACTGGACCCTCTAAACCGAAGGCCTCTACGCTGACCATTCATCCAATGAGTCTGACATATATAAGATATTAATAATTCGTTAAGTTTTGCTCATCTCGAATTGCAGGAAAATGAATGGAATGTTATTTCTGAACACTTTGAAAAATCCACGGCCTGTTTCCTGTCATTTGACCAGGTCAGGAATGGAATGAATGAAGCTCCCATCTAGCGGCGAGGATAGGAATTGTGTCGGCTACCGAAGCATGTCGCACTCCTCTGAGGCAATTATTAACGACTGACAGATGAAATGAAGTGATATTGGAGAGTATTGACGTACTGAAGGATGGCAGGAAAAAGTACAGAACCCGGAGAAAATCCTGTCCCGCCTCGGCTTTGTCTAGCACATATCTCACGTGGAGTGACCAGGAACCCAGCGGCGGGAGGCCGGCGCGCTGCCACCTGATCCACGAAAGCTCTTTCTGAACGTGTTTCTTTTCACAAATTCAAACAAAATGCTATAAAATATTCCTGACCTATTGTAGACTGGCATGGTGCACGTTTGATGCAATTTGGTTAAAAATTCTTGAACATAACACTGCAAGTATTAGTTAGGAGGTTATAAAACCATTTATAAATTAATGTTATTGTTTGGTGATATATGCTAAAATAAGTTTAGTGTAGATACAGCTCAGGATTTGTTTGGTGTGAAAATGGGAACATGAAAACCCATCTACAGGGCTGCCAACAGTGGGGTTCAATCCCACCATCCCGAGTGAAACCTCATAGCCACTTGGCCCAAACCGCGTAGCCTACTAGTTCAGCAAGAAGAAAGTTTTTAGGCTGCCAGAAATAAGTGGTAGGAATGATAGACTCAGCTTGGGGACTAGTGGTTACCAACTAAGGTTCTAAGGCGGAGAGTCCCTTGAGGTTTCCCGTTTTAGTCACCTTTCACAACAAACTAGGGAGTTTTTTTTTACATCTACCCAGAACAGGATCTCGTAGTGTTCCCTGAGAAGAAATATGTGACCTGGTTATGAAATTGTAAATTATGTACGACTATGAACTCTCTGTCAGAATGTATGTTGGGTAATCAGCCCAATGGTTGGTTTGATCCTCAACAGCTCTGCTATCAGTTGTCATAGGTGGTTTAGACGCTACTGAAGAAGGCAATTAGGACAGAAGTTGCTGTTGCATATCGATCAATCAATCAATCAATCAATCAATCAATCAATCAATCAATCAATCAATCAATCAATCAATCAATCAATCAATCAATCAATCAATCAATCAATCAATCAATCAATCAATCAATCAATCAATCAATCAATCAATCAATCAATCAATCAATCAATCAATCAATCAATCAATCAATCAATCAATCAATCAATCAATCAATCAATGTTAACTAGCCTATACAAGAGGACGTACAGTGCACTGTATACACCGGGTTTCGCCAGCAAAGCTACCCTGCGACAATATCGAGTAGGAATTATTGAGGTCGTGCAATATGCTCTGAGGTTCGTTGATGGTTGTTCACCAGCGGCTAGCTTTGTGCATACTTGACCTTTTACAGGCAGCACTTTTTTGCTCTTGTGCACACACGTCTTTCATTTAGTCGCATGTTTAAAATATCGCAACACTGTAGTGTAAATTTAAAGTGAAAGTCGCCTATTTTCGCAGTCCGGTGCTCCTCAGCTAGAGAATGTCCCCTTTGATATTGAGAGTATCGTTCATACCGGTTGAAAATAGATATTTCCTTGCGCTTTTGTCCTTTCCTGACTTGCTCTTTTCCTCTCATTTCTAATTTTGCACATTTACATGAACACAAGAAAGAAAGCACAATCTGAAGAGCGATTAAAAGATCTTCGTCGTGGTGTATACTTAAACAAGCACAACACACTCACACAAAACAACCTGTGGCAATTATTCCTTTGGTTGCCACATGTTCCTTTAATTATTGCCGTTGCATAATATCACGTCTTGTCCTCTATTATTTTTTTATTATTTTGAAGTCCTTCCATGGTTTCCCAATTGGCAAATGCTGGGCTGTACTATAATTAAGGCCACGGCCGCTTCCTAATCACTCCTAGCCCTTTCCTAAGCCATCGTCTTCAAAAGACCTGTCTGTGTCGGTGTGACGTAAATAAAGTTGTAATATAAAGTTATTGAATTTCACTTTAGTAAAAAAAAATAATGTTATTTCTTTACGTCCCACTAACTACTATTACGGGTTTCGGAGACGTCTAGGTGCTGGAATTTTGTAACTCTGGAGTTCTTTTACGTGCCAGTATATCTACCGACACGAGGCTGACGTATTTGAGCACCTTCAAATACCACCGGACTGAGCCAGGTTGGAACCTTTGAAGCTGGGGTCAGAAGGCCAACGCCTCGACCCTCTGAGCCACTCAGCCCGGCCATTTAGGAAAATCAATGACCATAAATGTGCATTTGAATAAAATGTGTGACGCCATGTTACCTAGCAACCGTGCAAGTTGTGATGTGAAGTATTGATAGATGGCCATGGCATACAGATCCATGACCTGTGCAGCCCTCAAGGTACTGTTGCTAGGTGACATCGTGTCACACCCGTCACCTTTTTGTGGAGCAGTGGAAGAATGTTTTATGGAACGGCCAGTCACGATATATTCTATGGCATTCAGATAAAGATGTGTCGACCTGGGTGATGCCTTATTAATTTTTATTATTGTGGTAATTTCCATTAATTTCTTCACAGGTATTACTTTATTATTGTATGTAGGGATCCACATGTCGGTTTATTTTGTATTTGTGCAGTATATAATTGTCATAGAACACACGAACTGTATAGTAGCTGGTTATATAGAGTGCAAGGAAGGTAATGGGATTCCTTCCATCTTGTCGAAAGTAGTTCCTTGTGCGACCAGCGTTTCCGATGAATAATGTAGAAGTGTTTCTTGTAGGATCAGTTGGTATATTCATGTTAGTGGACTTGGGAGATTAATATGTGGTAGCACCTTCTGGTTAATCAGAGAAATAAAGAGGCTACTACCTCAGTTCTGGCCGTACTAATGTGCCTTTTCAGTGACATTGAGATTTTTTAGACAACTGTTGGCGCATTAAATTAAATTAAATTTCGGGCTCAGGACTCAGTATGGATACGGTTCTTGAGAGTCCTGCTTGGCTATCACATCTTATCTAGTGTGGTACTGCCTTGATGAACCTCTGGCCTGCAGTAAAGCTGATTTTGGGAAGGTGGGCGTAGATTTGGTCAGTCAACAGCGACGCTTCTGTTCCTTTATGCCTGTCCTTACAATGACCGCTAGCCAATGTGAACATTCACAGCTATGTAGGAATTATCATAGCAAAACACTCCTATACCGTCGGAGAATCATGCTACCACTAAACATGTGCCCAATTACTAACCGGATATGGTGTGGTAATTTAGAAATTATTCGATCATGTTGGAATTGTAAGCATTTAATGTTATCTTTTCGTGTGGTTTTTAATGCTAATCTGTCTGGGCAGAGTGAAATGTATTAATTCACGCCATTGTGAGGCCGCAATGGTGTATTGATTATTCGCTATGACAGGGGCGTGTATAATAGTATCTACAGAGCTACAGCGAAAACACGTGGATCACACAAGGCAGATAGTGGCACTAACAATTTCTGCCTGGAATAAGCCTTCTAATTCGAGAAAATTAACTGTAGTGGCAGATAGATCCAGCTCAGTATAACCAAACTGTGACGGTACAATCGAGGAAGCCGATCTTAGGAGAAAATTAGCAAAGGAGGCTCTGTGTTAATACATAGGAGTACCGGGCGAGTTGGCCGTGCGCGTAGAGGCGCGCGGCTGTGAGCTTGCATCCGGGAGATAGTAGGTTCGAATCCCACTATCGGCAGCCCTGAAAATGGTTTCCCGTGGTTTCCCATTTTCACACCAGGCAAATGCTGGGGCTGTACCTTAATTAAGGCCACGGCCGCTTCCTTCCAACTCCTAGGCCTTTCCTGTCCCATCGTCGCCATAAGACCTATCTGTGTCGGCGCGACGTAAAGCCCCTAGCAAAAAAAAAAATACATAGGAGTTGGAGAAATTTTCCCGAATGTATATAGGAGAATTTATTTATTTGTTTATTTATTTGTTCGTTTGTTCGTTTACTTATATTTCTTATCTCCCTCGACTTCGTTAACATATACCTATTTTAAAACAACTTTAATATAGAACAGCTTCGCGTCTGAATGCACTGGAGCTATGTGCCTTCCGCCTTTCCTTCGAACATGACCAGCTGTTATGTTGAATGAACAAGCTCCTACCGGGCTGCCAGATCGTTGCTGGGCGAATTATTTACTGTTTTCACAGGCGAGAACTAGAAAACTGTTCATTCAAGTTACTTTTCGTAAAGACCCTTTTCATCGTCATTAAATTTACTCGTCTATGTGGGAGGGTATTTTTTATGAAATGTCTGAGGTTTCCTGGTAAAGGCGTAACCAAAGTAAATCTTAATGTACGCTACCTACTGGAGATATTTATTTATTTATTCAGTGATGAACATAACAGGCTTTTTGCCCAATTACAATGTTCACAATATACAGTGCAATTAATAGTTACACTACTGAACATTAAATAAAAAAAGACAATACAAAGAATACAATGAACTACACAAACAATACAAAGTTGGTAATACAATAAAGATATACAGTTACTACATTAATAATTATTTTACAGTGGTGCCTAATACAAAGTAACACATTCAGTTATACAGTTAAATTATACAGTCTTAGTCTTAAACATAACACATTATGCAAACTAATGTTCTAAAAAAAAGAAATAAAGTGTTTAATTTATAGGTCATTTGAAAACTGTGAATTCAAATAGAAGAGAAATAAAAGAACAACTAGAAGAATGAAATAAAACATATACAGAAAACAGATATAATATTCAACAGTATGTGCATTATAGGAAAGTATCACACGCCAATTCAAAGTTGATTCGATTCATGAAAAAGATATCCAAATTTTATGTATTTAATGTGTTATAAAGTTTCAGAATTTAATTAAGAGGAGAATTCTTATGGGCTTCTGTGCGGTATTTCTTAATGTAAAACAAATTCTTGAACCTGCCAGACTTCCGAGGAACGTAAAATGGTATCCTTCCAAGTAACTCTTCACCATCAATTTTACTATTCAATATTCAATATTTTATAAAAACCCAAAGGTCATGGGTTCAATGTATTCTACAGTTTTCTTTCTTTAATGTCGAAAACATTTCTTAGCAGACAAAGTAGGAGTCCCCATACCACGAAAAACGTAAAATTAAGAAATTTCCTCAATTGTGCAAAAGGTTGAATGACTGAAGGGCCTGGAAACTCTATCTAACTGAAAAAAAAAAATCGAAAATCTCTTCCGGCCTAAATGCAGTTCCGGAAAAACATAAAATCGCTCGTTTCTTTACTCGTTTTCTTTTCGATTCAAATCCCAGCCAAATTAACTTATTTACATAATTCTTTATGTAATGTGTTCCTTGGTTCAATACTCTCAGGATTTTTTCATTTTTGAAACATTTCTGTTCCGAATGTAGTTATAAGGGCTTAAGTGAAACAATGCATTGACTCACATTAGCGTTCGTAGTGGTAGAAAAAGGCAAACTGCTAATCTAATCGACTAAATAACGACGATTGTAATATTTAGTAATAAATAAATAATATATTCTCACACTTTATTATATTTACCTAAAATTCGTAGCTCATATCCCCGGGATGTTTTCAAAATTGAGTTGATTGCCTGGAGGTGAGTACAATAGCAGAAGGCTACATGCACTGAAGATATACAAGTCTAAGTCATGAATGAATTCAGTCGATGAAACCGTGCGGTTTTTTACTAGTGGTTTAACGTCTAGCTAACATTGGAGTATTGGGAAAGTGATAGGATTGGGGTGGTAGCGGCCGTGGCCTTAATTAAGGTACAGTCCCAGCATTCTCCTGGTGTGGCAGTAGGAACCCACCGTCTCCCGAATGCAAATTCAGAGCTGTGCGACCCAAAGCGCACGGCCAGCTCGCTCGGTAAACTGTGCGTATGAATCTGCTTCGATGATGGGATCATGTATGGTGGATATAGAAGGATAGGTTTCTTTGTGGGGAAAATAATGGATAATAAGGGATACAGCGGGAGATCATGGCGACTATGGCTAGATCCAGCGCTTGATGTATTGAATTTATTGATCACAATTTGCCACTGAGGCTAATGAACCCTTTTATGTGGCTTCAGCATTGAAAACGATATATAACGCCATATGGGGAGAATGTGTAGTGACTTAATACCGGGAGGACAAAATATAATTGTCCGGAAAATATTTGCAATAGGACTGACGCGGTATTGGCCCTTGTTAATGAAACTCATAGAAGATGCTAGAAATTGACTAATTTGAAGAAACGAAAAACCGAGAATCCAAAAATCCTGACTCTACTTCACCCAGAAACCACCTGCAGTACTCAACATGCGATGGTTCGTCTGAACGCCTTTACGCATGCGCAACAGGATACAAATGGAGGTTCTTTCTGATAATGTTCCGACACGACGATCTCTTAATTGCCACTTGCACGGCGTTGTCGGACTTCTTTCCAGGCTTTCCTTCACTCGAGCAATGTTTTTTGATGTTCGAACTCTTTTCGTATAATTACGGGTTTTGTTCGCTACAGAGCCCTGTTCACGTCATTTTGCATTGCAGACCCTGCTGGAGGTTTTTCGAAAACTTCCACTTTCAGTCTTAAACTCTTGGACAAATAGTTCCGCAAATGTTTTCCACGAGTCGTGTTTCGCATAACACCCGACAATGAACACGCGCTGTTTTACTGTGAGCACCATTTTATGTTGGCCATTAAACACGTCTGCTCCTCTCACTCACACGTAATGGCACAGCGACGTACTTGGGACAGAGCATGCGAAAGATGCTCACACGTTGACATGAAACAGCAACCGATTGGTGCATCGAAATCAGGGTTTCCAGCATTTCCTGTGATGGGCTGTTCTCCTGTTCATCACCAAGGGTCGGTTCCGCGTCAGTCTTGTAAATATTTTCCGGACCAATTTTATTACATATTACATATTACATTGAATTAAATTAAAAATCTAAAAACAAACTGAGATATTAAAATGCTAACTATTTACAAGTAATATACAGTAGTTAGTCTCGAGTATTATTAACATTGACATTGGCTGACTTGTTTGCAACAAGGAGCTATCCTGACGATTAACAAGAATGATTTAGTCGAATTACCTTAAATGCTAATTCTCTAACGTCTAATTATGTTAAAGACAGCTATAGTACTGAACGAGGTATTGCAAACAATATATAAATTTATATATATACAGTATGTATGTAAGCATGTAGGTATGTATCTTATGTAGATATTTGTAATCAAAAAATAAAGCTGTCATATTGAATTTAATGGTGTCATCATTCATGTAATTTCCTAATTCACTTTTCCAGCTAAAATTTATGTTAATAAATTCAGTGCAGTGTTCTCTGTAAAGATCGGAGAAATGTGATGTGTTAACATCAATGTAAGCAGAAAGACGGTGGAAGGGATAAAGAAAATAATGAGTTGTTCTGGAAAATATACGGGTTTATTACATACATTAACATTGTTATGGTTTCCGGCGCTCTAAAAGGCTCCGCTAATTAGATAAGGACTTCCACAATTCTCAATTTACAACCGGTTCTTTGCCTCGTTCAGTTCGCCACTGGTTGCGATTATTAACGACCTTCATCGTTATGCTGTCTCTTGCCACGAACTGTAATTCTATAGCTTCTATACTATTTTGTCAAGATGCAGCGCTGGAATGCTAGGGAAGTTCTCTACACGGTAGGTAACAGTGAACTCAGATATGAGAATTGAGTGCCGAGCAGAGAGCGAGGGAGGCCTTAAGGTTGTCATGGTAACCTCTTCTAGAAGAGTAGAAGCACCTGTACGCGAGTAAACTGCTACTTGAACGATGAGGACGTCGTGATAAGAGTTTCAGAGGTTTCTTGAGTCTCGTGTTGGTGTCTGCGTAAAACAATATTACATTCAGTAACTTTCTACAAAAACTTACACTCCCGATATCAAACAATGGATCAGGCCTGGTCAGCTAGTTTTATGGTGTGAGCTACCTTTCCCTATTATTACCTGTCGCGAGCTGCTAAGTCTATTTACCGCTTTCCAGTAGCACCGATACATAAAGTTCAACATGCAATGTCAAAAGAGATATACTTAAGCCTTTCTAGAAATAAAAATTCGAACAGATGTGTATCGGGATCACGGCTACAAGGAAAATACGTGCAGTGTGATAGGTATTATCGAAATAAAGTATCTAGCCAGTTTCTTATTATTCTTTTCTTACCTCTTTATCCCACACGTGTGGGGTCGTGGGTGCGAACTGCGTCGCACATGTGGATTTGGCCCTGTTTTACGGCCGGATGCCATTCCTGACCCTAACTCTATATGGAGGGATGTAATCACTGTTGCGTGTTTCTGTGGTGGTTGGTAGTGTGGTATGTTGTCCGAATATGAAGAGGAGAGTGTTGGGACGGAAACAAACACCCAGTCCCCGAGCCAGAATAATTAATCAGAAGCGATTAAAATCCCCGACCCTGCCGGGAATCGAACCCGGGACTCTCTTAACCGAAGGTCAGTACGCTGACCATTCAGCCAGCGAGTCGTACTAAGTATCTAGCCAGTAACAGTTTTAAATTATATTTTTTGATATTAAAATTGACATGTTATTGGGCTGGGGGTCTGCTTCAAATTAGCGCAAACTTCTTGTTTCGTTATGCCTAACTAAGGAGCGAGTTTGAACTTATTAGCGCCTTTTAGAGATTTTCTTCTTCTTTTCTCAATATCTCTTCATCGTCTGGTTGTATTTCTTTTTACGTTGTTCAGTCCATCCTGTATTTAGTCAGGTGGCCTTTACAGAAAATTTGTATTTGTGAATGAAGACCTGAATTTTGTTCTATGTTATGGTTTCTTCGTCAATGACAATTATTTCCTTTAGGTATTCACTGATTTCTTTTAGCCAATTATTGTGAGTTTTCATTGATGAGGTTAAGTTTAAAATTTTATTTGTGAGCCTGTTGTTATCTATTCTATATAAGTGACCATAACATTGAAATCGCCGTTTCCTGATCGTATCTGTGATTTTTTTCTGAATCTTAATAGATTTCACGTGATTTCTTTATTATCCAAATTCCATTTTGACACTTTGGTCCTAAGATTTTCCTGGGGATATTTCTTCTTCTCTTTCGATCATCTTTATTCGAGATTTGCCATGAATTATAATAGTTCAGATGCATAAAGTGCTTCTGTTTTAATTACTGTGTTATAATTTCGTAATTTTTCCTGTTTGGATATAGATCTTTTATTGTATCTGTTCCAAGTAATTTTGTATGATCTTTGGAGTTCTGCAGTGTTTTCTTTGTTGGCTTTCTGATGTAATTCTGCTGATTCAATAATCTCACCTAGATAAACTTCAACTGATTAACATGATGGAATTTGCTTAATCAATTTAGCGTAGACGAATTTGCACGGACAGAAAACCGTATGTACAAATGACACCGTGTTTTATACGAGTTTCCAATGTCTTTGACTGAAGTTTCTTCTAGGTCACAGAAAAGCCCCTTACACACGGAAACGTCACCGAGGGCAGCAGCATTTCTCTGATAATACGTATCGTTCGAATATTTACGCTCATAAAATTATGTACTAAATCAGTGACCATTTTGTTGGACATAGATCTTTATAGGTGGGGCTATCTTGTGATATGGCACAAGAATGTTGTAAGATGGATCATCTGCAGATTTTTGGACGTAGAACTTCATGCTTCATGTTTGTTTCCACTTATTGGAACTCTGTGTATGGAGTGAAATGATGCATTATCTGTAACCCCTGCATGTCGTAAGAAGCTACCAAGAGGGAAGCAACTGTAGAATGTGTATTCGCTCTCTCGTCTTCTAAGCCCAAAAACATGTTGTTATTGTTGTTGTTCGAGTCATCACTCCATAGACTGGTTTGATGCAGCCCTCCATGTCACCCTATCCTGTGATAACCTTTTCATTCCTACGTAACTACTGAATCCTACATCTGCCCTATCTGCTTGTATATTCATATCTTGGTCTACCCCGACCTTCTTACCGCCTACACTTCCTTCAGGAACCAACTGAACAAGTCCTGGGTGTCTTAAGATGTGTCGTATCATTTAATCCCTTCTTCTCGTCAAATTTAGCCAAGTCGATATCCTCTTACCAATTCGATGCAGTATCTCTTCATTCGTGATTCGATCTATCCATCTCACCTTTAGCATTCTTCTGCAACACCACATTTCCAAAGCTTCTATTCTCTTTCTTTCTGAGCTAGTTATCGTCCATGATTCAGTTCCATACAATGCCACGCTCCACATGAAAGGTCTTCAGAAACATCTTCCTAATTCCTATACCAATGTTTGAAGTGAGATAATTTCTTTTCTTAAGAAAGCTCTTCCTTTCTCGTGCTAGCCTGCATTTTATGTCCTTCTTACTTCTGCCATCGTTAGTTATTTTACTACCCAAGTAACAATATTCATCTACTTCCTTTAAGACATCATGCCTAATCTAACATTTCCTGCACCACCTGCCTTCGTTCGACTACACTCTATTACATTTGTTTGGGACTTACTTATTTTCATCTTGTACTCCTTAGCCAACACTTCATCCATACCATTCAGCAGCTTCTCCAGATCTTCTGCAGTCTAAGATAAAATAACAGTATCATCGGCAATTCTCAAGGATTTGATTTCCTCTCCTTCGATTGTGATTCCGTTTTCAAATTCCTCTTTGATTTACTTTACTGAGAAAAAACATATTGTCGCTTAAGAAACAATTCCACCTATCTGGCAATGCTCTTCCTATCCATTATTTTTCTCAAGACTGGTCATGCCTCCCAGGCACATATGGAAATGCAGACCATCAAAACAATCTTCGTCGTGTTCATTTTCATGGCTTGTTTATGAAGGAAGATGAACCTTACATACAGTATACTGTAGGAATGCGTAAATTCATCTTTCAAACATACGTCCCTACAGTAGGGGACGGTGAGGTTCATTTTCTTTCACACGTAACCATAAGAAAATGAACCGAACGAATATTGTTCTAATAGACTGCATATCCGTATGTGGCTGGAAGACATGAGCTTGTCGTAAGGAACATAATGGATAGGAAGAACGTTGTCAGATAGGCGGAATTGTTTCTCAAGTGACGATACCCATAATTCTATGATTTTGCGTGCAGCAGAGAAATTTACATATATCTTTATTAAGGGATACATTCTAACCAAATTTACATATTAAGACCATGAATTATCGAGCTCGATAGCTGCAGTCGCTTAAGTGCGGTCAGTATCCAGTATTCGGGAGATAGTAGGTTCGAATCCCACTGTCGGCAGCCCTGAAAATGGTTTTCCGTGGTTTCCCATTTTCACACCAGGCAAATGCTGGGGCTGTACCTTAATTAAGGCCACGGCCGCTTCCTTCCCACTCCTAGCTCTTCCCTGTCCCATCGTCGCCATAAGACCTATCTGTGTCGGTGCGACGTAAAGCAACTAGCAAAAAAAAAAAAAAAAAAAGGACCATGAATTCTAAGTAATTTTCCACTACTTTACTAATGGATGTGCTCATCTGGGATTCCATCAGCACGGAGTTCACATCAAGACACTCGGACCGCCTTAAGGGAGGCTGGGACTGAGGTTTTGGTGAAAAAAGTAAAAAATTATCGTTTTTTTCAATTTGTGCATATTATTGTAGGCCGGACTACTGAGGATCATTTGGCGGCGGTATTTTTCGGGTTCCGCCATTTTAAAAGTACGAGCGTGACATTTAAATGTCCGGTTGAGTCCCCATCCACTAGCTCTTACTTACAGAAATGTGTTTTTTTCATATATACATTTTCAGGTATTTAAAATGTTCCATCTGACCCAATTTGGTTTCAAATTCCATGAAACTTTCATGGTTTGTTAACACCTGTATTCTCTTAATATTAACAGAAGGATTTTTTTATAATGTTGATACTTTAAAAGATAGTGGCCTTCAAATGGGTATTTTTTTAGCATAATTTGAGAAAAACATAAACACAAAAACACATTTTTCCCCTCACATTCATGGGCTACATATGCAGACTTTCTCTCTGTTAAAATTCTTTCCATGCCTTGAAGTGCCTGTACACCAGTTTTCAATGTGATATTTGAAGTAACTGTTCACCTGGAGCATTTTTTATGCTTATCGATTTTTAAAAATTTAAATTGTAAGTGTTAATTTCTCAGAAAGTTCTGTTGCTATTTTCTTGAAAATTGGCGAATGGCCTTATTTTACCATTAGGAGACCACAAACCAAATTTCATTAAATTCCATCAATGATTACTATTTTTTATAAATTCAGTCCTAACTTCCCTTAAATTTCGGACCTTTCCGATACTTCGTTTGACGCTCAATATTGGTGACTTAGGATTTGTTTGAAGTGATCAATTTTTAAAAATTTTTGAAGCAGTTTATTGTCCACATATTGTGAAATGTTATGAATTTGCACTCATCACCACAACACAGTTTTGTGAAATGTTCACTTCTTAAATGCATTTTCGCCACAGACGTGTATACCTCTCTGGTACGAATGAAGCGATGCGACACTGGACGTGCTACCATGCTGGAGTCCAGAAATACACTAATACTATCAGCTTGGCACGGTGATTTTAGTACCTCAAGATGGCAGCACTTTTACATCACCTGATGATGCCATACCAAGGTCGGTCTATTGATTTTTTTTTGAATTGAATTTTTTAAATTTATTGATAATGATGATATACATGCCACTGAGGCTGAAAAGCCCCTTTATGTAGCGTCTACTTATAAATGGATAAATGGGTCCTTTCTCTTTAAAATGAAATATTAAACATTGTCCTCACACGTGATGTTTAGAAATTATTTTTGTTTTAAAACACTCACCGGTGGAAGTACGGTTCCAAAAATATAGACATATTCCACGCAAATTTATTTAGAAAGCGGTCTTTAAGACGAACATTGCACTGCAGTTCAAAAAACTCTAATTGAAATATCTGTGGAGCTCTGTCTGCACTGAGAGAAAATGGTCGAACAAATACATCTAACACCGCTTGAAGTTCTGATAATTCTGAAAACCTCTTTTCAAACTCTTCTTGTAATTGGCGAATTACCTGCAAGTACTCATCAAAGTCGACACCTAATTTCACTGTTTCAAGCAATGGAAAATGTCCTGTTCCTTGCACGCAACTGGTTTTCCCACAAAATCAATTTTCTTTTGAACACTTGAATTTTTTCCACCAAATCGCAGATATTGTGCTTTTTGCCCTGAAGCGAGGTGTTCAAAGTATTCAGATGGGCAGTAATGTCACTTAAAAAGGCCAAGTCCGCCACCCACTTAGGATCACACAAAAGAACTTCGGGCCGCCCTTTCATGTCATAAAAGGTATATATTGCATTCCGCAAGCAAAAAACTCGATGAAGCACCTTCGCCTTGCTCAGCCATCTTACTTCTGCATGGTACGGGATATCCGGATACTCCGCTTCGATGTCATCCAGAACTCTTTGATTTTTTTTTTTTGTTGCTATTTGCTTTACGTCGCACCGACACAGATAGGTCTTGTGGCAACGATGAGACAAGAAAGACCCAGGAATGGGAAGGAAGCGGCCGTGGCCTTAATTAAGGTATTAATTAAGGTACATCCCCAGCATTTGCCTGGTGTGAAAATGGGAAACCACGGAAAACCATATTCATGGCTGCCGACAGTGGGTTTCGAACACACTATCTCCCGATTGCGAGCTCACAGCTGCGCGCCCCTAACCGCACGGCCAACTCGCCCGGTACTCTTTGAATTGATGGTGCGTGAGTCCATGGGAGCGAAGAAAATTTACAATTCAAACAACTGTTTCCATTACGTCTTTAAGCTTGTCGACTTTTGCATAGATTGCCTCCTGGTGTATCAAGCACTGGATCGCCGCCATTAGGGTACTACCGCTCTCAGCCATTTTTAATTTTACATAGCTAAGGAACCCCGTACGTAGACGACGTAAAGCAGGAGTTCCATCCGTCGTTACACTCGTCAACTGCTCCCATCTTAATCTCATTGACTCAAAAACACCCTCCATTGCTTGGAAAATATCGAAACAGGTAGTGGTGTCTTTGAGAGCTACCAGGTCTAGAAAATCCTCAGTGTCGTGAAGATCGTCATCCGCCCCTCGAATGAAAATAACGAGCTGAGCTGTGTCCGCAGTGTCGGTTCATTCGTCGAGGGCGATGGAAAAGGATACAAAATGTGCTGCCTTTTTCATTAATTTCTGTTCCATATCAACGGCCATATCGTCTATTCTGCGAGCCACAGTTTGAGGAGAAAGAGAGATTTTGTCAAAGTTCTCATCTAGCTCCATAGGACAAATACATGCCACCGCGTCCATTAGGCACTCCTTGATTACATTCCCTTCCGTAAAAGGTTTCCCAGCTTTGCCAATTCGCAGCGAACGTTTGTGGTTTGTTCGTGAAATGGGTCCACCAACCTCACTCTCATCAATCTCTTGTCAGACAAAAATACGGCAAGTCACAGTTTTAGTGTTCTTCAGATAATTCAATCATGACTTCATTCTCGTTTGTAAACAAGCATTTATAAATTAAAACAATAATACATACAGAACAGTGCTGCTTGAAATTTTCTTTCAATTCTTCCAACTTCGATTGGCGACTGGCGTCCGTCAAATCACCGTAATCATCCCTGTGGTTGGCAATGTAGTACCGTTCCAAATTGTGTTTTTTAAACACATTAAATCTCGATGGCATACTAAAATTTGGCATGCCCTTTATAAGCTGTACAGAAAAATGGAATTTCCCATTCTGCTTTAAAGACTGCTGCTTCACCACTCCTTTTTTTTTTGGTATGATGTTCAGTTATGACAACTGCAAAACTGATTTAGTTACACGCTATCAACAAAGCCCATTGGACTATACATATACATATAGAGTCACTGAAGACTAGACTAGCGACTGATGGATCGGCTGCTCTCTCAGCCAGCCAAGCTCCTCCCACCACTGGCTTAGAGCGCGGCCAGAGCGCTGTTTGGATGGCCCTGGTCTAAGGTGTAAGATAAAAGACTTCGTCCAGTGGAGCGTTATCCGAAAACGAGCCCATAACGCTGGCAGAAATTCTCATCCGCTGCCTCAGGAATTCTGTTAAAGAGGAGTTTCCAGTGGTTGCTGATAGTTGTTTGCCAATATCTGAAATCAGATTTTTGTATGTGGATCCAAAGCGAAAATGCAACATTTCACTGTTTCATTATTGTTGTATTTCTCTCGAAACATATATTTTTAAGATATTTCTTCTTATGACCTGGAATGAATGAACAGTTCAAACCAAAGATTTTTTCTGATTATATTATCCACATTTGCGAAAATACTAACTGGTTTAATACCAGACAGTTTGTATTAGGAAATATTATAACAGTGAGGCTCATCTTATATGATTTCAGGATTATACAGTAGATATTTTACCTTTGTTAGATCAAATGGACTGTATCGCTATTGTTAGGATAGATCATCGGAAATTACTGATGAAAGTGAGGGATATTGGACTAGACAAAAGAGTCATTGAATGGATAGTTACATTTGTAGGAAACAGATATAAGAGTAGGTGAATCATTATATGAGCATGTCATGATTAAGAGGGAAGTTTAGCAAGGTTCTATTATTGGACCCTTGTTTTCTTATGTATATAAAGGAAAGGAGTAAAGAACAGGAATCACAGATAAGGCTCGTTGTGGGTGATGTTATGCTGTATAAAGTAATAAATACGCGACAGTATTGTGAGCTACTGCAAAATGACTTTAACAATGTTGTGAGACAGACAGCAGACAATGGTATGACGGTAAACAGGGTTAAAAGACAGGTTTAAGCTTCGCCAAGAGGCAATGTCTCCCCAGTTTTAATTACTGTGTTAAACGGGTTGTGTGTTGGAAGGGAAAATATAGATATAGTAAAATTTCGTTTATTGTTTTAGAAAGAGGTTAATATTATTAGTTGAGCATGTTATTATTGGCTCAAATTGTATTCTTCATTCTCCCACGGATAGAACACCTATTTCGTCCCAGTAGTGTTAATCTATCTTTCATATGACACAGGAACTGAACTCAATGTGGGCGACAAGGGCTCGATTTTCGGCAATATGAATATACAGTATCTTCCTCACAAAACATACAATAAACGTCGAGGAAAGGCAATACCACGATCAACATTTTGGCCAGGTCAGCTGTAGAAGCAGTTAGGAGTGAAACAAAATCCTCTCATCAGTATCAGGACGATTGTAGAATAACTGTATTTAAATTGGGTGAGGGCAGTTAGTCTGTGGCCGGAATCTACGTGCCTGCCGAACGTGTCTCCACGAATATGGGTGACATTTACAAAAGAGGAAACGGGTGCTGAAAGGGTTAATACTAAGAAAGTAGCGGCCGTTAGGATACAGTCCTTGCTGGGTGTGAAGGCGGAAAAGCCAGAAGGAAATCGTTTTCAGGACTGACGATAATATCTAAAAAGGACTACAAACATAAAGAAATGAAACCGAACGAGTTGGCTGCGTGGTATTTCCGCATAGCTGTGAGATTCTTTTCGGGTTAGACTCCTCTCCCCACAAACGGCAGGCTTGACGATGGTTTTCCGTAGTGTTTCCCATTTTCATACCAGGAAATTGCTGGAAATACACCTTAATTAAAGTCATGACTGCTTCTTTACCACTCCTAACCCTTTTCTTATTCCATTGTCGCCAAAACACTATCAAGGCAACATATCAAAGATCTTATTCAGGTTTGAACAAATGACGAGAATTTATCCAGATGATATGAAGGGTTGATGATTAAGTTTCCTCTAGCCAGTAAGGTCAGTGGTTTCACTGTACGTCGCACTAACTGTATTTGCGGTATTCAGAGACGCCGTGTAATTCCAAAATATCTAGGCTATGAGGCCGCCTCTGTGGTGTAGTGGTTAGCGTGATTAGCTGCCACCTCCGGAGGTCCGGGTTCGATTCCCGGCTCTGCCACGAAATTTGAAAAGTGGTACGAGGTCTGGAACGGGGTCCACTCAGCCTCGGGAGGTCAACTGAGTAGAGGTGGGTTCGATTCCCACCTCAGCCATCCTCGAAGTGGTTTTCCGTGGTTTCCCACTTCACCTTCAGGCGAATGCCGGGATGGTACCTAACTTAAGGCCACGTCCGCTTCCTTCCCTCATCCTTGCCTATCCCTTCCAATCTTCCCATCCCCCTACAAGGCCCCTGTTCACCATAGCAGGTGAGGCCGCCTGGGCGAGGTACTGGTCATACCCCCCAGTTGTATCCCTCGACCAAGAGTCTGAAGCTCCAGGACACTGCCCTTGAGGCGGTAGAGGTGGGATCCCTCACTGAGTCCGAGGGAAAAACCGAACCTGTAGGGTAAACAGATGATGATGATGATGATGATCTAGGCTATGATATAGTCATTTATCCATACATAAAGGAAATTAAAAAGAATGCTCTTTGCGTTCGTGTAGCACATATCAAACTTTTACAAACTAGTCTCGTACTGTTAGATATACACTTTTCCCATTATTTACTTGTGTGTGATGGCTAATTCAAGAGAGACGGTTGCTGTCAAGTACAGAACACGATGTAGCGCTCAGCATTCTCCGCAAGCTTTATATTCCAACAAGTTAAATATTACTGTTTCCATGCAGTAGATTACAACAGTTGAAATATGAATGACGCCTGCCTAGTTGATCTATTATCGCAAAGATTTTAGGCCAGTTAACAAGAACCTGGGTACTTTTTAAAGTCTAATATTGGTGATAATTCACTCTTTATTACTGATTATTTAGTTCAATAATCAGTCACTATTCTGGTATAGGAATATCAGTTATTTAAACCAATCAGAGTTGCCTGTCACCTGAATTTTATAGTTTTAGTGTTATCACTTTCATTTTTTCGCACCTATGTGCACTTTCTAAAATTATTCAGAACAGCTCGCTGAAATATCTTTATAGGTTGATCTCCCATGCCGCCGGAAGTCGAACCCGGGAACTCTTGGACTAAAAACCAGCACGCTAACCAGTTAGTCATGGAGCCGGAAATGTTTATATTTTCAATAATTTCGTGTGGCTATTTCTAGCCGAATGCAGCCCTTGTGATGCAGACCCTCCGAAGAGTGTGGGCGGTATTTGCCATGTGTAGGTAACTCCGTGTTATGTGGTGGAGGATTATGTGTGGTCTCAGTTCCAGGAATGTTGGGGACAGCACAAACAATCAGCCTCCGAGCCATTGGAATTAACTAATGAAGGTTAAAGTCCCCGACCCGGCCGGGAATCGAACCCGTGACCCTCTGAACCGAAGGCCAGTATGCTGACCATTCAGCCAACGAGTCGGGCATATTTCTATTAATAAGATACGATTAATATTTTGAGCGGAGTCGACCTGAAGTATCAAATCTTTGAAATGTGGATTTACCGACGCGACGGCAGCTTAGAACAGCTAGCTTCAAATCCAGAGCGAAACAACTTCGGAGCTCCCCGTTGTTGAGGAACGAGAGCAGCTGAGCGAGCGTGGAGGGAAGTGCATGAGGCAATACTCATTAAAGGCCAGTGGGGATGTACGTTATTCTCACACCACACGACGACCGATTTTTTAATTTTAAGAGCACGTATACCAAAATTGTATTTACTTAATCGTGAAAATTTATTTATTCCTTTGTCGAATAATAATTTTCTTGACCTGATATACTCTATAATCTATGTCCCGTTCGTTGAGCATGATCCATGCTCCAAATTCTTCTAATTCTTCCTTTAGGCCTACAATGGATCACGTAGTTCTTAACTATGGTGAGCTTTTTCCTTCTTCTTAGCCTAGTATTCCTTAATCCTACTGTAGCGCTATGGATATCGTTTCTTTCTTGAGTCCATTTCACTCCTACTCCTGGTGATTTAGCTGTTAGTGACTGGAGAGGGCCACATATCTTGATTAACTTTCTGAACGTATCTCGGTTGTAAATATCAGTGTGATCAATGTTTATGTATTGAAGGTCTTTCCTAACTAAATTCGTCCATTTGGCATTTGTTGCTTTCCTGTAGATACAGTGTTGAAGATCCTTGAAGTGGGTCTCTAGCTGTCCATCTTAACTATGCGATCATAGAACATTAGTCTTCTCTTCCTCACAGCTGTTGTAAAGCTCTCTATTTTACTGTGCAGTTCCTTGTTGTGCCTGATTCCGTGCCCATCTCCGTCTTTAATGGGACCCATAATACTTCTGAGGATCTTTCGCTCTTTCAGTTTCAGTTTTCTGAGTTGTTCTTTCCGGGTCATGTTTAGGCATTCTGAGGAGTACTGTATTGTAGTGTGTAAGTTTAAGATTCAAGGAGAGGGATTTAGACTTACAAAGATGATAAGCTCTTTCTAATTTGGTGTATCTACTCCTCATTGCAAGGTCCTCGTTGATATTTGGGGTTATCCATTCTCCAATATATTTGAATGAGTTAGCATTTCGTATTATTTTGTCCCCCAAAGAAATGAAGTTGGTCAGAAACTTAGTTTTGTTGACAGCGATCTTCAGCCCTACATTAGCTCCTATGTGTTCGAGAGAGCTATCCTCCGCTGGTACATAGCTTCTTACATACTTTAAGCTAAGAGTGTGAGGACCAAGCTCGATAGCTGCAGTCGCTTAATTGCGGCCAGTATCCAGTACTCGGGAGATAGTCGGTTCGAACCCCAATGTCGGCAGCTATAAATATGGTTTTCCGTGGTTTTCCATTTTCACACCAGACAAATGCTGGGGCTGTACCTAATTAAAGCCACGGCTACTTCCTTCCAATCCTTGCTCCTTCCTGTCCCATCGTCGCCATAAAACCTCTCTGTGTCGGTGCGACGTAAAGCAACTTGCAAAAAAATAAAAGAAACTAAAATAATAATAGAGTGTAACGTTATCTGCCAGGGCTAAGCAAGTGACTGTTAACTTGTCATTTTTGTAGCCGATTTTTAATCTAGAATTGTCAGCTAGTGTATTCGTCCATTCCAGAATGACCTTCTCCAGTAGACAGTTAAACAGGATGGGGGTCAAACCAACTCCTTGTCTAACACATGTTTTGATCTCGAAGCTTTTTGATTGTACCCCTCTGAATTTGACTTTGGACATGGTGTTCGTTAGAGTAGCCTTCACAAGATTCAAATTCTTCTTGTCTTGTCCCAGTTCAGTTATCGTCTCAAAGAGAAAGTGTATGTCTACCGAGTCGTAGGCGTTCTGGAAATCAAAGAAAACTCCTACATAGGATGAGGCGCTGAGGTTTTTGTAGGCAAAGGTAGTTTTGAGGTTCAGAGGTGCAGAATCTGCTCTGTGCATGAGGTTGACTTTCTAAATCCAGCTCATTACTCTCCTATGCCTCCACCTTTTTAAGCAATGCTTAGGAGAAGATTTTGTAAGTCACTGATAAGAGACTATAGTTGTTAGGGTCTAACTTGTCTCCTTTCTTGTGCAGCGGGTGGATGATAGCTGAAGTCCAATCCCTTGGCAGTGTTTCCGTCGTCCAGATGTCAGTTATGATCCAGTGGATACTGTCAATTGACTCTTCATCTGCAGAGTTACATAATTCTGCAATGATGTCGTCTTCGCCTGCTGCTCTGTTGGATTTCAGTTCAGAGATGATCTGTTTGATTTCTTCTTTGGTAGGAGGAAGGGAATTAGGGTTAATAACATTGTTGGGTTGAAATTATAGTTTTTCCTCGTGTCCTTCTGCATTGAAGAGGTCATAAAAATAATCTGCAAGGGCTGTAGTGCAATCTTCATAGTTTATTTTCAGTAACATTATTTACCGAGCAAGTGGCCGAGTGCAATCTTCATAGTTTATTTTCAGTAACATTATTTACCGAGCAAGTGGCCGTTCGGTTAGGTTCGCGCTGCTGTGAGTTTCCATTCGGGAGATAGGGGGTTCGAAGCTTACTGTTGGAAGCCCTGCAGATGGTTTTCCGTGCTTTCCCACTTGCTAGGGCTGTATCTTAATTAAGGCAACGACCACTTACTTCTCACTCCTAGCCCTTTCCTATCTCATCGTCAGCATAAGACCTCTCTGTGGCGGTGCGACGTAAGGCAAAGTATACAGAAAAAGGCAACATTACCTCCGTGCGGTTACTGCAAGTGTCTCCACGGTATGCAACCCGCCTGTCCGCTACTCACTTCTCACGCGGCAGCCAGCCGTCCCGAGTGGAGCAAGTAGAGCCTGCTCCCTAGAGCAACTGCTTGATAACGCCTGGCTTAGAATATTACAAGTTGACCATGTAACTAACGAAGTAGTATTGAGTAGAATATATTTATAAAGAGGTACATGACACTTTTAAGCAAAATAAGCCGGAATATCTTGGGCCAATCACGGGAAATAAAACACCGAGCAGGGTAAGCTTCGATTTAAGTTTTGCGAGCCTTGAAGTCCTGCTTTCGTAAGATGGACCGCCAGCCGCCCTAAGAATGGTTTTCCGTGGCAAAGTATAGGCGAAGGGTAGATAGCTTCGTGGATGGTTAGTGAACAAACTAAAATATTTGTGGCGGTGTGCGAGTGTGACAGAATACTGTTCAGTGTTCTCTACTAAAGATAGAGTTTTCTTGGTAAACAACGGGACAGATCCTTTTATAGGCCACGACCTTCAGCCCCCTCACCTTCTCTGCACCGCAAATCTTTTGGCCCGATTGAGGGAGTTATCCCCTAAGAGGCCCATCGTATCCATTCACCGTACGGAATGAAAGTGTTTGTAGTTAGATTGTTTGTTAGTTAGTTGGTAACAAAAGCTCCAGCTGTGAATCAGTATTAGAGTGTTGGCCTGAGGATTCCAAGAAGGCAGGTTCAAACCTGGCAGAGATCGTCGGTATTTGAAGGGAGGAAGAAAGTCCATTCGACACTCAATGGCGTACGCTATCGTAATGTCAAAGATATCTGGGGACACATTTGGTTTGCGTAATTAAAACTCAGTCATAGATCGTGGAATAGAGATCCCTTTCTCAGGTATGTGGTCGAAACCGACAGGCAGGCAGCTTAAAAGGCGTTAAAGGAATTACGTTCACACATGGTAGCAGAAGCCAGATTTTTAAATTTTAATTAAAGAATACGGCCAATTGTAGACCGGGTAGAACCTAAGACTGTGGTAAAGTGTATTTCTTTTTATTTTCTTCGCAGAACTTCTTCATACGTCGGTTGAACCTCTGCCTCTATTCCTCCGATAACACTCTCCGAGGTTGGCGTCGAATTTGCAAAAGCGAAAAATTCCCAGAAGTGATCTGTCGCCGGAAGGGCAGCCTGTTATTTACGACGCCATCTGTGATAATCAGTCTTTGTAGATCCCATTGTATCTCTTCCAACCAACTGGTGGTGTGTTTTAATTTGGAGATATGATAAAAAACTTATTAGCCTTTCGTCGTTCAATCCTTGAAGGTGGCCATAAAATTGTAGTCTTCGTGTTTTAATTATCTGTAATTTTCTCTTCATTGGAGTAGGGGTATTCATTTTTCTTTTCATAGAAATGTCTTTATTCTTTCGGGGTTCTAAAATTTTCCTAAGTATTTTCTTCTGTCTTTCTTTTCCAGTTCCTCTAATTCACCTCCTTTGTTCAGCGTTAACCATCCTGACCCATATAATACATCTGGTTTAATTACAGTTGTGTAGTGCCTGATTGTTGTCTAGAACGTTATCGATCGTTTGTTGAAACCGTGTTGGGGTGAGTTTATAAGCCATATCCATCTTTTTCAATCTCTCTTTGCAAGGCCGGGCTGAGTGGCTCAGACGGTTAAGGCGCTGGTGGTATTTGACGGTTCTCAACTATATTAGCCTCGTGTCAGTAGATTTATTGGCACATGAAGTAACTCCTGAGAGATTCAATTCAAACACCTCGGTGTTTCCGAAAACTGTAAAAATTAGTTAGTGAGACATAAAGCCAATAACATTATCTCTTTGCAGGTTGTGATATTAAGTCCACTTGACTGGATTCATTCTCCCAGATATTAAAATTTATCAAATCTCTGAAAATTTCAATATTATTATTATTGTACCGGGCGGTACACCTCCACGCCGCTAATTTAAAAATTGCGCCAGTTGAAACTCCTCTGCTGGAGGAAGTCTGAACTTTATCTACGCTATTAATTCTTTACCTTCTCAGAAGATGTCACCACGTGGAAAATTTTGAGTTTTTGAACTGTGTCATTTTTGATGTGTTTTTGTTTCGCTTGAAGTAAGAAGTGTGAACTTTCTCTTCTAGAGGACACTACTGAAGATCAACAATAGTGCACCCTAGTGCGGAGTCAAAGAACTATTTTGTTGGAGAAATTTTTATTTCTGTTACCGTGTTTTTGTGGTAGTTATGCATGAAAGAAGGTGCTGGGTGGTGAATAGGTCTCAAGCTACTAAAGTGAAATTAATTTTAAAATTTAACAAGGTTATATTTTCTTTTCAAAATTAGGTAACAACAAATAGAACAGGTACTTAGTAGCCGAAACACGATTGAAAAATACATTTACATAGGTACCCCATTTGGGGCTTCAAAAGTCAGAAACATAATTCTTGAGCAATGAGCCCAACCTTACAATGAACACCATACAACAAAGGGGCCGAAAACCCCCAAACGTGCCAGAAACATTTGCTTCCAATTACACCCAAAAGCCTCCTTGAGGCAGAAGCACAATTTTCAAGAAAGGGCAACTTCCCCCTAAAATACAAGCCTATAATAGGCCACTCCAAACTCCACTTTTAAGCTGTCCTCCAAGGACGTATACACAGGGGTAAAATACCCAACCTACTGAGGTCTGTTAAATAACAAGAAGGTTAATACATGACCTCTAAAATACAATTTGAGAGGAGGCGAACTTGCACTCCTAATACACTTTGCTTAAGACCTACTTGGCACTAGGCCGTTAATACAAGGGCTAATCCCATACTACAGAGGTGACTTAATAGCAATTTACATTACATTACGGAAGAATTGGTTGAGAAAAATAAGTTCACCTCAAGACGATGTGAGTGGGAACTCGAGAGGGTTAAGCACTCTCTATCCCGATATGTCGTTTTAAAAGAGAATATATGAAAAGAGTAGTTACATTTTAGGAAAAGGTTACATGGTTGAACGCTTAGAACCCGCCCCGAAAGTTAAACTGCTGAGCTAGCAAAGAAAGAAGTTATTAATCGGCCATTACCTTGTTGTTGACCGCTGCCGAAGAAAGAGGCGCTTCCCGCCCCCTGCTATGTACTTAACACACTGAAAGATGGAACAGAAGTGGCCCGGAGACCCGAAAATCAGCAGTTTATATCCTCTCGCGGAAGGTTCTAGGCGTTAGGGGAAAGAAAACACCCTCCCACAAACTCTTTATTGGGTAGGACCCCGCAACAGATTCAAGTTGGGGAAGATACACCAGATTGGTCAGAAATTAATAGAAGAAATTCGGGATTGGATACATTCATAACAAGGGGAAGAAAGGGGTAAATATTGCCAACTTAAACAATGACAGAAAGAAATTTAACAAAGAACAAACTCTTGAAATTAAATTTTCTCCAAAAAAATAGTTCTTTGACTCCGCACTAGGTTGCACTATTGTAGATCTTCAGTAGTGTCCTCTAGAAGAGAAAGTTCACACTTCTTACTTCAAGTGAAACAAAACCACAACAAAAATGACACAGTTCAAAAACTCAAAATTTTCCACGTGGTGACATCTTCTGAGAAAGTAGAGAATTAATAGCGTAGATAAAGTTCAGACTTCCTCCGGCAGAGGAGTTTCAACTGGCGCACATTTTAAATTAGCGGAGTGGAGGTGTACCGCCCGGTACAATTTCAAATGTTTGTTTCTTGTTAAATTTCTTTCTGTTATTGTTTAAGTTGGCTGTATACCCCTCTTTTCCCCCTTGTTTTAGATTTATCCAATCCCGAATTTCTTTTAGTAATTTCCGACCAATCCGATGTATCTTCCCCCAACTTGGATATGTTTCTGTACCCTAGCCAATAAAGTAATTGTGGGCGGGTGTTTTCATTCCCCTAACGCCTAGAACCTTCCGCGAGAGGATATAAACTGCTGATTTTTGGGTCTCTGCGCCACTTCTGTTCCATCTTTCAGTGTGAAAAGTACATAGCAGGGGGCGGGAAGCGCCTCTTTCCTCGGCAGCGGTCAACAACAAGGTAATGGCCGATTAATAACTTCTTTCTTTGCTAGCTCAGCAGTTTAACTCTCGGGGCGGGTGCGAAGCGTTCCACCATGCAACCTTTTCCTAAATGTAACTACTCTTTTCATATATTCTCTTTTAAAGCTACATACTGGGATAGAGAGTGCTAACCCTCTCGAGCTCCCACTCATATTGTTTTGAGGTGAACTTATTTTTCTCAACCTATTCTTCGTTAACGTAAAACAAATTATTCTCTTTTTAAGTCACCTCTTTAGTATGGGATTAGCCCTTGTATTTACGGCCTAGTGCCAAGTAGGTCTTAATCAAAGTGTATTAGGAGTGCAAGTTCGCCTCCTCTCAAATTGTTATTTTAGAGGTCATTTAATTAACCTCCTTTTCATTTAATAGACCTCAGTAGATTGGGTATTTTACCCCTGTGTTTACGTCCGTTGAGGACAGCTTGAAGGTGGAGTTTGGTGTGGCCTGGGAGAGGCTTAAATTTGAGAGCGTGTGGCTCTTTTGAAAATTGAGTATTGTATGCCTCGTGGAGGCTTTTCAGTGTAATTTGGAGCAAGGGCTCCTAGGCATGAATGGGGTTTTCTGCCCCTCTGTTGAAACTTGTGTCTGTGGGGTAAAACTGAGCAGATTGCCCTAGCATTGTGCAGTCAGGGCGCGAAGCCCAAATCCTGTAAATATTGTAACTACCCTGTGAACTTGCTACTTTGTACCTGCCATGCTTGTTATTTCTTTGTTTTGAAAAGAAAATATAACCTTGTTAAATTTTAAATTAATTTTACTCTTAGTAGCTTGAGACCTGTTCACCACCCCGCACCTTCTTTCACGCATAACTACCACAAAAACTCGGTAACAAGTGGTAGCAGAGCGTGGTTGAATGGGTCTCAATTTAGCCCCTTTTGAAGGCTAAACATTGTTTGTTCCGAACCCTAACCATTTTTTCAGTTGCTGGAATTTTTGAGTTTTTCAAAATTGTTCTGTCATCATGCCCGGCCCTCGCGATGTTCTCCATCTTAACTATTTGCGCAAGGAGGAGTTGATTTACGAATTGACTATTAGAAATGTGCAATCTGGAGGCACGGTTGCAGTAGACACAAATAAGCTTAGAGAGTCCCTTGATTTGCCCATTTCCATCCCCACCTTCAGAGAGAAAGAAATTGACGACTCTCTTTCCACGATCACGGAGAATATTACTGGGCTAGCTTCTGTAGTTAGTTTTTTTGATGAAAATGATCTTTCTCCTAATCAAATTAAGCGTGTGCAAGCTAGGCTGTTTCATTTTTCAAATAGAGTTAATGATCTGTTGTCTCTAAAGATGAATGACGTTCAGAAGAAGGAAGCTAGTACGCTGCTTGAAAATATGTCTGAATTATCTAGCAAGGTCACTCAATTGTTAACTGGGGAGGTTCCTCCCAAAACTGATCAACCCGTCACGGTGAATGTAGGTAGCGGGGAAGAGCCTCATAAGGGAGAAGTCAATAGGAAAACCATTGCTGCTCAAACAACCTCTGCCCCATTGGACGAGTCTGAACGCCGTAACTCATTAAACAATGTACGTTCTGAATTAACTACTTTGCCATTGAAACCTTTACCTACTATGTCACCCGGGTTTAGTAGCTTGCCTCATCCCTTGGCAATGTTGCTCAGAGGTATCTCTAAGTTTTCCGTTAATACCACCAGTGACGTAATTTCATTTTTAAGATTTCTAGTTGAATTTCAGGATCATGCCCTTGTTTTTTCTCTTTCTCCATGTCAAATTTTGCAAATTATCTATCCGTATGCTATTGGTATTCTCTCTGATAAAATCGTAAGAGCCATTGCCGAGCAATCATCTATTGAGGATTTTCATGCACACTTGCTTGCAAATTTTATTCCCGCCCGCGCGAGGTCATCTCTGATTCAGAAGTACTATTACCGTGTACAACGCTTGGATGAAAACTTGGCTGATTTCATACAGGACATTAAGTTTTATACTAGGGTGTTTGCTCTTCATTTTCCTGAAGATCAGATTGTACAGGCTATTGTAGAAGGCATTTCACCATCTTATAGGTCATACTTGTGTTTCGCGGCGTGCCCGCAAACTTTCTCTGAACTTGAAGCGTTGGCCGTCTCAGCGGAAGGAGTTAGGTACGCCGATTCCTTGCGTGTGGCAAAAGAACCCCCTCCTTCGTTTAGTAATACTCGGCCTCCACCTCGCCGACCAGTCACACCCCGTAAATGTTATGCTTGTGGGTCGCCTGACCATCTGCGCAATAAGTGTCCACTGATCAAGTCTAGTAGGGCAAATAATGGAGCTGGGTCAGCACAAGGCTGTTTTAAATGTGGGGCTTTCTCACATATTGCCAAGAACTGCCCAAACTCGAATAGCACCCCCTCCTGCTCAACTTCTGGTGCAGATTCTACCTATGCCAATAATAATAAGTGACTAGTGGCTTCGGCTGAGTCGACTAGTCCATCTTCCCGAGACTCAGCCCCTGGTAAACAGGTTGTAAATTCAGGGAACGAGCAATTTTCAAATTTATCTTTTGAAGGTCCCAAAGAGTGTCTTAGGATTGCGGCGGATTTCCCCGCACCTGTTCCTTTTCTTAAGATTGAGCTAAATAACGAGCCTATAACAGCTCTCTTAGATTCAGGCAGTGTTTGTTCGATTATTTCGGCTGAATGGTATTCTAAATTGAAATCTGTTTGTAAACTACCTGACTATGTCTCATCTCCTGTTCAATATGTTTCGGCTAATTCATCCCCATTCGAAATTCTAGGTTCCTTATTGGTCAAAATTCGTATTTTTAAATTCACATGGAAAGTTAAATTGTTTGTGGCCAAGCTCTTGTCGTGCCCCATTATATTGGGAGCGGACTTTATTTCTCACACTGGTCTTGTGCTCGATCTTCAGAGTAGGTCTTGCACGTTCAAATTTGCCTCTAATTGTAATATCCCTCTATTAAAGTGTAATTCTGCATCATGTTCTTTTATTTCGCCTACCCAGGATGAGATGTTGTTAGACCTTAGACATCTACCTGAGGAGCAGGCTGATAGTATTCGTAAGCTGTGTCAGTCGTTTCCAGAGGTGTTCTCGGATACTCTTGGTGTTACTGACCTTATTGAATACAAAATTGAGGTCACTGATTCGATTCCTGTCCGTTTTCCACCGTATAGGCTATCTCCACCTAAAATGAAGGCTCTGAAAGAAATTATCGATCAGATGTTGAAGGATGGTATTATTAGGCCCTCTAAGTCGGCGTATTCTTCACCTATTTTTCTAGTTCCGAAACCCCAAGGAGGCTTCAGGCCTGTCATTGATTACAGGGCTCTCAATCGGAAGGTGGTGTTGCAATCTGTGCCCCTTCCTGACCTTCATTCTTGTTTTTCATGGTTTCGTAAGGCCAAGTTCTTTACTATCTTGGACTTGAATCAGGCCTATAATCAAATTCCCCTTGCCGAAGAGTCTAAACATCTTACAGCGTTTGCCACGGACTGGAACTTATACGAATACAACCGCGTGCCTTTCGGGCTCCCCACGGGAGCAGCTGTACTCACTAGGCTACTAGATAGGGTCTTCTCTGACATCAAATTTGAGTACTTATATCACTACTTGGATGATGTCGTCGTATTTTCAGAGACTTTTGAGGAGCATCTAGATCATCTGCGAGAAGTTCTCGATCGCCTTCGTAAGGCTGGGTTAACTGTTAAGTTGTCCAAGGTTGCCTTTGCTAAGCCCTCTATGTCTTTCCTAGGGCACATTGTGTCACCTGATGGTGTAGCTATCGATCATTCTAGAACACAGGCCATCCGTGATTTTAAACCTCCCAAGGACATTAAAGGCATCGCCAGGTTTATTGGTATGGTGAATTTCTTCAGAAAGTTCATTCCTAACTTTGCTAATAGAGCGGCGCCCTTAAACCTTCTTCGTAGGAAAGGCATCAAATTCGAGTGGGGACCTTCTCAACAAGCCGCTTTTGAAGATCTTAAATTGGCTCTCTGTAATGCCCCTGTACTTGCTATGCCTGATTTCTCGAAGAAATTCATCGTCCAAACTGATGCGTCGTCGTCAGCAGTAGCTGCAGTCCTTCTTCAAGAGACTGAACTAGGGAGGCGACCCATCGCCTATGCATCTAGGACATTGTCGGCTCAAGAAGCCAAGTATTCCATATATGAGCTCGAAGGTTTGGCAGTCTTATTCGCCTTAGAGAAGTTCCGTCTCTATCTGGAACATGTTAAATTCGACCTGGAGACAGATAATCAAGCCTTAAGCTGGGTCTTAGGTAGGCCGCGTCGTACTGGTCGCATAGCCCGCTGGGCCATCCGTATTTCTGCCTTCCAATTCGATGTCAGGCATATCAGAGGTACCGAAAATGTTGTTGCTGATGGACTTAGTCGTATGTTTTCAAACGACGTTGAGAACCATGAACCGGTCGACCGTTCATCACCTCCCGAGTCCACACTATTTGATGTTAATGCCATCTTAACTGATGCCCCCATGCTCTTTAGGGATATCGAGAAATACCAACATGAAGATCCGACGCTGGCTCCGATAATGGAAACCCTTTCTTCTGGGGAACATGTTGTCCCTTATGTTCTGAGGAATGGTGTTTTATGTTGCCCTTCGAGGCATGACAAGATGTTGAAGGTTGTCGTTCCAGCTGTTCTTGTGCCTATGATCTTCAAGTACTATCATGAGACCCCATTAGGGGGGCATCTTGGAATCTTTAAAACCCGTGAAAAGATTCGTGAAATATTCATCTGGAAAGGTATGGACGGTGAAATCCGTGAACTAGTAAAGGCTTGTAAATCCTGTTTGATTAGTAAACCAACCATGTCCACCAAGGTAGGCCTTTTGTCTTCCCATCAAGCGTCGCGCCCCATGGAACGCCTGTACATTGATTATGTAGGACCCTTCCCCCAGTCAAAGGGTAATGCTAACAAGTTCATCTTTGTATGCGTAGATGGTTTTACCAGATTTTCTTGGTTATTTCCGACTAAGCTGGCTACCGCTCAGTCCACCATTACTTGCCTAAATTCTATTTTTGCTTCTTTTGGTCCGTGCCAATATATTGTGTCTGATAACGCTAAGGCGTTTACATCAAATCTTTTTCGTAAATTCTGTTTTGATTTATCCATCTCTCATGTAACTACTTCCGCTTATTACCCTCAACCATCTCTGGCCGAACGGGTTAATCGTAATCTCAGGTCCGCACTTATTGCCTATCATCATGAAGATCATTCCAGGTGGGACACGTCCCTGCATTGGTTAGCTTTTGCTTTGAATTCGGCGGTTCATGAATCACATAAATTCACTCCAGCCTCTTTAATGTTCAAATTTGTTCCCAACTCGCCGCTCTCTAACCTCTGGTCTCTGAGTGACATTCTACCCGAGACAATAGATCCGGATAATATTAAAGATCTTTGGAAGAAGGCTAAAGCCAATCTTAAGGTATCTCATGAAAAGGTTAGGGAAAGGTATGATCGTGGACGGAGACCCACCCCTTTGAATGTAGGTGACCAGGTGATGGTCAAGAACTTTGTTCCCGCGGGCAAGCTTGCCCCCAGATTTCATGGGCCTTGTATCATTCTCGATTTTCTTACGCCAGTTACGTTGTTAGTAAGCAATCCAGCCACCGAGAGGATATTTAGGGTTCACCTGTCACAGGTGAAACCGGTGTAATTTCTGTGTTAACTTGCTTCATATTATTGTGAAAGGGGATATGAAGGTTATATTTTTTTTTGAGTTTTCAATTTCTAGGCATTCTGCCCCTTCTATAATATTTTGTTTTATATGTAAGCATTTGTGTGAAACCTCCCCCGATTTGTTAAACTGCCATCCTGTCCTTGCCTCGGCCATTACCACGCTCCCGTCTCCTGCTCCAATACACACTGTGGCTGGATTATATTAAATGCCATGGACATCTGCACGCCGCTGACCCCTCAACCTCTTCACCAAGCCTGTGCCCTCAAAAAGATGATGGTCCAACAATATTCTGCCGTCTAGCTTTAATGTTTCAGTGCCCCCGCAGCCGCGCGGCGCTGTGCCGCGACTGGGTTCGAGGACGGGCCCCCTCGGCCCCAGCGAGGACGACATGTGCACGGCGAGCCGGAGCTCTCCTCCTGGCCAAGGCTGATGTGCGGCGCACGACCTGCTACTTGCCCGCAGCCTGTATATCTTCACCGCGGGCGCGGCATGTGTCTGCACCACTGCTCCCCACATAGTGTGGGCGAGCGGTATCTCAGGGTACTTGAGGGGTCCGAGCGGCCTCCTTTGGACGCAAGCTGCAACGGCCGGTCTGGCCATCCAACTTCATCAACATCAACTACATGAACAGTTACTATAAGCATTGACTACACTTGGGAATTCAACAGCAATATTTGGTGGACATTGCAAAATTTTTCATCACTTTTAAGTATTAAAAGTTTATCTTCAGAACTCAACTTCTACAAACATAAAGACTGTACTTCACCTGCAACAACAAAATTTTGAAACTGAATCAAACCAAATTAAGAAAGTCTTATAAATTTTTTTTTGGCAATTAATCTCCATATCTACATCAAACTTGGACCTTGTTTTCAAACAATTTTATGTGTCACCCCTGGAGGAACTTTTGGGGGGGGGAGGTCTGTACCGGGCGGTACACCTCCACTCCGCTAATTTAAAAATTGCGCCAGTTGAAACTCCTCTGCTGGAGGAAGTCTGAACTTTATCTACGCTATTAATTCTTTACCTTCTCAGAAGATGTCACCACGTGGAAAATTTTGAGTTTTTGAACTGTGTCATTTTTGATGTGTTTTTGTTTCGCTTGAAGTAAGAAGTGTGAACTTTCTCTTCTAGAGGACACTACTGAAGATCAACAATAGTGCACCCTAGTGCGGAGTCAAAGAACAATTTTGTTGGAGAAATTTTTATTTCAAATGTTTGTTTCTTGTTAAATTTCTTTCTGTTATTGTTTAAGTTGGCTGTATACCCCTCTTTTCCCCCTTGTTTTAGATTTATCCAATCCCGAATTTCTTTTAGTAATTTCCGACCAATCCGATGTATCTTCCCCCAACTTGGATATGTTTCTGTACCCTAGCCAATAAAGTAATTGTGGGCGGGTGTTTTCATTCCCCTAACGCCTAGAACCTTCCGCGAGAGGATATAAACTGCTGATTTTTGGGTCTCTGCGCCACTTCTGTTCCATCTTTCAGTGTGTAAAGTACATAGCAGGGGGCGGGAAGCGACTCTTTCCTCGGCAGCGGTCAACAACAAGGTAATGGCCGATTAATAACTTCTTTCTTTGCTAGCTCAGCAGTTTAACTCTCGGGGCGGGTTCGAAGCGTTCCACCATGTAACCTTTTCCTAAATGTAACTACTCTTTTCATATATTCTCTTTTAAAGCTACATACTGGGATAGAGAGTGCTAACCCTCTCGAGCTCCCACTCATATTGTTTTGAGGTGAACTTATTTTTCTCAACCTATTCTTCGTTAACGTAAAACAAATTATTCTCTTTTTAAGTCACCTCTTTAGTATGGGATTAGCCCTTGTATTTACGGCCTAGTGCCAAGTAGGTCTTAATCAAAGTGTATTAGGAGTGCAAGTTCGCCTCCTCTCAAATTGTTATTTTAGAGGTCATTTAATTAACCTCCTTTTCATTTAATAGACCTCAGTAGATTGGGTATTTTACCCCTGTGTTTACGTCCGTTGAGGACAGCTTGAAGGTGGAGTTTGGTGTGGCCTGGGAGAGGCTTAAATTTGAGAGCGTGTGGCTCTTTTGAAAATTGAGTATTGTATGCCTCGTGGAGGCTTTTCAGTGTAATTTGGAGCAAGGGCTCCTAGGCATGAATGGGGTTTTCTGCCCCTCTGTTGAAACTTGTGTCTGTGGGGTAAAACTGAGCAGATTGCCCTAGCATTGTGCAGTCAGGGCGCGAAGCCCAAATCCTGTAAATATTGTAACTACCCTGTGAACTTGCTACTTTGTACCTGCCATGCTTGTTATTTCTTTGTTTTGAAAAGAAAATATAACCTTGTTAAATTTTAAATTAATTTTACTCTTAGTAGCTTGAGACCTGTTCACCACCCCGCACCTTCTTTCACGCATAACTACCACAAAAACTCGGTAACAATTATTATTATTATTATTATTATTATTATTATTATTATTATTATTATTATTATTATTATTATTATTATTATTATTATTATTATTAGGAAACAAAAGTATAGAATAATCCAGCCCGTAATTCAAGAGATTTCCTTGAAGACAGGTGCAGAATATCGACAGATCTTCTGATTTACTACTGTAAGTTGACAGACTGGTACCAAATATCTTTAAGAGAAATGCTCCTAAACGTCCCCAGAAAGTCCAAAAACAATAATCACCACCACCTCTCAAGTCATTCTTAAATAACGTGCAGATTAAGCAACACCGCCGCACAAAGTCCACATCAATTCTCCCGCGAAGCGATCTGATTGGCTAATTCAGCAGTTGATGAAATGACAACGCTGTAAAATATCGGATTATTTATTTCAAAGTATTTACCCTCCGACCCTCATATACCCTGTTCACGTTGTTTCTGACCACCCTGTATACACCTACAGTTCTTTCTAACAAGTGAAACAGATACATCCTATGGGACATGTCTTATATGTTTGGCAAACAGAGCGCCTGTGGAGCTGCAGAATGCTTATGGAAATGGGGGCTGCTATGTCAGGATAGGAACGTGCTGATAAAGAGAACCGTGGCTTCTACGAGAGGGACGAAGGGCAGGAAATCTTTTTACCCGTCAGCTTATTGTTCCCAGCAGTTTGCTGTCCAGTAGAGGAAGTGGTAAATCTTTATTTTCGGGATTTGGTGGTCGTTTCTTTGAATATCCTCTCCTCAATAGCTTATGCTCGGTGGCGATGTGCAATCCACGAGGCCATGAATCATATTTTCAGCGGAGCTTTACAAATTCAGAATAATGAATTATGCAATTTAACATCAGTGCAATGCTACAACACAGTAGGCTGGTCTGAGTGAGTGGGTTAAGTTTCACATCCACACTGCAGTGGTCCAGAGAATATTCTCCGCAGTGAGCCTAGTTACCGAGTGAGTGGCTGAGCGGTTTGTATCACGTAGCTGTCAGCTTGCATTCGGGAGATATTCGGTTCGACCCGCACTGTCCTGAAGATGGTTTCCGGGGTTTTCCTATTTTCACGGCAGGCAAATACTGTGTCAGTGAGATGTAAAGCAAATTGAAAACAAAATTTTAAAAAGCGAGCCTAGTTATGATCTAGAGAAAATACTCCGTTGGCACCATGGAAGCCTGGGTCATTGACACGGCCTTGAATGACAAAGGCCAAGTATAGGCCGAAGGGTAGATAGTTTCGTGGACGGTTAGTGAACAAACTAAAATATTGGTGGCGGTGTGCAAGATTTTCGCGAAGATAATCAGTTAACGGAAAACGTGAAATTAAAATTTCTTACAAATCGCGATACTATACGTGCTTTTATATCGTCCCCGCTACGGCAAAGTAGCAAAAGTGACAAACTAGGGAGTATTTAGTTCTGAAGTTTTGGTCTAGATTTTATTATTTATATTATACATACCCTCTGACAAAGTCTCACATCTGCAGCTCGTACTGGATGACTAACACATAAAACCATATCAGATGTAAGGCTTTTCAGGCGTTTGCTCTATTAACCAGCGTTTCGTCTTAGGTCTGACACTAGACTCGTCAGAGTGGGATGTGTCAGAAACGCTGGTTAATACTGCAAACGCCTGAAAAGCCTTACATCTGATATGTTTTGACATGCTCTATTGGTGAAAAATATCTAATTCCCTCCATGGAAATTTAGAATTTTCCATTCGGAATTGCTAGGCTGGCAATAATTCCATTGTGGAGATTTATCTTCCGTATGCAGTTATTAGACTGTGCCTCATATATAGGTTTCTGATAAGTTCACCTGCATACACCCCAGCATCAGTGGGTAGGGTCTGACACATCCCACTCTGACGAGTCTAGTGTCAGACCTAAGACGAAACGCTGGTTAATAGAGCAAACGCCTGAAAAGCCTTACATTTGATATGTTTTTGACATGCTCTATTGGTGAAAAATATCTAATTCCCTCCATGGGAATTTAGAATTTTCCACATAAAACCAATCATTAAATATAAAAATGTATTTGACATGAGTAATCACAACTTTTTTCAGTTCTCCTAATTTTTTGACAATTCGCCGATTCGTTTGTTTGCTAGAAGGGGGACGATATGTAAATTCCGTGTGACAGATTCATTTCACAACGTACCAAAAGCGGTAAGATTACTTTTTTAACGGACGGAAGACTTGATAAAAATCTCGTATATAGGATATTTTTGGGGAGTACTACAAAATCAACGTGCACGTTATCAGAAGAGTCCGCAATTTGTAAGTGGACAATAAATAAAATGGTAAGAAGTAACTTCACTTGTACCCCTGTATCATTAGCTTGGTTGAAGAATTAAACCAGACTGATTATGTGAAGGCGTTGCTGTGAATTGTTCCACAGATTAATGAATCGAAGTGGAGTTGAGGTTAAAAATGAAACTTTATTTATAGACGAGGCATAGTTTCACTTATCGGTCTATATAAACTACTCAACTTTAAGGATTTGGTCTGCAGGCAATCCCAATGCAAATGAAAACACCATTAAATTCACAGAAAATCAGTGTATGGGTTGCTGTTCGTGCTACCAACCTAACTAGCAGTGGCGATAAGTTGCGGCCCGTTGTTAAATAATCCCGTAAATTGTGTTC